>NC_059113.1:103449630-103822964 GCF_020740685.1 Jaculus jaculus | reverse complement strand
CATTCCTATCAGTGACAGGAAAGAAGGACTAATGGAAGTGCTATTATTAAATAAATACATATCTTAAAAATTACTTTACTTTAATTTAATTTACTTTAATTTAATTACTCAGAAACAAAGATGCACTTCACAGGTGGCATTTAATATTGCCTTGTGAGGCTAAAAGGAGCAAGGCATACAGTTGGAAAGTCAAAGCATGTTAATATCTGAATAATTTTCTCTGCATGAAAATCTCTAATGACTTCTACCCCTTTGGGAAGTTGACTCTGGATAACTTCTTTTGATAATTTCATGAGATTTGGGACATTCTTTTGTTTCTATGCCATGGAATTTTTAAATTGTAACCTTTACCTGACCAGAAGTAAGACCAAGACATCTCATTTGAAGCTGGCATCGGATGGATGTACAAACTTGTCTAGAATGCTGCCCCAGTGATGCAATCAGTTTCCTGTAGATACACATTTTATTTTGCTAAAAGACTAGAGTCAATTGCAAAGATCAGGCTAGCCTGTATCACTGAGGCTTATAATGGAGGTGCCAGCCATCGGTCATCTTTCTACATTTTGGTCACCCTCAGACTAAAGAAGGCTATATTGATAGGTTCCTAAGCCATTACAGTTCACTGTGGTCTTTGAAATGAGAAAACTCAGGTGTACTCTGTGAAAGGTAATTTCACTGTGCATACATATCAACACTCCTTCCTTATTAAGACCTACTACCTTCTAATCATGTATCTGAACCACTCAGATACATGTTTATTACTGACAATATCCTACTTCACGTAACAATTTGGATGCTCAGTTTCTAGTCAACCAAACAGCCTCTCTGTTGTGTGCATACATTATAAGAGATAATTTTCCACCAGAAAGTGAACTTGCAAAATACCTTTGTGATATACTTTGTGGTTTCCATAATATTGAGTATTTGGGGATTTCCTAAGGAAAGTCAAATCCTTGATCGCTATAGAAACTGTTCATCTTGTCTACACTAGCTTTCATCCATATCTGTAATGCTATGAGCTTTCTTCCAAGTATATTCATTTGAATATATATAAAAACCAATTTTCTCATATCATATAATTACCTAGGAAACAAATCATCAAGTATGTGTGTGGAAAAGTGTTGACAGATGGCTGCAGTGATTCAAAATTAATAATTTAGTGAAATGAACACTTTAGAAAGAGATGCTGGCTATCCTTATATATTTGAATTATCTCTTTATGAACAACACAAGAATGAAAATATTTAAGAGGTAAACTTTCATTCTACGATAACTTTCTGAATCATTTGTAAAACATTAGAGTAGGTAGCCTCATCAAAATGTCTCTCAAGCTCCTAGGCATATCCCCTTTAGTCAAAGCTAATTTCACCCTTGGCTGGAGAATATGTTTTCTCTCACAGTTGACAGAGGATACTGGGGAGATTCAAGACTCTTCAGCACAAGAAAAGACAGCTGAAAGCTCATGCTTGCAACGTGTTGTTCCTCTTCTATCACATTGACCAGGGTCCAGAAGAAATTGCGGAGGAAGCAGGGACATGGGTATATCTCCCAATGCTGGCCCAACATCCACACCCAGGAGAATCGCAACAAACACTGTGGTGAACCAAAACCACATCATAACAGAAATACAGAGGCTGCAGAGAAGTCAGCCCTAATGATAACACACCCACCGAGGCTCAGAGACTGTTATGGAGGAAGGGGCAGGAAGATTGTAAAAGCCACAAGGCAGGTACAAGCACACGGAGAGACAATGCATCCCAGAGGCAGAGCCCTAATTACCCCACAGGAAACAGCAATAACCCTAACTGAAAAGGGCCCTTGAGGAAAAAGGAGACTGGAGTGAGGGGACATACTACACCCATGTTAACATGCAATCAGTTAATGAAAACAATAAAAATAGGGCTGGAGAGATGGCTTAGCGGTTAAGGTGCTTCCCCATGAAGCCTAAGGACTCGTGGTTGACTCTCCAGGTCCCACGTAAGCCAGACGCACAGAGTGACAGCAGCATGCAAGGTGGTGCACGCGCACAAGGGGTGTGTGCATCCGGGGCTCAGTTGCACTTTCTGTGGGCCCTGGCACACCATTTTTCTCTCTCTCACTCTCACATGAACAAAAAAGGCCAGTCTGTTGGGCTTCCTTCGAATAATAAATAAATAAAAATAAAGCTAACAACATCATGTTGGAACTTAAAGCAAGGTGTTGGGTTAATGTTCATAGGGCATTTTCAAAAATAGTTTGGATGGTGAACTCAATGTCATAAATTTTCTGATATGAACAGAACTTTGAAGCAAGTTTGAAATCGAACCCAGGAGAAGGCCAGAACTTACCAAATAGGAGAGAGAACTCTTCTACATGTGAGAACTGGCTTCTGAAATATTTTAAGGATCTTGATCTAATACAGCAATGTATAGAGAGAAATAGTACCTTAAAATTAATTTAATTTATTTGGGATACAGAGGTTTTGGTGTTATTCATTCTAGCATTTTTCACAATTTGGTTTTGATAGTTCTTATTCCTCCTCCTCTCCCTAAACCCCTTCTCTTCCCATTTTCCCTCCTCCACTGTAGCTCCCCTCTGTTCACGTGCCATACATGGTCTTTGCTCCTCCCCCACCCCTCTTCCTGTTCATCTTTGTGCACTCACTCATGGTCTCCAGCCTATATTTAGAAGTCTTATTCACCATTACCTCCTATAAGGACATCAGTATATATAGACGTTACAAGCCAGGATTTGCAGATCAGAGAGAACATGTGGTGCTGGTCTTTCTGAGCTTTGGTAATTTCACTTTAATATAATTCTTTCAATGTGTTTTTTTCTGAAAATTTCATGTTTTTATTTGTTACATATTACAGAATAGAATTCCAGTATATATTATTGTTATCCTCACATTATTGTTATCCTCCTAAAAATAATTTAGCTTAAGTCCACATTCTTTTTGTAATGTCTACTAATGAAACGTCTTTGAAGACTGGCGTGGTATCTCACAAATGTAATTGAGCAGCTGTGTTTAGGAGGTAGAGGCAGGAGGAATGTGACTTAAATAAGGCAAGACTTGGCTATGGTGTGACCCTGTCTTGAATCACCAAAACAAACCAAACAAAAATATCTTTAGAAGCCGGGCATGGTGGTGCATGCCTTTAATCCCCTCACTCGAGAGGCAGAGGTAGGAGGATAGCTGTGAGTTCGAGGCTACCCTGAGACTCCATAGTGAATGCCAGGTCAGCCTGGGCTAGAGTGAGACCCCACCTCAAAAGACCAAATATATATAGATATAGACATAGATATAGATATAGATATAGATTTTTGGATTAAGATTATATAAGATATTAACTACTTGCATACAGTTAAAATTAGTTAGTTTTATGAACCTGATACCTTTGTTTATAATATGCTACCCATATTAAAAATTAATGTGGCAATCATTTTAATGATACTTATTTCATTTTGATTGATAAAAATATTCATGTTTATCTCTAATCTTGTCTAAATTTGATTTTATTAGTGAAAATTAACTCAATTCTAGATTGTATTTGTGTGTATGGATGTGAGTGTACATGTGCACATATGTAGCTATGTGGGTTGACATTAAAGAACAATGTTTAGCGTGGCTCCACAGGCACTATTTTTTTTTTTTTTTTTGAGATAGGCTCTCTCATTGGCCTAAAGTTCAGTCAGTTCCAGGGACTAATCTATCTGGACCTCTCCAGTGCTGGGGTTATAAGCAGTACACACCACCATGGTAGCTGCCTCTTGGGTTTTTTTGTTTGTTTGTTTGTTTTTAATTTATTTATTTGAGCATGACAGAGAGAGGCAGAGAGAGACAGAGAGAAAGAGAGAGAGAGAGGGAGAGAATGGGTATGCCAGGGCCTCCAGCCACTGCAGACGAATTCCAGACGCATGCGACCCCTTGTGCATCTGGCTTACGTGGGTCCTGGGGAAATGAACCTTGAGCCGGGGTCCTTAGGCTTCACAGGCAAGCACTTAACTGCTAAGCCATCTCTCCAGCCCCTGTCTCTTGTTTTAAAACAAGTTTCAGTTCATCCTTGTGCTTGCACAGAAAGCACTTTACTGACTATGATACATCTGTAGTAACCTATAGAATATTCTTTTTAAAAGCAACAATGCAGATAAGACCTAAGAGAGATTGTTTTCACTTTGTGTATTAAGCATACTCTACTAAAAGACATTATTTGTTTTTTGAAAGAATATATGAAGTATATTGTGGATCCCCAAGAATATTTGACATTGCTTGATTCATTTAGTTTATAGTTATTGACATGCATGATTTGTTCAGTTTCTACTTATTTACACATTTTTTTTACTTCTTTATGAAAATATGCAGCCACCTTTACCCCTGACTTTGCTTTGTGTAATCAGTATGAATCAGAAAAAAAATGTGCTAGAAATATAAATGCTAAATTAGCATCACTTTTCATTCAAATGCCAGAAGTCTACAGAGTTTTCAGAATCTGAATAGCAATCTGTATATTTAGTTGAGATTTGATTCTAATGCACTTAAATGATGGCACAATTCTATTATCTTCTTTTCAGAGCTCTTGGATATGCTTATCACCATAGAAACTAGTGTGAAAAATCCAGTGGAATGAGCAGGGATGAGTCTTTTAAACACAATAAAATAATACATTGAAATCTAACACATATAAAGTACCTGTTTATTTTAATTTATCTTTTCACTGAAGCATATAAGTAGGAATTTTAAGAGATTATGAAACATCACAATAATTCTAAATTATTTTTGTAGCATTATTTTCACTTATAGATTAATAGTCCACATGATCTTCTGGTATTAAAAAAAAAGGCTTTCTCTTTTAATATTTATTTATTTATTTCCCATCCATTATATTTCCACACATGTATATGATGTATTTTGATCTTATCCCCCACAATGACCTTTTCTCATACCCCCACCCCTTATTAACAACCTTCTTATTCCCTATCACTCCACATCTTACTTTCATGCCTTTTCTTTTAACCTGTTGGGTTCAGTTTGGGTGGCCTGCGAGGTCATGAGTGGAAGGTTATTTACTGTGGAATGGGCGGCTTGTTAGTGTCTACACGACTCCTGAAAATGACTCCTCCCTCTTCCAGCAAGCATCCACTGGCATTAGCTACTCTGGGAGGTCTGTTGTCCCATATATCCTTACCCATTTGATAATGAAATATCGACAGGCTCAATCTCATGCTGCTGGAAACCAGAGCTACTGTTGAGTTCCTGAACTTAACAGCCATCACGTACCCAGAAGGGAGCACCACACAGACCTACTCCCTGTCCTCCTGCCCTTACATTCCTTCTGCCCTCTCTTCTGTGAGGCCCCCTGAGCCGTGGTCTTGGTGGTTTACATGTCCTGTGTGAGGCTTAGTGCTTTCTTTGAAAGGACTATAAGGAAAACTTCCTTTTTGCAATCTGATTAGAGTCAAGTTATTCAGCCACCATGTCATTTGGAGTCTTTACTAAGACCACAGGATGAGCAGCTGTGGGGCTCCTAAAAATGGCCCAGGTAGCCTATTTTACCTGGACAAAGCTATCATTTTGTACAATAATCATTTTCTAACAATAAAATATGTCCACTTCCTCAGTGCTTGGGCCAATTTGAAAACATAGTCCCAAGTTGCCTCCTGTACTTTTCTTTAGTCTTCTCTTCCTAAGAAACTGGGAGAACGTTGCATGAACTTCATGGTCCTTACGTACAGCAATAATTATTTTTTCAGGGTGAACTTCATAAAATGTCCACCTTTACCTCACTGTGCTCCTGACAGAGCTAGCTGCCGTGAGACAAAGAATGCAGCCTCTTCCCAGGCAGCCTGCACCGAACATGCCTTTAGAGCCTGCACAATTTTAGTAGTTCCTTGCATGTTCTGGGGAATGATGAGAAAAAGTCAAATGTCAGAGAAAGAAAAGCTGCCAACCAGGAAGAAATGACTTCCACTCGTTCTGTATCTTCCAGAAAAAGGTACAGGCATGAGAGAGATGGCAGATGTGAGGGCTGAGGACGGTTCTGCTATCATCATGCCCCAGAACACGGAGGAAGAGAAATCTGCAAGTGAGATGAGTAACCACGCTTGAGTGATCCTTCAGCACGTGTGTAGCGTTAGTTATTGCTTATGTTTCTCACTCACCACCATGGGGTTAATGCCTGAAAATTGATGAGCTATTTGTATATTTAAGCATAAGCACAGGAAAACTTCTATAAATGATCTCAGATGATATATCTATATATGTATATACGTATATATATCTCCAAAATATTTGTAATATGTTCATGTATTTGTATTGTACCCATTTCTGCTTGCATAGAAACAGATGATATAGGGTCTGTGGCAAATAAATCACTGTATCAAAATGAATAATAGAAACCAGCTACAATTTAGTGAATCTGTTCTATAGAACTTATCAATGAAGAAACCATGCTGTATTGCTGTGAAATACAAGCAATAATGAGAAAAAGATGCAACTTTTGTGAAAGGGGACTTAATATTTTTCTATAAAAGGGGCCTATAATAGCTAGATCATTTTCACCTGTAGTTATTATTATACATATATATGTACACATATATAATCATATGTATAGGACTTATAACATACCCATACCTAAATGAAAATTACAAACTAATCATTTCACTCTGGGACAGAACAGTTTCATTGATACCATTTTTTCTAACATTTATATTGTCTCTAAACTATCTAAAGACCATGATGTTGGAAAACCATAGTATATTTTGATGAATTATGACCACATTAAATTTGTCTTCTCCAAACAAGAATCATCAGTCTTCTCACACAAGAAAGAGGATTCCTTCTCCTTTCTGACAAAACATTTCCTTTCTGACACTTGCAACATGAAAGCTGGCCACCGGGTCAGAGTTCACCGTGTTCCTCGTCCTCGCAGAGGAGACGCTGAAGGAAACATCGTGACCACCGTGGGGACATAGAGCAGGCAGGAGGCCTCTTTACGTCTCCGTCTGCAAGTTAATCCTTATGCTTTATGGACTCATAGGCAAATGATAAGCCCATATCCACAGTCATTTCCTGTCCTTAAACTCTGAGTTTCTGAGGGAACATACTTCATTACAGGGCCCTGCAGTCATTTTCTTCACACCATTGTACACATGAGTATCTGTCCTACTTTATTGAAAGAGGAGAATTATCAAATTTGAAACTCTAAAAATAAAGGCTTATATTTGAAAGCTTAATTCCCTCCTACTTAAAGGTATACTACCCTGACACTATAATTAAGGACATTCAGCAACTCTGTGGTGTAGACCCATGAACACATCACAGCCAGGCAGACTAAGGTTCCTCACATCTACCTGTTTTTTCTAGCAACACCAAGTGTTTCATTGATAATTTACTTACTGATTATCATGGTAAGTCTGTATGGATTTAAAATTGGGAGATTTAGATCTCTAGTCAGGCCAAAACTGTTAGATACTCATGGACTCCACTGGAATAATATTGATGCTGCCTATTGACTCTTAAATAACTTATCTGAACTCTGTAAGGTTTTAGGCTTCAAATGAACAACAAACACCACCTAAATATAAATTAAGTCACTGTAATCCAGAAATTAGAAAACTGGTTATGCCTCAACACAGTTATTTTAGGTAACTGCTAACTAAGGTTAGACAAGAAATCCAAATTCCATGGCCTATTTTAGAAATGCACATTTTTCTGTAAATGGCCTTAAGGTTTTTTTTCTTTTTTTCCTATAGTTATTAGGATTTGGGGCAGTATCCTCATTTCTCAAATCACTTCCCCACTGCTGAATCCAGAGCTCATACTATGGTTAAAAAAAAAAAAAATCCTCAACTTTGTTACTCAGTAGTGCCCTAATACTAAATAGTGACAGAACTAATTGAATAGTTTAGAAAGCAAAGAGCTATCATCAAAATGAAACCATGTCACATTAGAAAACGTAAAATAAATGGTGAAACTATAATATCAACATATGGAGATACTATCTTGGCCCATACATAATCAGTTATTTTACTTGTTTCTGAAAGTGAGTGTAGCAGATGGCCGGTGAGCAAAGTGTGCAAGTGTGCCTTCAGTGTCCTTTCATGCCACTTCCTCAACCCCCCCCCCCCCACTACTAGTTTGGCTGAGCACCAGCTTTTACCCTGTACTGAATGTGTCTCACACGGGACACCTCTATAGGCATAACGAAGAACGAAGACACACTCAAGAAAGTAAGTCAATATTCATTTTTAGAAACAGAAGTAAGACTTCCCTTTGCCATGTTTTCCCACTTAGGAATGTAAAAAATTCTACCACATTTCAGCTAATAGACTATAGTACATCATAGGCTTTAGGGAAGAAATATAAATAAATCTGATACTTTAAACTGTCTAAGTTAATCTTTTCTTGTTCCCTACATCTTATGTAACACTATGAATAGACATTCTTGATTTAAAAATTACTCAATTTTTTCATATTGAAACAACAACTTGTATGTTAAAAAGGAATGAGACTTCACAAATCCAACTGAACAGTTAGATTATCCTATAAAAATATTGTAGGGGAGACACTAGAAAACTAAAATTTTCCTTAGTATGATAATAGTGACATTCTATTATTAGATATTAAAACAAATAGGAAACTTGCCCAAAATTATGAGCAAGTATGCTCTTACAGAAAGAAAAACCTTTGAATACAATGAATTTTCAAACCATTTCATGTATTTTGATGGAAGAATAATTATAACAAGTTTCTATTGTATTTTAGGGTTATTTTTATCTAAAGTTCACTTTACTGGTATTAACACAATAAATAGTGGCTAATGCACACATTGCTCCCACGCTCTTCTTTTTTCTCAACAAAAAGCTGAGAATCCTGGATGCACTGAGACCTAGCCAATGTCATCCCCAGTTCTTTTAGGAGGACATGCCTACACTCCAATGACTACTAATTTAGTAATCTTGTAGCATCACATATACAAACATGGGTGTGACCAAGAACAGAGCATGAAATCAGAGAAATAAATCCAGATTTCTGGGTGTACAAGACAGGACAGTGTAGGAAGAACCCTATCCAGAAACAAAAGATCTAAGCACACTTCTTAGAGCCTTAAATTTGTCAAATACCCCAAATTAACTGACCTTCAGTTTAATAATGCATAAAGAAATCAATGTCGTGATATTTGTCTGTTTTCTATTGCTGCAACAAGATGCACGCTTTTCCTTTGAAGGTTTACTTAAATAATATTTTGGGGGATTAAAGTCCATCTTTGGGCACCAGCATCCGGCTGGTCTGTGGGAAGGGCAGCCCTGGCCATAGGACATCACATGGATGGTGCACTTCCTAACAACTAACAGCCACAGGCATTAACCGGAGTCCCAGGAGAACTATGACAATGCTTTCCCAAAGCAGCCATGGGTGCCCCAACCCCCTTCTAGTAGACCCCACATTTCTGAAGGTCACCATATCTCAACATGCTCACACTGAGAAGCAAAGTTCTAGCATAGGTACCTTTGAGGGTCCTCTCAAGTCATTTCCTAGCCAGAGCCCCCAATTGTCAAAGAGGAATATTTGTAATGTTGAACAAGTTGCAATATCCATAAAAGTAAGCACTTAGCATAAAAGCTATGGTTATTGGGCTACTGCTTTAGAGAAAGGAAAGTAAGTTCTACAACTTAATGGAAACTCCACAACCGAGTAGCAGAGCAATGCTGCCCACAGCATTTATTCAATCAGACTAGAGGGTCGCAACACTCTTAGCCAGACCCATCTAACTTCCTCAGCTTGTCTACTCGGGGGCATGGCCTGTTGCTTCTTAAGGCCCAGATTTCTGATTGATTGAGTTAAGACATACTAAAAAGCCCTGTGACTGAGGATGCATTGTAGTAGAAATGGTACCATGGATACCACCAGGTGACAATTGCAAGTTAGCGCAAGGATCTTCAATGGGAAGGATAGAAAGAAACAGCCAATATTATTTTTATCCACGTATGTAACAACCAGTAAATTGTGCCACAACAGGTCTCCAGGACATGCATAGGTCTATCTTGTTTGCTTCAAGGACTAAATTATTTTTTCCAAATAAGGAAAAAGCAAGTTATGTTGGACAGAAGTAACTAAATAACTGCTGAAAGTTGCCTCATTAATTAATAAACATTTAATCTTCCACTTTATTTTGCTATATCTTTTGTTATAATCAAGGCCAAGTACTGTTAAATCCAAAGTGCACAAACACACAACACCCACACCAACTGTATATATGTATGTATGTGTGTGTGTGTGTATATATATATATATATATATATATATGTATTTGTATATACATGCATATATATACGTATCTACATACATATATATATATGCATGTGTATATACATGATAATAAATTATAGTAAATATGTAGCACATCACTCCCATGTAGATCTGCATGAGAATACACTCTTATTTTCTTTGAAGTGCTGATGACTTCCTCAGTGTCTCAGGGACCTTCACTTTACACACATACAAGCTACTGTACTTTATAAGCTTTGATTCTGCCTCAGCATCTCTCCTGCATTGTATCTTTAGCCCAACCAAAGTTTTGGAAGGTATCAAGAACAGAGACAAGAGACTATGTAGGATGAGAGTCTGAGAGTCTTGCAATAATAACCTACCACTTTGACAGTTGGCCTCCTAAAGACCCTTGCCCTAATCAAGAACTAAATTGGATAATATCTCATTGAAACTCAGATAATTCAGAGACACATGCTGACTAACAGAGCTTGCCACATGTCATAGTTTCTGGCTTAAGGATGAAATAGCTGTGGTTAAACATTTGAATAGAATGTGTTCTTTTTATAGAAATGATGGAATGATGAAACAAAATTATGGCAGCCTCAAGCCCTTGGTCTTGTCCAATATGCATGAGAAGGCAGGTCAAAATAAAAATGTAACCCATGTCTAGTAGAAACATTGTAATTATGTTCCCCATTGGAAATGTAAGGAAGTTAATGATCCTTCCTTGAAGGGAATGAACAGAGAATTCAGATTTTATCTGAGAAACAGAATCTTCTTCTAAATGTACAGGTAAATGAACAGGTACATGTTCACTGACTCTGTCAATTATGGTCCACACAAGATGAATGCAATAGTACTTAGATAAAAATAGAGGACCATGGAACCCCTTCATTTACAAAACAATAACCTTAGGTATATTTTGTTTTAATCTTGTTCCAAAAGAACAATGATTTATGTAAATTTAGATTTCATGGCAGAATTGTGTTTTCTTATTATTTTTTCTTGTCCCAAGGTGTAAAGAATCAGAAAATGGAAAATGAGGGTTGGAGAGATGACTCAGTTGTTATAGGTGCATGCTTGTAAAGCTTGATGGCCTAGGTTTGATTTACAGTAATGTCATAATGCCAAGTGAATAAAGTGGCGTATGTGTCTGGAGTTTGTTTGCAGTGTCTAGAGATCCTGGCATGCCCATACTTTATTCTCTCTCTCTCTCTGTCTTTCATTCCATCATAAATAAATAAGAACTTTTTTAAGAAAGAAAATGGAAATCAAGCAATAGTCAGGGGTTGGGCAGGGTCCAAGACAGAGAACAGATCAAAAATAGAAACAGAGACAAGGTTAAGATACTGTATAGATAGTTTTATGGACCACCATTACACTGATGATGAGGACACACCAAATTTAAAGAGGTTAAGTGTTAGGAGGAAACTCAGAGGCCATGAAGCAGAATCACTCACCCTGAAAAACTCTTTCGTAGAGCCGGAGTCTAACGTTCCGTAAGCAATTTCTGTTTGCTTAGACAGGTCCTCAGCGCTTTCAATGGGTGACACCATCCTCTCTACAGTCAGGAAGGCAGCTAAGTTAGCCGTGTAGGAGGAGATGATGATGAGGGTAAAGAACCACCACACTCCTCCAACAATGCGCCCAGAGAGAGATCTGATAACAAGGACGAAATGGCTGTGTAAAGTGAAGTGAATGACCCAATAAAGCACAAGTTAGCAATGGCATGCAAGCTCCCACGGACAGTGCATTTCACCATACCTTTCAGTATGCCTGCTTCTCAATGCCATTAGAAATGATTAATCTTTCTGGGCAAATAATGCAAGGAAACTAGCATTGAGGACATGGTCAAAAACGTAAGGATTTTGTGAGCCCTTCATAATTATATGCTACAAATTTATGATTCAAATTTCCATAGGGAAACAATTTCAATAAATGTCCAAGTAATTTACCCAAATTCAAAACACTTTACACATGGCCTAGTGAACATGGACAGGGGAATCCAGAGCAACAGGAAAGTTCATCACACCATGAAATATTGCAGAAGTAGTAGACACCACAGATGTTTCTTTAAACAAGCCATCCCTTTGATTCAGCCACTGGATTCAAAAGAGAAAATTCTAGTTTTCCCAGGCTTTTTGGTGTGCAAAAATGTAGGTATTTGATATACTACAAGATAAAAATGAAAAAGAATGAAATGAGGCTAGAAACAAAACAAAATCATAATGAATAAAAATTGGGATGCCATCATGGAGTGGAATGCTTTGAGTCTGTCTCCGTGTTTACTGCTGAAGAGAGAGAAGAAACAAAACTCCAAGAAGATGAACTAGGTCTTTAAAAGTTTGTTAAAATATAAATTCTCAATGTGAAATGTCAAAAAGCAACTTTCCTATTTCTTTAAATGCATGTGATGTTTTCCAAAAGCTTAATCAATTCCCATTACTTCATTTTAAAATTTAAATCTGATAAATATATGTATGAAAATCACCAAAGGGTATCTACAGTGTAGTCTCATAATATTTTATGGGATTGTGCACATAATCCAGAAATTTAAATAATATCAAGAAACTAATAAAGTGGTGATTTTCTTTGTAGTCAATAACTCTGCCATGACTAACAATTAGACTTACCAAAGTGAAGAAGTAATATTATAAAATTTAAATCATGAATATTTTAGCCATTAGTTAACAATTATAACTAAGTAATGCAGCCTTTGTTATAGAAGACAAACTCCTGGGTAATAATGATAGAATATACCTCTGAGCCCTAAAAAGGGGGAGGGCAACAAGCTAATTTAAAACATATTTTAGATTAACAATATCTGTTGCTTAAAATGAGAGAGAGAGATAGAAAAAAAAGCTAGAATTAGATAATTGGGAGCCTTTATCACAAAGTCTGTGAAATAAACATGAAAGGATGCTAAAAGCTAACTATTCTAACTTGTGCTGTGAAAAGGCTATCCCTTACATTTTATAGTTGTAAACCCCTTATTCAGACACAGCTACCTTCAAATGTCTCCAACATGCCTTATAGCAAGGGGAAGTACAGCTACTGGGCATGTGCCCTGTATTTAGAAAGAGGAATCAGTACCTGACTGCCCTTATCCCTTAACACTAAGGTTGAATGTGTTAAATGCTTTTGACTGTACATTGTATTGAACTTACTGTGTGCTCAAGAACCATGTTAGCAGGTCATTCTACTCTAGTGTTAAAAGTAAAGACGGGTTAATGTCACCATCTATCTTCTACTTTAGTGCTTAAAATACTAACTGAGTTTAAATTTTCCAATTTTTGTTCAGCTGTACTTTAATTGTAAAGTATAGAAGATAGTTCAAAATTTATTATTTAGTCATAAATGTGTTATGTCCCTCAATTAATGTTTCTGAAGGAGTTCTGGGGAAATTTTATGAACAAGAGCAAATTCAGTTTTGATTCATGGTGACAGTTTCTTCAATTCAAAGCAAAGTTTTACTTCTTAGCATGGACACTAAAAAGTAAATGAATGAACAACCACTATCACATTGTCCAATAATCATTTTTAAGATGATGTATGTTTGCATATTTACTGAAATGCTCTAAAATATGGTTATGGAAATAAAGCAAGTTGGAGAGTAAAAATAATCCTCACAGCATACTGCACTTCTAATCTCTGTGTTTTCATGTTCAAGAACACTCCATCTTCTAGTGAAGATACTGTTAATTTAATTCATGGCAAATTATAGTCAATAAATATAATAAATCATTCTTAACTATAATTTTAATTTGTTCTATTAACATTAATATATAGTGTAGTGCCTTGTTATATTTTACTTGGAAATGAATAATAATTACATTTTTAAAATATTGAACTAGTATTTGTAAAGTGATCTGTATATTTCAAGTTTTTAAATTTTTTTTTTAAATTTATTTGAGAGAGAGAGAGAATGGGTGTGCCAGGGCTATCAGTCTCTGCAAACAAACTCCAGATGCATGTGCCACCTTGTGCATCTGGCTTACATGGGTCCTAGGGACTAGAACCTAGGTTCTTTGACTTTGAAGGCAAGTGTCTTAATCACTAAGCTATCTCTCCAGACCTTCAAGCCATTTTTTAAAGACAGTAATCCTTTCTATTACTCTGACCCAGAATAATCATCACTGCATTCTAAAACGTATTATCATTTAAAAAATATTAAACTTCTCAGTGCTAGGTTACCTGTTCAAATTGTAAGTACATATAGAAACATAATAAAAAGTAATTTTGTTTCTTAATAAAATAAATTATATATATATATATATATATATATATATAGAGAGAGAGAGAGAGAGAGAGAGAGAGAGAGAGAGAGAGAGAGAGAGAGATTTAAAAAATTCAACAAACTATGCTATGTAAATAGTTGTATATATTGCCATGAAATGAATGTCACTACATGTGAAATTTTGGTGATTAATGATTTGTGTGAGTGAAATAAACAAAACAATAACAAAAAGCATGCCATTTAGTAAGGTGCTTGACTGAGATGAGAAGTTGTGTGTAAGTCACAGTGGACCCTGGGGTGGTATGGAATAACTATGCCTTGTGCTCCAGCCACTGTGTGGGAAGGCTTTTCTACTCCTGACGAGTACTGAGTACCAAAGCGTCTACCTGCCCTGCCATGCTGAGAAGCAGTAGGAAACAGCTTTTCACTTACAAGAACACAGAGCAAGCAGTCTGACCTAGTTATACCATGAGCGCCTCAATACTTCTACTTATCCAAAAGACAGAGCCAAATGTATGTCACTCCAGCATAACTGCCGCACATCTGAGAACTAGGGTAACATACGTCAGTGGTTTTCTTATCACAGAGGAAGCCTCACGTTGATGTTTACTGGATGAGAGTATTCTCTCAGTCCTGTTTTTTAGTATTTTCCTTCTCATTACTCATGACTTATCTTTGCATCTTTAGCTTAAATCAGATTACTAATGAAGATATGAGACTGAGAGCCTTCTACATTGTGTTAGAAGTGAAATATGTGTACATGTATTCCTTCACACAAGTCATGCAAGTATCTTCTCAATATTGCTAATACAGTGCAATCCCAGACAGAATGCACAGAGCTATGCGTAATTCATCTTTAAAATGTTTTCTAAAGATTCTAACCACTTATTATCATAGAAGTGAGTCCTTTAGGAACATCGATCTAGAGGGTATATTTACTTTATTTCAGTCAGCTCAAGATATTAAAACATTTATAAAGAGATTGAGATTTCTGATTGAGATTACCATGTACATTCTGAGATTAATTACTTGTAATTCTAAAAGAAGTGCTAAAGAGTCAGTCAGTTTAATGAATTAACATCAAAAGTCCTTCATTTGCTAATTGAGATTTTTTTTTTACTTTGCATAAAAGAAGGGTGATAAAACCCAAATAAAAAAGTGCCAAAAAAAAACGGGTAATATTTTTGTTTTTAATGTTAAAATTATCACCCTAGAAAAGGGATGATTTATTTTTCTGAAGAGACCCATGTAATTATCATTTTTACTCATGTATGTAATATGAGTAAGTATGATTGGAGATTTATGACAATTGCACTCTAATTTGGACCTTTAGGATAGAGATAAGCACATCCCAGTGAGAAGAATGATAATGTGAGTTGACTCCATGGTGCAGGTGAATTACCATTCAGTATGGCACAGGCTTTTAATGTAAAACATTGGTGTTATATCTTAATTTCTAGATATTTCAAAAATATATTATCAAAATTTTAATCCAGAAACCTGACCTTGAAAAAGTCTTGCCATGTCTTTCTTATATCATTTCCATGAGCTGATGTTAGAAAAACAAAAACAAAAAAAAGAGAGAGATGACGTATGCGCAAATGAAATCTTGCCTAACCCATGGTCGGTTTGGTCATTAATACCTAGTGCCGCCCATTTTCCCATATACAGGTCTGTGGATCAACACACAGATGGCTGTAAAATGAGAATATGCAGCAAAAACACGGTACCCCTCCAAGCAGGCATGGAATGACAAGAACATTATGCATTTTACAGCCTCTTCATGGTGTGTACAATTTCACCAGGGAAATACACGATCAACATTTCATGAATATTGCTCAAGTATTTCACAGGCTTACGCCGACGGTAAAGGTCTGTCCTTTCAGGGTCTTACACTGCCCGGACAGGCATCAGCAGCTGGTAACTTGTGCACAGTGAATTCATAAACACCATGAATATCCACTTGAGACCTAAAATGCACAAAGTCGAAGCACGTGAGTGACCAACCTTGGCGAAATATCGCATCCTTGCTGCATAAAGGCACCCAAGGAAAACCAGAGACTATTAAAAATCCCAAATTCATTAGTTGATTCACTACTTTGTGTCTCTCTTCCATCTTCAAATTCCTCAGTATGCCACTCGTAGGGGCTAAATCTGCTGACCAGGAATAAAACTACACTGACCCCAATGTAGGCAAAAACAATACACATCCAAATCTCATAGGCTAAAGGATCAAGAAATGAGAACACTCCAGGTTTTGACTTCTGGGGCTTCTTGATCATGATGGAGATCCCGAGGCTCATGAAGGGCTTGGAGAAGTCGATCACCTCTTCTCTCACGAGGGTGATTGTTAACGGAGCAATGGCAATGTCTGCTTTCTGTAAGGGACACAGAGCACAGTGACAGGACCTCACGTTGCAGCCAGGAAGGAAACATTGTGGAACTTAAAGGGAAGGATAGGAAATTGGGGAAGTAGCCATAAGTATCACCCTGGAAAAGTTCTACTGAGGAGTAAACAAAAAGGCAACATATTCCCTAAATAGCAACCCTTTTTATAAATAAGTACTTGACTATCTGTCTGGTCTGATGTGGGTAATCACACTTCATCAGTGTATTGGCTACATCTATTCACACTGTGGATATCCGTGGGCTCAATGCTTCAAGACCCATGAAATGCACGTTTCAGTTAATCTTGAAGGTTACTCCTAGCTTCTGCCTGAACTTTTCAAATGTTTCCAAGGAAATAAAGTGGAACTTATAGAGTGATGCAGGGTGGCCACAACTTCAGACATAGATATGTTCAAAAGAAAAGTGGCTATTTTGTCAACAACAGATCAAATAGAATGAACTTATCCATGAGTAGAGATATACTTACCCCATAAACAAGCTCTCCAACCATCCCATTCCAAATTTTCGTGTCTGCATCCCTGGCCCCATACTTGCCATCCCCTACAATGGTCAGCTTGTACTTGAACCCACAATGTTTGGCAATTTCTGCAGCCAAATCAACACAGTAGCCTTCGTAACGCTCATTGCCCTCAAGCATTTCATGATTTTTCTTCATCATAACATATGGAGATTCCTGTATGGAAATACAACATTTTATCAGTTTACCATACCTAAATTAATGAAGTCCCAGCATTGAATCAAATATCCTGGTGTAATAATTTGTTAGCCACAGACAGTGTGGACAAGTAGAAGAAAAAAATATAAACATTATTTTTTTCTGCAACAAAGCTCTTTAAATGTCTGTCACTGTTATTCAAAAAGGCTTGTGTCTAACATATTAAACAAGATACTCAAAATCCCACACTCTTACTTAGCATGTCCTCTCATTTTGTTTGGAAGTCCTGAGTTTCAGAGAGATAAACTACTGCTCAGCACCTGTTTTTCCTCAAATTTGGATCTAATACACCCTTGGTCTAGGTGAAGGTGACACAAAACCCAAGAACCAACATTCACCCTAAGTATGTATTATTTTGGTCCAAAGGATTGCTTTCCTGTAGAGATCATTTGCACATCTGATGGTACACAGATTAAAAGGGTCACGGCCATGGGAACATATGGCTCTGAACCCAGATGTATTTTGTGTGTAACATGTAACATCCTAGAATGATATTTCTGGGATAACTAGAGAATTGTTCCCCTTATAAACACCAGAATGAGCAAGCAGGACAAATTGATTTGCCAAGGCAAGTTTTCACTCCTAGAAAGTGAGAACAAATATATTTGAAGCCTTAATGAAATGTTTTCTGTCAAGGACACAATGAAGGTGAGAATTTCCAGATGTCTAGCTCGTACTTACTAAAAGAGTTTCTGAGTATCTCCTGATATTTTACCTTATTTCCTTGTCTATATTTGCATATTCTAGTACTATTATAATAAATTTATAGATTTTATATTTTAAATTTATTTGAAAGAGAAAAAGAGAGAGAGTGTGTGTGTGAGCAAGAGAAAGATGGGGAGAGAGAATGGGTAAAATTGGACCTCTTGCCACTGAAAATAAACTTCAGATACATACACCATTTCATGAATCTGGCTTTAGATGGGTACTGGGGAGTCAAACATACATTGACAGGCTTTGCAAACAAGTGCCCAGTGCAAACGAACTCCAGAAGCATGCGCCACTTTGTGCATCTAGCTTTACATGAGTACAGGGGAACTGACCACCACTGGCAGCCTTTGCAAGAAAGTGCCTTTGATGGCTAATCCAGCCCTCCAGCCCTGAATCCATAGATTTATTTCCTCAATGCTGAAATAAAGTAGAACACATTTTATCTCAAACCTGTGACCTAATCTGAGGTCCACTTTCTCCCCATCACTTGCCTAAGAGCTTATCCATGGGATCCACATTCCCCTCCCATCATTTCAAAGCTTAATTGTTCTCAACCAGTTTTAACATGCCCTGTTCTTCCACTATTCACTTATTTAAAACCAAGCATTTGTCAACCACTGTGTTCAAAAGAAGGGTCAAAGGGGGAGGTCATTCTTATCTTTAATGTGTCTGTCTGTTATTATGGAGAGAGAAAAGAAAAAGAGAAAGAAAGAAAGAAAGAGAGAGAGAGAGAGAGAGAGAGAGAGAGAGGGAGGGAGGGAGGGAGGGAGGGAGGGAGGGAGGGAGGGAGGGAGGGAGGAAGGAAGGAAGGAAGGAAGGAAGGAAGGAAGGAAGGAAGGAAGGAAGGAAGGAAGGAAAAAGAAAGAAGCAAGGAAGCAGGCAGGCAGTATTATGAGGATCATTTCAGATGCAAGGTGGGAGTAATACAGAGGTAGGTGAGAGAGGAAGGAGGGAAGCGGATAAGGAGTTGTGAAGAAGGAGCGAAGATGTCTCCATGGTTCACTTGTGTGAAGCAGGGCATGAATCAGCTGTCCAGCACAATCTCAGTCTTCCAGAAAACAGGACACCCTGAATGAGTTAGTTAGCCATGTGTGCTTTCCTTCCAGCACAATAAATATGTGAGAAATGGCACATTTCAAAAAGTGAGTAAAACTTTGCACAAGTTGCTATCCTAAAATGTAGACAGTAGCTCTCTTGGGATGAGAGTTTGCATAATAAAAATTAAAGTTTTAAATAGGCAAATGTAGCTAATTACCAATATTGTTGTAACAACAACAGTTTTATTCTCAAGCCCAGAGGTGTCATTTCCAGAAGGAAGCTCAGTGAGGGTAACAACCATTTTATCCACCTCGCTCCAGTATCCAATCTGCAAAAGGTCATCATGGTAAGCATGTGGAGAAATACAATGACAAAGCATCCAATGCTGTTCACACACAAGTTGAATTAGAGCATATATTCACATTAACTGCATTTCCTCTAAAATACACAAATGTTACCACGTATGCAACTATAGATAGATAGAAAGTAGCTATAAATGCCAAAACGATTATTAAAACGGGTTTGCATCTTTATGTTCATTTTTAATCTTCTCTCATTTATTAATTCATTCGCTTTTAAGACAAGCTCTTGCTTTGTATACGTAGCTATACCGGAACTAACAATGGCATCGAGCTGACAATCCTCCTGCCTTCAGTATCACTCATTCTTGGATTACAGGCATTTGATACCAACGTTTGTTCACTTTTATGTTCCCATATAAGTAATTTGTTTGGGAATGCTTATTTATACATATAAGTAAATCCAAATAGTGACTTGTCAAACATAAACTTTAAAAGGAAGACATCGGAGGGCATAGTTACATACACATTTGTAGAGCTATTTTCTTCTAAACTCATTAAACATTGGCAATTATTCTTTTTCTTCTTGTTGAAGTTATGTTTTCTATTACAACAAAGTGTATGGTTATAATTAAGACTTTTAAGATTAAATTTCATATCACTTACCAGAAATCAATCAGTTGATTCAGAAAAAAACAGGTATCAAAAATGTATGCTTCTAGCACACCTTTAATCCCAGCACTTGGGAGGCAGAGATAGGAGGATGGCAGTGAGTTTGAGGCCATCCTTAGGTTACATAGTGAATTCCAGGTCAGCCTGGACTAGAGCAAGACCTTACCTTGAAAAACAAACAAACAAAAACCCTGCATGCTGCTAAAAGAATCTCCCCTCTGTGTATGGCTTGGGACCCAGAAGTTCATCAGTGAGGAGACTCACCTTCTCATAGAGACACCTGTTTTAAAACCCTAAAGATTTACCTTCCGGGGCCCATTAGTTTTGAGCTCCATGATGTTAATTGTGTAGTTTATTCTTTTTCCATTCTGGTCAAACTTTATGTTTCCTGAGAGACCTTCAACCTGAACCTGATGATGGAATGGAAAAGGAGCAGTATTATACATTTAAAGTTTGAGGAACGGGCTGCACAGATTTCTCTCATTGGGGTCCAAAGAGAAAATTATCTTGGAGAAGCTTAGTTTGATAATGATTCTCTCCTCTGCTCAACCTACCTTTGTGCTGTGAGAGAAAAAAAGTAGACTGTATGTGAGAATAAGGAATGAAACAAGTCTGACTTTGTTGGCAAGGGAAAAAAAAAAACACGTAATGACTGTGCAAAGTGATGGCGATGCTTATTTTCTGAGACTGACCTGTTTGAGGGCCCTTTCTATTTCTACACCTTGTCCCCAGGGCACCGCTGGGTTGGCCAAGCAGTCTCCTGCGTTGCCCCTCCTGGAGATTTCAATCCTCTGCTTGCGGAGGTTGCGGAATGCTTCAGTCATCACTTGAACCGCATCATAGGTCAAGGCAGAAGTGTACTAAAAAGGATTACACGCAGTTCATAAGAATGAGAGAAAATTCAGAACATACATGCCAGCCATCCAGACCATGACTACCTTCCATGTGGCAGATAATATAAAAATCAAAAAAAAAAAAAAAAGATAAACCCCACTTCTATGTACAGACACCAAAGAATTCAAGAAGTGTATGGATTTGGGGATTATACAATACAGGCGAGACTTGACACCTTTTCTATTATCATATATATATATATATTTAAATATTTATTTTTATTTATTTGACAGAGAGAGAGAGACAGAAAGAGAGGGAGGGAGGGAGGGAGGGAGAGAATGGGCATGCCAGGGCCTCCAGCCACTGAAAACGAACTCCAGACGCTGTGCCCCCTGTGTATCTGGCTAACACGAGTCCTGGGGAATGAACCTGGGTCCTAGCTTTTAAGGCAAATGCCTTAACCGCCAAGCCATCTCTCCAGCTCCCTTTCCTACTATCTTAACATCCTAGGTTTTTGAGTGGGACTATTGGATAATAAGTTTTCTCATGTTTTATTTTTTCCTAATCAGTTTCTTATCCAAGCATCACTTTACAGATGGCTGTGGTGATTTACAAACTTGTCACATTTACAGATATCATTGCTACTTAACAAGAGATGCATGAGTTTACAGCCTGCATCTTTAATACAGCCCCATTGGTGATCACATATATCTTCAGCGGGTTCAGGAGGGCTTCATTAAGTCCTTCTGGAGACTTCTGTGGGTAAAGTTTAAGAATGAAAGTGCATAATTTTACAGTGCTTGTTTGCTTTAACCATGGGTGCTAACACTGGATGCAGCTGTGGTGGGGGGTAGGCGTGTGTGTGTGTGTGTGTGTGTGTGTGTGTGTGCGCGCGCGCGCGCGCGCGCGTGTGTGTGTGCTCACTAGAGGCATCTGCCACTTGGCTACAGCAGATAATGAAAAACTGGGCTTGCCCTTGAGGAGTTAATGAATGCTGAGGAAACCTGTCACTGGGTATTTTTCAACCTGAAGGCACTATAAAATGTGGAAAGTAAAGGTGGGGAAAAATGCAATGCCTTGGCTGGTTTTGTGACAGTTTTAACCATTAAGTTCAAAATGACACTCGGTGCTCCCAAATCCTCTCCCTATTTGGGAACTCAGTTCTTCCGTTCCCTGAAATGACCGCGTCTGGTGACCTGTGCCCCACAAGCTTCCTTTTCTTCACGCTCCTCCTGATCACCTTACTTTCCATGTCATGATCAAGAGATCACCAGTTATTTTTTATTTTTATTGTTTTAGGTTTTGGTTTTTTCGTGAGGGCTATCTGGCTGCGACATCTGTCACCCCATTGATTGCCGGGGTTGATTGGGCTGATCTGGCTGGCTAGGCGGGTTTCCCCTTCCTCCCTCACCACTCCATCCATATGCGCCCCTCCCGAAGCTGCGCACTCGGTCAAAGGGGAGGACCTTCCCGGAATAGAGGAGGACGGCTCTTCGGTCAAGGGTATGCGAGTAGCTGCTCTCCCCCTGCTAGAATCTCTGAACAAGCTCTCAACATCATCAATTATTTATTGCCAAGTGTGGTGCAAGCCTTTAATCCCACCACTCGGGAGGCCACGGTAGAAGGATCAATGTGAGTTTAAGGCTAGCTTGAGACTACATAGTGAATTCCAGGTCAGCCTGCACTAGCACAAGACCCTATCTCAAAACGCCAAAAAATAAAATACAATAAAAAGATCACCAGATAGAATTTCCCACACCGTCACTTACAGAATGCCTAAGCTCCCCGCACCACTTGCCCTCAGAAAAATCAGGGTACACAGAAGGCCACCTTCTCCTCAGCAAAGACAAGGTCCTCTTCTATACTGTCTGACCCCACCCCTCTCATTCTCCCCCACTCCCTCTGTCTCATACTACTACAGTACTTTACTACACACACAGAAAAGAGAGGAGAGGAAGAGACAAGAAGTTAGCAACCGATTCTTATCCATGTAGCCTTTGAATTTTCACCTCATTTTTCTGTCTCCATCATAGATTAATCCTACGACAGGAAGTTCCTCGATGTCCTCAGTACATCAAGTCTTACTTTCTCTTGCTTTTTCTTTTATGAGAGAGAAAGTGAGAGCAAGAGCAAGCGTGTGCATGCACGACAAAGAGAGAGAGAGAGAGAGAGAGAGAGAGAGAGAGAGAGAATTGGTATGCCAGGGCCTTAGCCACTGCAAATAAACTGCAGATGCGTGCACCACTTTGTACATGTGTGTGACCTTGTGCACTTGCATCATCTTGTGCTTCTGGCTTATGTGGGACCTGGAGAGTTGAACATGGGTCCTTAGGCTCTGCAGGCAAGTGCCTTAACTATCAAGCTGTCTCTCCAGTCCTAACTTTTCTAACTTCTATGAATTGAACCACAGGTGTAAATTACATCAGTGCTATCAAGCCTCACTTCCTTAGTGTCACCCTCAGTGGGCATCACTCCGTTACTCTTCTCACAGGATAGTTTGTTTCCTTCATCTCCTTTGCCGATGTCTGATCGTGCTGAGTGCATATTCCTCATCCTTATCCTTTAGTCTCCTTCCCACCACTCTAATGCAGTCCAGGGAAAGACCTTGTTACCACCAGACAATGAGAGGCCAGGGCAGAGTTGGACAGACTGAAGAGGCAGCAAGCAAAATAATGAAAAATAGTGGGAAGGCAGGAGGGGCAGATGGAGGAGGATAGGGTGGAATGAAAGGGAAAAGAAGGGAAGAGAACAGAAAGAGAGAGGAGCAAAGCAGAAGAGGGACAGGTGGTATCTAAGCTTTGATTCAGATCCAGTCTTTATGATCATTTTCTTTCCCAGTACAGTGCCAATAAATAAAAGCATATCATTACAATTATTGTAACATGATCAATAGATATTAGCTATCTATTGTGTTTCTTTCAACATGAAAATTTTATAGAGTAAGCCAAATGAAAAAAAAAAGTTTATGTGGTATGGTTTATCTCCTCCATGTAGCCTAAAATTCTGTATTATCTTCTTTTTATGATAAAATGGTATAGTAAAGCTGTTATTCATTTGATCTCTGTATAGATTAGTCATCTTGTCACACAAAGGATATATTTTATATGAAATTTAAGTAAAGAGAAAAATGCACAGTGCATTCAGATTGAATGGGATAACAGTAGTATTCATATTTATCTGCAAATTCTTTCTCTTTTCTTTGATGCTGAGAATAGAGCGCAGACCATCTGACATGCGAAGCACCTACATGATCACAGAAGTTCTGTCCCAGGCTATCTGAATTTTTTAAACTTTTTGATTTTTTTCTGTGGTAGGGTCTCACTTTAGCTCACACTAACCTGGAATTCACTCTGTAATCTCAGGGTGGCCTCAAACTCCTGGATCCTCCTGCCTCTGCCTCCCGAGTGCTGAGATTAATTAAAGGTGTGCAACACCATGCCTGGCATATCTGAATTTATTTTTTTTGAAGCAAGGTCTCACTCTGTAGCCAAAGCTGTACATGCACTTTTGATGTTCTCACTTTCATACCCCAAATGCTAAGGTTTCAAGCTTGAGCACAATATGTTTAGCTATTAATTTCCTTTCTCAGATGTTACTAATTAACATTTCTTGCCCAATCCCTAATGTCAGTGTGGACCTTTGGATAAGTTCCCTTACCTCCTCTGTTTGCTGGAATATCTGGAGATATTTTCTTAATTTTTATTTATTTGGGGGGGGGGATATGGGAGTGCCAGGGCTTCCTGTCATTGCAAACTTGAACTCCAGATGGATACATGCCTTTTTTGTGCATCTGACTTTACGGGGGTTCTGGAGAACTGAAACCAATGCCATCTGTCAGACTTTGTATGCAAGTGCCTTTAACCATAGAACCACCTCTTCAGCTTCTCTATATCTCTCTTGATTTCAGATCTAGATGTCTCCCACATATAGATCTTGGTGTCTGCTGAATCATCAATCTAGATATCTATCTCCCACTTGGGATATTTGAGGCTACATCTGAGTTTCCTAAGTACACCTCACACTGAACATATGTAGCTAAAACCTATAGCTGATATTTGTAAAGTCTGTCATTTTAACCCTAAATCTGCACATCCAAGAAATTAGGAAAATATATAGAGAGCCACTAAAGCAACTTATACTATTTGATAACAAATACAATTTCTAGAATCCAAAAAAATTCTAATATATAGTGGGTTTTTATTAAAATGCAGGGAACTGAACATGCGTTATTGGTAATATGAATATATAGAAACAATCTAAATTTCTGATAGTAGAGGAATGTTAAAAATTATTATGTTATATTTTCTGTCCAGGGAAATTTTGTAGTCATCAAAATTGTTACTCAGAAAGATCATATAACAATAATGCTTATAATAAAATTATGGGAAAAAATTAGCATTACAATTTAGCTTTAAATTTTGGTCAAAATTAATTTAAAACAAGCTGTACAAACTTTTTGTAAGAAGGAAGAAAATGGTTGTAGTAATAGGGATGGAACATAGCTGATTACATTCCTTTCCAAATATTCTGAAGTCACCTTGTATCATAAGGAAATACTATATTATATTATATAGTTTTCTTCTTTTCTTAAAAAAAGAAATCATGTCCATCTAAGAGAAGGCTTCTTGAAACCAACAAGAAATGTGCTATCAAGGCGTATCTGCCTTGCTTGTGTATCTGCTTCTATTTTCTGTGAGGAAAACACATCAACTACTTCTCTTTCTTTAGAGCACTCAGTTCATTGCCAACTTAACTCTCACAGTAATGTCTAGTTCCCTGAATAGGTAATGGAACCTAAATTGAGTAAATTGGATGTTAGAACAATTTCAATTCACATTAAAATTATGATAATAACTAAAAGACAAGGTCTTCATTGAGTCAGCTCATTCTGGTTACCAGGACAAGTCCATAAAGCTGCTTCTAAATGTTTTAGAGGTCAACAGATGTGGGTGGACCACATTAAAGAGAAGACGAGGCTGGTGAGCTGCCCATTCTGCTCCTGGCTCGGAGCATGTCCGTACCAGGAGAAAAGTTCTCTCCACCTTTCTCAGAGGCTCAAATCTAATCAGACCTCAAGCTGATTATCATTTTAAACTAAAAGTCACAGTCAGAACACAATTATGAGCAGAGATAACATTCACAGCTTCCATAACCCAGGCTTTCTTTGCAATTATGTTCTGCATATGGGCCTCATTTATTTTCCTAAATAAGAATGTTCACATTTTTTTTCCTACTGGATAAATATTTCCACTTTATTCCCCCATTCACTAGAGCAGATATAAATTAAATTGAAGGGAAGAGGATGACAGTGTAACTAGCTCCTCTTGAAATAAATGCTTCATCTCTGTCACAAAGTTGATATCCTGCGAATATTCTCAGCTGAGCTGGAAAGGAAGATTTCATTGGGAGGCCATTAGCTTTAGCAGCAGTCACACAATCAACATGCTTCTGAAGAAATCTGGGAAATTGATTTTATGGTCCATTTTCCAAATGCAGTCTTTGTATAGTTTTAAGTGTAAATTTATTGAGACTTAAATTCAAAGCGAAAAATAAAAGATCCATTTGAAATATGTTTGCTATGCCTGGTCGTATCACAGGAACCATTCAGTAATTCATTTCTGTAATCACGGGTATCAGAATGTAGCATTTCTTGAGGTGACTCCATGTTGATCTCAAGCATCATGACTATCAGAGAAGATGAGCTAAGGACAGTGTACACTGACAGATTATCTAGTGGAAACTTCTCTTCTTAAATCTGTTATCCATACCATGATTAAACAAAAAAAAATATGAAATTCAAAACAGAAGTGCAAACCTTTAGGCACTACTAGTATATATTTAAAATTTCTCCTATATATGGCATCTTCCTAATTTGTTTTGAAACTTGAAACTTAGTTGTGTATGGTTTAGAGAATACGGCCCTTTTGTATCAGAAGCCAATGCTTAATAGAAGCTTTTTTTATATTGCTGGTCTGTTATGTTGGGACAAGTTGACTAGAGTTGGTATCTGAGGTTTCTTAGAAAACCAAGGAGAACTGAGGCTATTCTTCTATTTCGCTGGAGTTCTGAAGAGCAAGGTGAAAGAAAAGAGAATTCATGTCCGCCTAGTTTTCTAGGGGATAATTGTGAGTCAGTTGGCCCTTTACAACAATCCTATGCAATAAATAGTTTTATAGATGAAGAATCCGAGTCCTAAAATCTCCCATTACATTTGACCACCAGAAACTGTGTTATAAAGATAGAATTTGCCATTTTCTTGTTCTCTTGGACTAACCCAGGTTTAGGAAAGAAAGTCTCAAGTCCCAGGAAGCCCTATATCTCAGGTGCACTATGACAGTTGTCACTGCGTTCAGCATACACTGTATCGAACAACTGGATGAGTAGAAAAGGAGCTTGGTGAGTGAGAAAAAATGCTAAAGGGAAGTTATTGGTTGACATGTTTTCTGTTATCTTTTCATTCCTCTCTATGCTGGTATAAAATGTTTGTTTTTATTTGTGCTGAGAGCCACTATCTGCCTGAGACACTGATAATTAGTGCAGAAAAGAAGAAGTGGGCCTCTCATTACAGAGGTCAGCTTTTGAGAAGTCAGTGCTAACTGCCAGGTTAACATTTCCCTTTAGCAGTGTCCTCTGTAAGAATGCTATGCTTAATGTTCCCTGGGATGTTAGAAGTGCATCAGTTGGTAAATTTTGTCAATGACTTTTTTTTACTTTTACTTATTTATTTACTAATATAAGAAAGAGAGAGAGAGAGAGAGAGAGAGAGAGAGAGAGGGGGGGGGGAGAATGGGTATGCCAGGGCCTCCAGCTGCTGCAAATGAATTCCAGACACATGTGCCACCATGTGCATCTAGCTTATGTGAGCCCTGGGGAATCAAACCTGGGTCCTTTGGCTTTGCAGACAAGTACCTTAACCACTAAGCCATCTTTCCAACCTGCACTTGGTAAAATTCACATGCCCTTTTCTAAGATAAATTTTTTGGCAAAATAGTTATGATGTCTCATGTTTTATTTCTTATAATACATCACAATACTGTTTAGCACTCCAATGAACTACATTAGCTATGAGTCTCCTTGGTTTTCTAAGTAACCTTACATTCTCAACACAAAACAAAATACTGTTTCTTTGTTTACAACTAATAGCATGAAAAATGTGGGCTCTATGAAAATACATTTATATCAATAATTGTATGAAGTACTTTTAGATTTTTTTAAAATTTTATTTATTTATTTATTATTAGAGAGAGACAGACAGAAAGAGGCAGAGAGAAGGAGAGAGAGAATGTGCACGCCAGGGCCTCCAGCCACTGCAAACGAACTCCAGATGTGTGCGCCCCCTTGTGCATCTGGCTAACGTGGGTCCTGGGGAACAGAGCCTCGAACTGGGGTCCTTAGGCTTCACAGGCCAAGCGCTTAACTGCTAAGCCATCTCTCTAGCCCTTAAATTTTTTATTTATTTGCGTGTGTGTGTGTGTGTGTGTGTGTGTGTGTGTGTGAGAGAGAGAGAGAGAGAGAGAGAGAGAGAGAGAGAGAGAAACAGACAGACAGGGCCTTTTACCACTGCAAACAAATGCCAGATGCTTAAAATACCTTTTGTGCCTATTTAATGGGTAGCTTGAGAATTGAACTTAGGCTGGCAAGCTTTATAAGCAAGTGCCTTTAACTGCTAAGCCAACTTTCCAGCCCCAAGTCTTTTCTAAATATTTATTTACAGGAGGGAGGAAGGAAGAAGGGGTGGAAGGGAGGGAGAGAACAAAGAGAGCCCTAGGACCTCCTGTAGCTACAAGAGCACTTTAAATGCACATGCCACTTTGTGCATTTGGTTTTATGTCAGAATCAAACCTAGGCAGTCAGGCTGTTCAGCCAAGTGACTTTAACTGCTGAGCCATCTCTCCAGCTCCATCTTTTAATTTTTTTTAATTCCTCGCAATGCCAAAGAATCCAACAGAGACCCAGGAAAAAAGAATGGCAGGAGAAAATACATTGTGAACCTACAATTATTCACTTATTTTAATTTCAAATTCACTAGCTGTCCACCCTCTGGAGAAGAGCTGTCTGTGATAAGGTCAACTTTAATTTACTGTAAAGCATTTTGAACATGTGCCCTTTGAAACTTCCCTGTATAAGGCATAAAATCTTCATAAAAATCTCCACAAGCTATATCACATTTCCCAAGGGTGAAATGAGAGTTCCCTGGAAGAAACCCAAATTAGTATTCCCTACGGATAGTAAAAATAATTGTCATTGATTATGAAGAAAAAAAATCTTACTATAAAAATATTTTAAAACAACATAGTTTTTGCCTAAATTACAATGAATAACTTTAGCCAAGCCTCTCCTTTATATACACAAGAAGTTATATACTTATGAATTCAAATCTTCAGCTAAAACTAATTAGATGAATCAAGCCATACAAAGAAGTTCAAGTCAAAGCAATGTTGGTTTTGTCTCACTGATTTCATTGGTTGAATAAATTTCCCTCCTGGACTTTCTCACTTCCTATGCACTATGGTTCCTCATGGTTGACAATTAAGGAAGAAACATATATATTCCAGAAAGACTTGGCTCTGAAAGATTTTTACCTGCTTATCATAAGAATATTTGTAAGATGGAAGAACCATATGATAGCAGTGATTTGCAAAATGTAGAAATATTAACAGAAATATTGTTGGGGGCCTAAGCTGATTTTTAGATACTCATGGCATTAGAGATTTGAGAGAAACCTTGTGAGTTACACTTGTGCTCCTTACAGATAAAAAAAGAATGGTGATGGAATAAGAGTCCTGGCATAATTATGAATATTAACAATAAGGTTTTCACGGTTTGGGTTTCGGTTGCTTTGAAGCAGGGTCTCAACTCTAATCCAGGCTGGCTACACTGTAGCGGAGCATATGGGCTTATTTTAACCCTATCATTACCATTTAAATTGCAAAATATATGCGCCTAAACCCACTAAACTTGTAGGTCTTGGTGGGTAATGCCCTTCTGTATCCTCAGTAGAAAATGACAGGGTATCCATTCTGACTGTGGTCAGTTTAAACACTCCCAAAGCAGAATTGATTCTGTTAGGCCACTAGGGTGCTACTTAATGCACGGAGCTAATTACTGATTGAAAACGAAGATTATACTATTTTGAGACAGGAGCAATAATTCTCTTAGGACAGCAGTTAAGAAAGTTCAAAGATGTGTGTTAAGTCGTTTCCTGAGTAAAGTGAGATTCTTGTGGGAAAGTCATCATTGGAAGTGGCGCACGGATGTCGCTCATAGATCAGTGGTGAGCTCCTAAACAGGAGCAGCACAGCAAAGAGCCACAGTAGCTAGGACACAGGTCACCCCACGACAAGGACGCCTAACGAGTCGCACTGTGTAAGTGGTGGCAGACACAGAAGACACAGAATCTATCTCACATAGAAATATTTGTGATTTACTTTTCATATTGTGATAAGCCTCATTATGAAGTTTCTTTTTTAAATTTTTGTTTCTCAGGAAGGTGAAACATCTGCTTTCATTATACCATGTACACCCAGAGTGAAGAAGATTACCAGTCTCTTCATATACCTCCCTGTGAAATAACTCACTGCTACTCTACTGTCTGGATGCAAAGGACATATCAAATGCCATCACAGACACTGAGAGCAAATTTCATAGCAATAAGAATTCCCTATTTCTCTTTTTCAATAATTTCATGTTTCCAACTTGTTTGCTTATATTTGAAGTATTTTTACATCATTATTTTTCATTTCTACAAGTCCTCCTGTGAACCTACACTAATTTAGTAATATATAATAAACAGTAATATATAATAATAAACATATAAATTATCCATTATATGTAAGTGCCTTTCAGAGTCTTTATTTTCATCTACAAATAGCTCTCCATGGAATATACCAGTATATGACATATAGTTATGACTTTCGCAATTAATTCATTTATATATAAATTAAAATTCACGGCTGATGAGATAACTTCATTAATTCATTGCCCTCCTCTTGCCGTGATCACACACACTTCAGAGACCTGTCTTCTCCTTTCTAGATTGTTTGTGTCATCTCTTTCTTCATCTGTGATCCCTGCATCCTCTAGTCACCCAGGACAGCCACAGCGTATGTCCTGCATCAAGGCTGAACAGCTCCCTCCTCTCCTGCTTTCCTGTTGCTGTGAAACTATGGCAATAGTTCCTTAATTAGTCAACAAGGCACATGGGATCTGGGAGTCTTTCCCAGTGCTGGAAATGTAACTCGGGGCATTACAATTGCTGGGCAAAATCTCCCTGCTTTCTGCACTGGTTCTGAAGTATGAGCTCCAAGCACTTCTCCAAAGATCTGTTTAAGCCCCATCCTTACAGAAAGTTTGTTTTCCTTGTACTGGAAAACTTACAGACCCCCACTTTCCTCTACCTGGAAATATTGTCCCTCTGTTTTATTCTAGTTCTTCTCTTTTAGGTCTGAAACTTTTGCTGTGTGTGGGAAGCCTTTCCTAACTCCAGAAATGAACTTTTATGATTCTTCAGACAACGCTGTCCCTTCCTCTCCTTGATTGTTCAGACAGCGGCAGTGAAAGTCACTATGTCTGAATGTGCAATTCTGTATTCTTAAAGATACATGACCCAGCCACAAGAGTAACACAACAACAAAAAGCTGGCACTTACTTGCAATGGAGGATATAATTAGCAATAGAATAAATGAATTCATCATAAATACAAGACAGCAGAAAGAAGGAAAAAGAAAAACACCTGAAGCAAAGGTGGTGACTCCCTGACCTCACAGAGACCAGAGTGTTCAATAGAGAGCTGGCCCCTGCCTTCTGTGAGAAGATGGCATTTGAGCAGGACCTAAGGAGCAGGAGAGGCTTACCAGACCAGAGATGAAAGGAGAGATTGCTCTAGAACAGAGAGGGACTGCCAGGGCAGAGTCTGTGCATGGGAGGCTGTCTGAGTGCTTAGTGCTCCAGGTGAGAGTGCGATACAGCTTCAGGGCAGCTTTGAGAAGTGACGTCACCTGTAAGTGGGCGGCACAATGGGTAGCTGTGCTGCGGAACAAGGACGCCTTCGGCTTTTGTGAAAAGTGAAACGGAAAGATACTGGTGCATTTGGGGCTGAATCATGACAAATTTTAAATTACATTTTTAGAGGACCACAAAGACAGAAAACAAGGGAAGGAAGCAGGCAGGAAAGAGGGAAATGGGTACATAGACTAACAGTCGCCTGGGGGAGAGTGGGTAGTGGCTGGGTTGATGCGGAATTCACATGGCTTTCTGACATTTCCAAGTCTTTGGTCTAAGCAACAGCTGAAGGCTGGAGTGTCCAGGTTCTGCGATGGGGAAGAGACAGCGGACTGGATCTTGCAGATGCTCTTGGGGATGTTGTCATTGGCAGGAAACCAACATTTTGTAAGTGGTAATGATGCATGTTGAAGATGAATATAAGACGATTTCTACTAATGCTATGCAGTTTCTGAAGACTAAGTTCCTTGAAGGACGAAACATTATTTTTCCTCTGACATCTAGAAAAGTTCCAGCTAGAGTAGAAATTCAGTCAATATGTGTTGACTAATGGAATGAATTAATGCTGTCCCAAGTGATTAGAAAATTAGATTACGCTTAATATCTCAGTGCCACGACTCTAGCTTTTTAAACAAATTATCCATCAATAAAGAAATTTATACTGTCTCATTATTAAAATATGTTCAATATTGAAATAAGATTTCATTTGTACTCCTTGAATAAATTTTATTTTCATTTGGAAACTATGGAAGCTATAGTAACTTTTGGGGAAGTCTAAAATTTTGGAATTTTTATTTCTTATTACCACAAATTTATATGTTTTCAAAGATTGGTCCTGTAAATAATTTTATTTAGTTAACTAATTTTTCTATAGATTTTTATGCCTACAGCTATAGATTTCATTGTAGAGTATTAAAATGTGATTTAACTCACCTATGTACCTTATATAGTCAATGGATCAAAAAAAAAAACATAACAAGGAAATAACCACATTACATCACAGTAGAGATGTTTTGCCTCTGTTTCTTTAAATAGCTTACACACAAAGAATGTACTTGCTATGTATATTTTGAGAAGGCTATATGGTTTTCCTCCTTCTGCCTATAGAGTTGGAAAGATAATGAAAGTAGTTTCCTCACATCTATGCTCACTTTGTTTTCCATAGTTAAAGGTGCCCGTGGTCAACCATGGTCTAAAAGGACATAATGAGAAGTTCTAGACACAAGTCATCAGAAGGTTTTGGTAGCTTGATGCAATCTCACTTGTTCCACCCAAGATGTGAACCACCCTTTTGCATAGTATTCACACTGCATATGCCAGTAATCACTTATACCAGATGTACTATGGCTGGCAGAGTTTGTGCTCAGGTAAGCTTTATTTTATTCAATAACAGGATAAATGTGCATGTCATGTGGCTGACAGTTAAGAGTGGGTGGAAGCTGTAACTTTCTTTAAGCACAAAGGTGAAAGTTATCAAATGAATGAGGAAAGGTCACAGTGCCATGGTCACCCACCTTGTCTTACCTTACCACAGAGGTATCGTCATCACAAATTGGGTGACAAAAAGGAAAATAAAAAATAAGAGTCTAAGTCTAAGCTACCTTAGGATCATGTTCACACATATGCTATATTGTTATAAATGTCCTGTTTAATTATTAGCAATTGTTAACCCCTTATAGTGCTTTATTTATAAATTAAGCATTCTTATTAGAAAATATGCATAGGAAAAACTACAGCATCTATGTGTTGGGGAGGGAAGCAGGGAGAGAGAAGGGCAGGAGGAAAAAGAGTGTTTGAAATCCCTCATTGAGGAGAGGCTTGGGAAGAGGCTCCTTTCCTCATATCCATTTGTTCTACTACTGTGCTAACATTTTATAAATGTTATTTAACCACCACAGCAGCCTGCAAATGAGTCCCACAGATAAGAATGCTGAGACCACAGCCAAGCACTGATGCAGTATAGAACATCACTGCGCTTGATATGTGCCTTGTAACATCCACTTGGAGTCTTGTGTTGTGTTCCCATGGAAAACCAAGGAATTGCTTTATTTTACGATTACAACCTGTGACATGTGTGACGTAGCTGAGTTGCCTTATCTCTTACAACTCCCGCAATACATCCCTTGCACTGGTTCCAAGCATTTAATTCCTTGTGATGTCAGAAAGTTTACAGTCCCCTGAATCTGTCATGCTGCTGCACCACTGAGTCTATAGGCTTGCTGAACTTTCCAAAGACCCTACCCATCTTGTCTTTGCCTTCCCACCACACGAGAAAACTGCCCAGGTGGTCCTGCTCCAAAACACCTTCCTTGACCTCAGTGCCACACCCTGCCCTAGCCATCTGAGGGAACTAGCTCACTTTACATGCATCATTCTCTGCTAACGAGGCCTATCGATATGTTTATGTCCTGTTTTAGACTGTGGAGTCTCAAGGGCAAGGCTTATACATTTTTCATTCCTTCTCCTCGTATTCCGCTCCTGGCCCTCTAGTAAATGAGCAATATGTTTCTGTGTTATGATCCACTCCCACCCAGAGATGAATTCTCCCCAAGCACTTTCAGTGATTTTTATGAAGCCTCTGGGGTAAAATAAAAGACTCATGATGTATTCAAGTGGCTGAAATTGCTCCATTTTAGGAAAGAAGAGCAAAAGACTATTGGTGTCTGTATTCGGCACTGTGCTAATGTTCGGTGGGTGGTATTTCAATCTCCACAGCAACCTGGGGATTGACAGTCATGGTACAGATGAGGAAGGTTTCCCTGGCCAGATGAAGGTTGTTCTAAACCTTGTTCTAAACTCAGACGCCTGTCCTGTTTGCAACATCCCACAATGAAGCTCTGTTAGGATCTATCTGAAAATTAGCAAGCAACTAAGAGGAAACTCGATGGGAGGAATGCCAACGCAGAAAGGTAACAAAGGAAGGTCACTGGGGACACTCTCAACAGACTGATTTCTGGTTCAAGATTTTGGCAAACTTAACAGAATGCATTCCCAGAGATTTCTTATACCCTTAAAGCATCATGCGTGTTGAATACTTTAGACACATTGAGAGAAGTAATGATGGATTCTATTATTAAAAAGAGAATACCATTTTCTCTTATATTTTCACAGTAGGCAAAAATGGCAAGGGCAGCAGCGAATACCAGAGCATTCCAAAAGAGCAGGTGGGTTCCACTAGAGGATGAGTGACACATGCACCCTTCACCAAAGCTTCAAGTAGCACCATTTCTCAAAGGACAGAATCCTGAAGTTCACAGAAGGGATTAGCAGATAGCCTCAAGTGAGCTAAAAATGGAGGCCTGCCCTAATATGAAGTAAAGGCTCATTGCCCATTAGGAGATGTGTTTCATGTAGCTTCTCAACATGACCACAGTATAGACAGTATAAACACTGAATCTAAGTCAAAGTCACCCAATGAGAAGTCATCTATGTTTTAGAAGAAAATTACTGTAGGGTGATATTATAACAACCTCAAAGATGCTTCCCTGAAAATGACCTAAAATTAAGAGGCTCTATTTATACACCCAAAGGTAGAGGTCAAACTTTTAATCCTATTTAGGAAAATTTCACAGCTAAACACGTGCTGACAGTCAAGTATCTACTCTTTGACGTATAATCTGCTCAGCTAGTTTCTTGATGATGAATACATATAAAACCTGTTTCACTATACACAACTCATGGGCTGGAGAGATGGTTTAGTGGTTAAGGAGCTTGCCTGCAAGGCCTGAGGACCTATGTTTGAATCTCCAGATCCCACATAACACAGACGCACAAAGGTGAGACAAGTGCACGGTGTCACATACCCAGTAGATGGCGCAAGTGTCTGCAGTTGTATTGCAGTGGCTGAGACCCTTGTGTGCCAACACCCCCCCCTCTCTTTCTCTCTCTCTCTCTCTCTCTCTCTGTGTATGTGTGTGTGTGTCTCATGCACATGCTCTAAAAATATTTTAAAAAACAATACACAAATCATTATATCTTTGAAAGTGTCCTCAATTTTTGCCTTCAACCTTCACACCTGTCAAATTCCATAAAGGATGTGAACATCGCTCTTCCTTCCATGTACTCAGCACTCAATCTTAGGTCTGAAACATAATTCTTCCTCAAATAAGGTCAGAAAGAAAAGTCCAAAAAAAAAAAAATCTCACCATCAACAGCAACATTATTTAAATATGGGAGTAAGCATGCCCATGTGTATATACACAATAAATCACATCCATCAGCTAAACCAGTGAAGACTGCAACGTGTCTAAATGCTTGCAGGATCAAATAGAACCTGGGTAGCTAGTCGACCACAACATGTCACTTACGACTCAGAAACCCTGCTTGGTTGTGTAAAGCACTGCATTTGTTTTTATTATTAAGATAAACAGAGATTCCTATCCATTTCTGAGCATGTTGCAGAGTCCGTATTCATTAAGGTCAATTATTTCCTGCCAGCAACCCCTGCCACACATACATCCCCCACATGTGTACTTTGTCTGTGTGCCCATGTGTTTATTGTCTGAAATGTCTACTGATTCGTTTTGTGAAGAGTGAGAACACCAGCTCATATTGTCACTTAATGTATTAATAGACAGAATTTTCTAAGAAGCAGCCAGATGGTATGTTTGGATCTTAACAGTGAAAACAAGGTCTCTCCAGACAAGGCCTTCCCATATAATTTATGGTCACTTTGCCTGTTGCATACTTCATGGTTTGTGGTTTCTCTCCTTTACCATGATGTGCTCTCAATGGCTTGCCCTGTCTAAACTCTGACGGGAGGAAGGATTCGATCTATTTGTTTTTCACCAAAGTTTCTGGTTGAACATTCATTCCATATAAAAATGCCACCTGGATAGATACACGAACGCAAGTAAACACAGGGAAGTCTGCAGCTGAAGTGTGCTGCAGTGAAACACTACAGCGATTAAAATGTGAAACAAAATGTATTTCATCATCTGTATGTTTACCACACCTTGGCTAGTATTTTCCAAGGCCCTTCTGTCCCTCAAATAAAAAATAAAAAAAAAAAAACAAACACAAACCTTAATTGTAGTTGTGTGCGCCCCCGGGTACTCCTTCTCTTCCAATGTTGACCATCTTTCTATAAATTTAGATACCAGGGAATCATCATAGTCCACAATCTGAAATCCAGAGACATTTGCACCTCCAAACTGAATTTTCAATAGGTCTCCATCGGTAAATCCCTAGACATAAAGCACATTTATGTCATCTACACAAAACCTCTCCTTTAACACATAGGTCTACACATCATGGCTTATTGTGTTGCAAAGAGCACAGGAGAGATAAAACACCAAGAATAAGGTTCCAGGTATCGATCTGCCAATGCTCCTCACCACACCTGACACCCGATTTCATAGCAGCATCATGGTGGGCTCCTAGTCAACACATTGATTGTTTAATCATACCATGAAAAACTCATAGTATAAATTATAGGAAAGTTTTCCATTTCACTGAGAAAGCTCCTAAAGATTAGAACAGAATTGCATTTGTGGACACCGTAATGAGGCACTCATTGTGTGGTTACAAACGTGAATTAACAGTGGTTCCAGATGCAGGTTATTGTGGCAGGTTATTCCCACTTAAGCTGATACTTTACCTCTACACAAAGCATCTTTAACACGGGCATGGAAAGAGCTAATGCCCAGTCATTGTTCTTAATTGTTTAATTGTTTAATTGAGTATAGGTAATTTCATATTAAGCCTGAAACTAATTGTAGAGAATATATTAAATTGAAAAGAAATTTCCTCGTACATAACAGAGTTAATAGTCATTACTAAAATTCGTATTATATGGCATTCTCATTGATACAAATATTGTGATATCATGAATTTTAATATGATCTGACTCTTACCAAAGATCAAAATCATTATTTCAATGTCACAATTATAAGTATTTTCACATATTACACTTTAATTTTTATTGTTCATAATGAATTTCTTAATTAAGAGTAGCCCACACATCCCAAAATATAAGATCACTTTTGTTTGCTAATATCTGTATTATTCTATTACTCATCTGAGGAAGAGTGATTATTTCTTGTTGACTTATGATTTGTTTTTACTTTTTAAAATGTATTTTATTTATTTATTTATTTATTTACTTATTGCTAATGTATTTAGAGAGTGACAGAGAGAAATAGGTAGGAAGTGAGAGAGAGAAACAGGTAGAGAGAGAGAGACAAAGAGGGAGAGAGAGAGAACGGGTGCACCAAGGCTTCTAGCCTCTGCAAATGAACTTCAGATGCATTTGCCACCTTGGGCATCTGGCTTACGTGGGTACTGGGGAATTGAACCTGGGTTGTTAGGCTTCACACACAAAGGCCTTAACCACTAAGCCATCTCTCTAGCCTTTTTTATTTTATTTTTTTTTACTCTTCAATCGACATAATGCAAGTAGTGTAAAAGGAGCAGAGTACACATCACAGATTCTCTCCTCTACCTCACCCTTGGTTCAGTCAGGCCACTCCAAAGCTCTTGTTTTCTGTAAATTTGTCTAAGACGTTTCTTCTTTTGTTACCGTTGGAACTTCCTGCCCCTCACTGCAATTGGATGTTTTGAGATCTGCATTTGACAATGCCTTTATTTTACTATGACACTTGAGCAGTACTTTGGCTCAGAATGGGTCTTATCTACGAAAAGCTTGGAAGAGGGAAGCCCTTCAAGTTTGGATAACATTCTTTGGCCACATGACCTTTCAACAAATTACAGCAGCCAGAGTTCAGACTTTGGCGGTTACTGAATTATTTCATATGTTGAGGAAACAAAATATTCAGAAAAGGAAAACCAGAGCCCAGACTGAAAATGTCGAATAATATAGGTAGGTTTCCCCTAGAAGTAGCATGGGCTTGCTTTTCTTTCTGTGACTTTTGCTCACTCACATACATCTTTCCTTTTCCACAGCATTGGATGTCAACCTTCAAATTGATGAGGCACCTTCTGTCATTATGTCTCAGTGTTCCAATATAATCTTCTCCATCTGGACCTTTTTAAAGATCACAGCTTTCATGGTGGCTCTGCGCTGCTCACCAAGTGGCACGAATCACACAGGGGACTGACTGTCCAGGCGATTCCGGGTTGTGCAGACACTTGCTCCAGAGCTCCACTGGTTAGAGCTCTTGCTTCTCCGCACGGCACATATGCGCTAAGAGAAACCCTTGGAGAATCGTCTTCTGTATCCCATCTTGAACAACCAGCCTTTTAAGCTTCCAGACCAGCTGGAAACTTAATATTCTAAATTGCTGATACTAACTTGAGTGAAAATATTGTCTATTGTAAATTTTGTTTTGCTCAGTTGATATCTCTGTCCCTGCATTCTAGAAATTATAATACACACCTATTTTTCCATACTATTTAATCTTTTCAGTCCTCCTATACTATTGAGAACAAGGCTTTATTCTCTGACACTTTCCCTCTTCCTTATCATTTTTTTTTTGTTTGTTTTGGTTTTGTTTTGTTTCCTCTCCAAAGGTTGTAAATGAGGGTAGGTTTCTCAAACACATGGGCTCATATGTACTTAAAGCTTATAAATTTCTATTTTTAGGAAAGGCCTAAACTCATTTTGTTGCTTATGTAATACCCATTTTGGAAAAAAGAGAAGTGTTAGATGCTATTTCAAAATTTATCAGTTATAATTAAGAAAGAAATGTAATTAGTTACTCTGTTAATTCAATGTAGTCTTTTTATAATTTATTTATTTATTTATTTGAGAGGGAGAAAAATAGGCAGGTAGAGAGGGAGAGAGAGCAAGAATGGGTGCATCAGAGCATCCAGCTGCTATAAATGAACTCCAGATGCGTGAGTCCCCTTGTGCATCTGGCTTACGTGGGTCCTGGGGAATTGACCTTGAAACCTTTGGCTTTGCAGGCAAGTGCCTTAACCACTAAGCAATCCCTCTAGCCCTCAATATAATCTTAATTTGACAAAAATCCTGATGAACTAAAATAAATCAATTTTCATTGTATATTAAGTAGAACAAAATAACTAATTTACAAATTATCAAAATTACATGATTTATAACATGTCATGTTGATAAATGTATTGATATTATATTATGATATTTTCAGGGTTAATTGTGTACCATAAAGTATTCTATTAAATATGCATTAATTTTAGATATTATATAACTAAAACTTCAAATGAATTGCAAAAGATAAAGGAGATAAGGGGATATTTTGACAATTTATATATTTTAGGAAAATTAACCCTTAGTTAAAATATACTTTTAAGTTAACTTTTATGTCAAACATTGTTCTACAGATGTTTACATCATGTACAATAATAGAGAGTGGATTGAAACTGCAAGGTGAGATGTAACTAGCCTAAAACAAATTACAAAATATTGTCACCTCCAGTATATCAAATATAGTTTCTTTTTTTTCTAAACCTCACTGATATCAGTAATAATTCCAAGCTAATGTTTTCAATTACATCATCTGGTAAAAAATAAAAAAAAAAAACCTGAGTACCAATTAATCCACCTACCAGATTTGCAATGATGTAGTGGTATCCTTTCACATGCTTTCCAATGGTAATTACCTAAGAAAGACAAAAACAATAAATGTAAGTACAAATACTCATGTGATTCATGATAAAATGGAATTCCACCAACTATTTTTGTCCTAAAATATTTATAATAAATTATACTTATCTAATCCACAAAATATTTCTCTCAAGAAAACGTGGTACCATATTTCAGTGTGTAATAGTGGTCACTGCTTGAGAAGTCAAACATGGAACCAAAATAATTCCTTCATTTTTGTCAATAGTATAAATGAGGCCATGCATTTTTGAGAAGCATAAAATCAAGTATGTGTAATTCACAAGTCATAGTGTTATTCTGACCATCCTATGTATTTCCTTTTTTAAAAGTGAAACACTAAACAGCTGAAATAAACATCTGAGATTTTATGATCACACATCTATATTCCGTGTAGGCATGCTTAGAGTTTATAGAGCCATATAAATTTAAGAGATTATTAGTCAGCAAATAAAATACTTTTCACATGGGTATGTTACATAGCCTACCTTTCTTAAGGGTCTTGAAGCTCTGATAGGTTGGTAGAGTTTAGGCAGCAAATTAAGCTAACTTCTCCTCATAAACCAAAATCAGAATCAATGGAAAGATAAGCACATTTGGAACAAGGGTTCCCTAGCAATGCTTACAGTTGTTTGGTTGTCATGTACATTATTAAATCATACTCCTTTTTACCTATCCGTGTCGTTTTTGCAGAGAGAAACTACAGGCAGATGGCCCCGCTGAACTTCCAGTACATAGCTCCATCTATTACTCAACCTATGGTGTACTTGGATGATAAGAAGGCAACTATAAGATGAACCTATCTTGAGCCGGGCATGGTGGTGCACGCCTTTAATCCCAGCACTTGGGAGAGGTGCAGAGGTAGGAGGATCGCCGTGAGTTCGAGGCCACCCTGAGACTCTATAGTGAATTCCAGGTCAGCCTGGGCTAGAGTGAGACCCTACCTCGAGAAACCAAAGATGAACCTATCTTGAGTCAGAAACGAATTATGGTTGGTCCAAAATCTACCACAGCATTCAGTTAAGAAGCAATATGGTCCTCCCACAGCCTCAGTATTGCATGGCTGAATGGGAACTGTGGCTTACCACCACTGCCCAGCTGCACCAGAGACAGAGTGCATCAAGCCAGATGAGGAAACGACCAAGGTTAATGAAGTAACCATTTCTACTAACTACACGTTTCCTTTCACACCATTGCAAAGCTCACTGTAAGCTAGATCATTCTAAGTCCAGAATCATAGATGTTAATGTAATCCCCTTTTATTTCCTTTTTAGAGACAAGGTCGTACTGTGTAATCCAGAATGACCTTTAACTCAGTATGTAGCCCGGGTTGTCTTTAAACTCTCAACAATCCTCCTGCCTCAGCCTATAGACTGCCAGGAGTGCAAATGTCTGACAGCGTGTGAAGCTCAGTAATTTCTAGTTTTAAGAAAATAATTACACTACTGGAAAGCATGAAATCTCAAGGCTAGACAGAATCTACCTCAAAGCACTAGCTCACTTTACTTACTAAACGGACTTCGTAGTTTCCCATTGCCTTTAGTATAATAAGCAAAATCCATCATCTACTAATAGTCCCGTGAGCTTGAAAGCTTTTCCCTGCCCATGTTCTCGATCCTCTATAGTCAAGTAGCATGAGCCTTCTAGGTTTTGTACCATAGAATCACATTTTCCATCACCTCAGGACTTGTGTCTTCTGTCCTTCATTTGGGAAACTACAACATCCTTTGTCTTATTAGCTTTTAAGGCTCAAAAAATCTTAGCCCGAGGGTTACCACTCCCTGATATTCTATCAATGCAGACAGTCAGGTGCCCCAAAGTATCACATTTAGCTCAAAAGCAAGGACAAATTTCTAGAGAGGATTCTACTGTACTATTTAGGAATGATGCAGCAGCTGTTGTTGGAAAGGGAGTTAGGGCTTATACTGTTTCCTGAATCACTTTGAGCCACACAACTAAATCACCCATTCCAAAAACTTGAGCCTTCCTTGTTGAAGTGGAAATTCTGAAGAAAATATGTGTTTCTGTGTGAAAACACTGAATTAACTTCTGCTAAATCAAGATAAGTGTGTCCATCAAACACCCTGAAAACACCTATTGACTCTGTTTACTGTATAAGCTACGTTGTAAAGCATCCCTTTATCCATCTGAGAATTAAGATAAACAGCTTAAGTAATGATTGTCCTTAGGTGAGTTTTGCGTTGAAAGAAGGCATATGAAAATTCACTAGCCCCGTGCATTTGCTAAAGCTACTTTTGATTATAGTCACCATCACAACTTTCGTTATAACAATATTGTACTAACAATAGAAAATTTATGCTAATTTATAAATGTTTTTGATGGTTTAATATTTTCTCACCTCATCATAACTATGAATAGATGACATCAATGTTTTAACAATCATAATGAAATCCCTGAATCTAATGCAGGTTAATTCTATCACAAAGTTCAAGCTACTATGGAGATTAAATTTCATGTCATCTCTATTGTTTTGTAAATACTAGTTGAGTGAATTAATAAAACCTTTTCAGCTGGGTGTGGTGCGCAGGCCTTTAATCCCAGCACTGGGGAGGCAGAGGTAGGAGTGTTGCCATGAGTTCGATGCCACCCTGAGACTCCATAGTGAATTCCCGGTCAGCCTGGGCTAGAGTGAGATCCTACCTTGAAAACACAAGAAACAACAACAACAACAAAAACCCTTTCTTTTTTCTTGAAATTTACCCATCACCTATATACATATATTTTTGGGGGCCTGGTGAACTCTATTCCTTGAATAATACCCTATTCTAAAGTAATTATTCCTTTCATTAATGGTCCCCCAGAATACCTGCTCTTTTCATTCCTGGTATATCCCACTGATAGGATTATACTATCAGTTCTTTAAATGCAGCATGTACACACCTTGATGAGGCCTGGCCTGTTCTATTTAATGTTGTTTCTTTTATTCAGACATACTGCATGTAATGTCTGTGCTGACAGCAGTAGAAACTTAGTGAATACTCATTCAAGAGATAAATGAATATCTCTAAAGTAGCCCAGTGTTACTGTCTGTGTGAACTCTTAACAGATAGCCCTGAAAAGACAGGTGTTCCCTCCCCCATGGTCCCCAGACCAGGGCTCTAGTGTGGATCTTACCTGACCCCAAAGCCCAGGTTTAAAAGCTTGCTCTTTTGTTTGGTGCTAGTGGACAGTGGTGAAATCTCTCAGAGGAATGACCTAGCACAAGGGCTTTAAGTCACTGGAATAGTGTCCAATAAGGTGATGGAGTGGCCTGGTTGTCTTCCTGGACCTCATTTGCTTCAAAGCCACAATGAGATGAGCAGTTTCTGCCTACACACACACACACACACACACACACACACACACACACACACACACGGCATCATATACTGCCATGCCACTGGATTCTTCACAACATACCAACTGACTACAAACTAAAACTTTCAAAATGATGAGTCAACGTCAAACTTTTCTCTTTATAACTTGATCTGTCTCTTGTAATTTTTCATAGCAGTAGAACTTTGTGTAATACACCCCTCACTACATACACACTCAAGTGTTATATGTGTACATTCTCTCTTCTTTTCCAAACAAAATATTTATGAAATGTAGACATCATCCTTTTCTGTCTTTCTTGGCCTCTCCTCTATATTGAATATGCCCTTAATGCTTTTTGAATGATATGCCTTTTATTATATTTACTCAGTGCTTTCATATATATGAAAAAAAATGTATAACACTTATGTATGAAAAACTGTATATTGAATAGCTGCTCACATAGACAATTATGAAACCCTAACTATAGATGTGCTTTAAACATTTTCCATACATTCTTAGTTTCTTCTGCAATTTATTGAATTTTTCAAAAGAGTTACTTTTTCAGAGGTTTTTCCAATATTTATTATGATGACTCAGGAATACTTAAGATTCTTAAGCCAGACTAATGAATTTTATTCGAATTCAGCTTTAATGAGACCCTCCTAAGAAATTCAAATGCCATTTTGATGTATGCATTTGAACAAAAGTTCTTCAGGTTAAAAACAATCTCAGCCTCATCTCCTGAGACCATAATCAAGACTTTTTCAAGTGAAATTATCCAGTCCTCTTGCATATACTAGTTAGTTCTTTTTCATAAGAAGTTAGTTTTATTCAGATTTTAATATTTCTTAGGATATTGAGTATTTTTTATGTCTTAAAGCCTGTATTATATATCAATTAGGACCCTCTCAACACTGTTTGTAGACTTTTCTAGAATGTTTTGTGTTGAGCAAACTAGTTGATGTAGATTTTTTTTCCCCTCAAAGCCTTTAAAAGGACCATAAATTCAGTCAACTGTATATTTTCTTTCTGATCTTATTTACTTCCAAGGAATTACTAGATATAATTACCCCCTCTCTCTCTTTCTCTCTGTCTCTCTCTCTCTTCAAAGATGTATGCAGCATTGAAGCCACTGTATTCAGGAAATCACAATGCATCCCTGGTCTCTCTCACTCTTTGAAGCACCATGGATTTTACTTTTTTATTATTATGATATAACTTCATGGTTGGTTTTAACTGAAGCAAAGTAAGATGTTAAGTACAGATTAAAAAAAAAAAAATCTAATCTCTCCTATCATTATTCTTCCTAAACTCCAACTAGACACTTGATGTCAGCTGACATCTTACATGGTGGACATGATCTGCATGTATTTTATTCTGATATTAACTTCATGGATTATGAGCTTCTAAAAATGTTTTATTTATTTATATTGGAGAAAGAGAGGGGTGCAGATCAAATGGGAGTGCCAGGGACTCTAGCCACTGCAAACGAACTCCAGATGCATGAACCATTTTGTACATCTTGTTTACATGGGACCTCAGGAATTGAGCCTGTCCTGAATTTTGGTTTTTAAAAGTAATACAAACTCTCTAATATATTCACAATTACTTCTTATAAAACACATGCTCTTTCTTGAGACGCTGGCATAGTTACAAAATATATAAGCTTAGGACATTTAATGTACCCAATACTGAAGACTCTAACATTTTAAATAATCCATGAATCTCCTCTAAATCTATTTACATTTATTTGCCTTAGAACCCACATTTATTTTTAGTAAAGACTCACTTGTTTCTCTATGCTAAAAATTTTAGTAGCATTAAATTTAAATATTCCAATTCTGGAACACATCAAGGTTTAGGGTAACACTTATCATAAAATTCATAAAAGGGATATCATGAATTGAATAGAGTTAACGATCAATCTATTCTGTCAGCATTATTGATTATTGCTAACAGAAGCCAGAAAATTCAATTTATGGTGTTTGCTGCCTCCTCCATAGACTGTGAAGAGATGTCTGCAGATATTGAGGCTGCGTGCTGGTTCTAAGTACAGAAGCACTGGGAAACAGAGAGAAGCAAACCTGGTCCACAATGTCGTTTACTTTATCCCTTTCACAATCGAGGATCACACGCCTTTCTTTTTTTAGCTCCAGATCTTGAAAGAGTGATCTGTAGGTCTCGTCTTTCTTGTCGTTGTTAATGTTGCCCACGTTGATAGCCGTCACCTGCCACTTCTTTTCAGCAGCAGAATCCAGCACAGCTTGTAGTGTGGATAAGCCTAGGGAGGCAGGAAAGAAGGATGCCTGATGGGTAAAGTGTCTCAGTACCAGGCTATGGGATGGTAAGCTACACATTGATAAGCCTGCTGGATTCTTGCAATTGAGGAGAGGCTGACTCCTTGTTGAAAGATATGGCTGTGATATTTATCCATATCTGATTATGCCTGCTTTACATTAAAAGCCCTGACTGAATCATCAGGGGTAAATCAGACCCCTTTCTCAGAGCCCTCTGAGCTGTCTTCTTTAGAATAGGACTGGGTACGATATGATATCTTTAGTGTTTCTAGTGTAAGTGAACTCAAAAGGTATGATAAACATATCTTATACTAGGTAATGCAAAACTTTATCTGTATGTGATAGTCCACCATTTTTTACCACTCCCTTGATAGGACGGAGTACATTTCAGTACAAGGATTCTCTGAGAGTCTATGTGCGTATAAAAGCCCAGGATCTCCATAAGCCTGTGACACAGTCTACCGCTGTTTCCAGTCAGCTAATTCATTCCTATTTCGGTCCTTATATAGCCTTCTTTTACCTGTCTCTAGGTGACACTAATCCTGTAGAGATCAAATTGTTCCCCTATTAACCAGATGGTGGTAGTCTGTTAGTTTTCCAGTAGAGATTTATCTCATTTACTAAATATTAATTAGTTTTCTACTTGTAACTAACAGCAGTGAACAATTCGACATCCTGCCTCAGATAAGGTAGAAGACAGCACTGGCGCCTGATGTGTCCTCAGATGCCCACACTCACCATGACACGCGTGTGCTCACACTCACATGTGCCAACACACATACACACAGCACGCATATAAAACAAGTAGCTTTATGAGCATCTTCGAAAACCCCCAGAAGAAATTCAGAACTCAGTGTATCATCTTCCTGATTCTAGAAAGCGGATGCATATTTTTGAAAAGAATCTCATTCTGTTTAAGTCTATGTGATAGCTGATTCCCAAAATGAGAATACGTTTGCCTGCAGCAGAAGTTCAGATACAAAATCCTTTTTAAATCTCTTTACCATGACAAAAAATGCCTCAGTTATCAATTTTGTCCATCAATATTTTGAGTTATAAAAAATCAAATTTGTTCAGAGGGTGGAAAAGAGCTTAGAACAGCTTTTGACACCAGCAAAGAATCTCCCCCAGAGGTCATGAGTCAAAAGCCAAAGGAGCTGATTTGAGGAGTCTGCCTTTAAATAAAGTGAAATTAAACCAAAATCAGGCTAATGCTGCAAAAGAATAAAAGACTAAAGTAGGGCTAGAGAGAGAGCTCAGTGGTTAAAAGTACTTTCTTGCAAAGCCTGTTGGCCCAGGTTCAATTCCCTAGCACACATGTAAAACCAGACACACAAATTGGAGCATGCATCTGAAAATCATCTGCAGAGGCAAGATTCTTTCTCTCTCCTTTTGAATAAAAATAAAAATATGTCTTAAAATTCTGATGTACAGCTGGAGAGATGGTTTAGTACTTAAGGTTGTTGCCTGCAAAGCCTAAGGACCCTGATTCATTCCCCCAGTACCCATGTAAGCCAGAGGCACAAGGAGGGAATTCCGTCTAGAGTTTGTCTACAGTGGCTAGAGGCCCTGGTGTGTTCCCTCTCTCCCTCTCCCTCTCTCTCTCTCTCTCTCTATTTCTCTCTCACACATAAAATAAATAAAAAGACATTAAAAAAAGACTGATGTAATTCTAAATCTATCATAATCATAATTGAAGAAAGTGGTAAAAATATTTGGTTGCTTTTTTTAATTAAAAACATATTTTGGGGCTGTAGAGATGGCTTAGCAGTTAAGTGCTTGCCTGTGAAGCCTAAGGACCCTGGTTCAAGGCTCCATTCCCCAGGACTCACATTAGCCAGATGCACAAGGGGGCGAACGCATCTGGAGTTCATTTGGAGTGGCTGGAAACCCTGGCATGCCCATTCTCTCCCTCTCTCTCTCTATCTGCCTCTTTCTGTCTGTCACTCTCAAATAAATAAGTAAAAATAAACAAAAAAATTAAAAATAATTGCATGGATACATCATGTGTTGGTACCATTTTCTACTCCTTCCTGCCCTGATTCTGCAGGGGTCCTCCTCAGGGGGTTGCTGGTGGATTGTAGGTTATGTGTTGTGAGAGCAGCAGTCAACAATTGTGGGGTGGAATGTCTCTGGTCATGACATCCCAACCTGTGATTCTTACAACCTTTCCACCTCCTCTTCCGCAAGATTCCCTGAGCCATGGTGAGCATGTTTTAAGTCTACTTCAGCCATGAGCTCTCAGGAGCCTCTAGATTTCTGCTTTGGTATGTGGTAAGTATCCTCAGTGTCTGTCTCCTTCACCCTGGCACTGACTGTCAGGCTCGCCATGGAAGCAGAACTCATGCTCATTTCCACAATTCCCCTGTGGTTTCACTTGGCCCTTTTGACAGACTGGCATCAACTACTTATTTTCATGATATAAATAAGCATGAAATTCAGAAGCATAATAGTCATATTTCTGCTTTGCTTGTGAGGACTCTATTCAGGGTTAAGATGAATTAAAGGTTAATCATTCTTAGAGATTTCCTGCTACCTGCGATGATTTAGAATTATTATTGTGTGAAAATGACTGGTCTTAAGGAACCAGGGTAACATTTGTGGAGTGTTGGTCCCTCATAGTGAGAAGCAGTAGAGTTTATACCTCCCAGTGAGCTTTTCAACACTAACATGTAATGCCAAGAAAGTAAACCTTAATCTCACCAAGCTTCTGCTACCAATTCATAAGGAATATAGGAGTGTATGTTAAGCATAAAACTTTAGACTTTGGGCAAAACAACACAAAATAAAACTCTGACAAAATATATTGGCCGATTTTGATGAAAAGTATTCTTTTATCCTCTTTTGAAGAAAAACTTTAAAATGATGTTACTATTGAGTTATCACACAAGTATGAAAGTGATAGTGTGTCAAATAAGAGAATTATTTGCCCAAATAATTAATAAAATACTTTGGATGAAACAGTATGCTATTTGGTGTCTGTTTCTAAATAATTTGCAGAGAGCATAACGAATAGTCGATAAAACAATAATAAAATAAAATTTCCCATATGCTACTCATCAATAAAGCTGGGTTAAGAATTCATAGCAAGCTTGGCCTAGTGGCATATAGCTTAACTTCACCCCTGTGGAGGGTGAGGCAGGAGGGTCACAAATTTTAAGCAAGGCCAGTATGCACAGAGAGAGACCCTGTCTTAAAAAATACTTGGTAAATTTTCTATTATATATTTGAACTTATATATAATGATGTAATATAATGAACATTTAAAGCACATTATTTCAAAAGACAATTAATTAAACCTTACATGAAGCTTAAGTAGATTTGGGGAAACAGAAAATAAAATTATCCCATTGTATCTATTATTATAATAAAAATATAAGTAAAAATGAGTTTCTAAAGGGATACCTTGGTTCATCATAGGTCAATTAGAAATACTGTCAATGATAAAACCTTAGAACACATCACAAAGGGCCATGATTTCTACCCGCTTTCAGTAAATTAATCCTCCCAAGCTACAACTCCACCCTCTTCTTATTTTACATCATTGGTAAAGATGGAACAAACAGCTGGTCATCACATATTCAGCCTGGAGAAGCTGCTGGAAAGAATCAGTCATGTTTATCCAATGTTCTATCCCAGTAGGAAAAAAATATCTCTTTTCTGACCTTCTCCTTTTCCTAAGTCTCATTTTTTAACTTCCAATTGTTGTACAACTCTCTCCAGTCACCTTCCTAATGAGACTATATCCATGAATTATGTTCTACCTGCTATATGCATTTTATTATTTAGTACTTCTTGTGAGCTCTCTTTATTCTATGCAATGTTATTTCATTATATTTTATTTAATTATGAAGCTTCCACATACCAGAAATTCCAAATGGTAATACATTTGACATTGTTTCATCTTTGACAGATACTGTAAGAAAATTATCATATAAATTCACTTATAAATCTGTAAGTGGATTTCATCAAGTGATAAATTTAAACTTAAAATTTATTGGCAGTCCACAATGTCAAAGCATGTGGAGATGAAATAGAAAATCAAAAAGAATGGATTTTTAGAAATGTCTCGTTTCCAAGCCCATTCATTCTGCGTGTCACAGGCATCTTGCAGTCAGAGTATATTCTCCTTAATTAAAACATTTAGGGTTGATGTTGTGTAACCTGCGAAACTCAACAAAAGTACATCTATTTATTAGGAAGTCAAACTTCTCGAGTAGTGTTAGATCAGATTTCAGAAGTGTCATTAGATGGCACTGAGTCCAATCAAATCAGTCACCCACACACTGAGGAGTGTGCAATTTCACATACAATTTTAAGAGACGGTTGGCCTTGCTTAGCAATCCATTTTCTTAGGTTATATTTTTAGTAGTACAACAGACTCTCCCAAAGTTTCCCTATTTGATCTTCCCACCCCTCCCAGTAAACAATTTTGCTATGTCTGAATGCTTTATACTTAGTAGATGGATTTTAATTTTAAATACTGTGAAAATATATGTTATGGTTATGAAGGTGAAATTAAATTTTTCAACAACAATGCAAGTTCATGCTATTTTTCTCTAAGTCCCATATTTTAACTATGAGTAAAAGTGTTATTTAAAATGTGCCTATTTCCCCTCCATAGAAGTGACACAAAAATGTCCTTAAAAATACATTTGTCCATTTAGAATATAAAATATATGGACAGTAGAAGTTTTGCATGATCCTAAGTTTATTTAAAGCCATTAGAAATTGTATTCATTTCACTATGTCAAGATTTTTAAATTTCTGATTTACTTCTAAATAATTAAGCACAAAAATGTTGTGTAATGTGGCTTTCCATGTGAAAATGGAAACAAATTTGTAATATTCTAAAATTTTTTCACTTATGTGAGCCTAAAATTAACCACTCACTGCTATTGAGTTCTCAGACATTTGACAATAGAATTTAAAAATGGCTAGTCTAATATACTACTAAGTTGTGATACTTTTTCGTGTGCCTATTGTTACTATTGTGTTCTGGCTAAATAGCCAATTCATAAGCTAACTAGGCCTCTAAAATTCAAAGTTTGTCTACAGTAAATGCTGACTTCATCTAGACACAGAAGGAGAGTTAGAGAAAATCATTTAGCCTAGAGACAGGTGAAGTGTCATTGTCTTCATTTGCTTACTAAGGGGTGAAATTTAAAATGATAACTGCCAAAGGATATATCTCATTCATACCATGCCTTTCTTTTAAAAATTATTGTCTTGGTTCCATATAAAATTCAGTACCCTCATTCATTCTTCCAGGCAGAGTACTTAATTTTCATGGCTAATAAATCATGGCAGTGTGCCTGGACCAGATTAGGTTAGCATATATTTCCCTCAACAGCACTCTCAGGACATCAGGAAGCAAATGTATTTGGGAAGATTTTTATTCTATGCATGTCTTAAAACTGGAATCAAGGTACTTGTTCAAATTAAAGCCAAGACATATGTGTAGAAGTCAATCACTAGTTATATATTTATTTACTGCATATAGACATCTGTCACCTTTCCTCATTGACATTGAATTAATAAATGAGAATATATTTTATTCAACCACAACTCAAGTTATATATACATAGGAGACCATATATATATATATATATATATATATATATATATATATATATATATATATATTCAAAGATCTATAATCATATATCATGAATTATAATCATAATATCTAAGGGATTAACAGGGACAACCTACTACTTCCTAGTTAAAAATGTATCAGAGGGGATGGGGAGATGGCTCAATTTGCTTGCAAAGCCTACTGACCCAGGTTTGATTCCCCAGTGCTCTTATAAAGCCCAGATGAACAAAGTGGCACATATGTTTGGAGTTTGTTTACACCAGAAGGCGACCCTGATGTGCCCATTTTACCCCTCTCTCTCTCTCTCTCTTTTTCTCTCCATGTCTTTGCTCTTTTTTCTCTAGACTAAACAAATAGAAACTTAATACAATGATAACATGTTTCAATGCTCTGTCTACTTACTGCCTGAAGATAAGAGGATATAGCTTTCAAAAAGGGTATGGAATATTCAGGGAGAACCAGGTTACTATTGCATGGGCTTAGTAAAAATGACACCTGTGATCCTAAAGTGTCACCTGGCAGCAGAGGAACAGCCTCAAATCCCCTGTTGTCAAAAAACTTAGACTTTTCCCCAATTCTTATGCACAAAATTCCCATGTATTCCTATTTGCCTTGTTCACAGCTGTGCTATAGCCTCAGCACTTGGCTGGATAGCTGGGAAGCAGGGTTGATTTAACTGCAATTTTTCTTAAGAAAAATGTGATGAAACAAAACACAGTAATTTAGAGTCATTTTCATTTAGTTTACAAATCTGGGAAGAATGCTAGAAGAGTATTTTCACATATGTGCTGTTCAGAAGAACATGGACTTATTAGACATCATTATGTGACAGTATGTCAACCTGACCTAGATGCTCAGAAATGTAGGTTATGATAACCTTAAACAGTGCCATCTGATCACGCAGGGGGTATAGACATCTTTTCAAGAACATATCATGTTGCCGTAAACTGAGGCACGTAGAGATGTCAGTTGAGACAAGGCCATGGGATCTCTTTAAAAGCAGGGGCAAGGAGGACACAGGGACATAAATGTGTCACCACTAAAGTTAGGAGGGGCTCAGGGGAGTATGAGAGAAGTGGGTTAAGGACCAAGAAAGAGAAGGCAGTTCTCATGATGAATAAAACAATCATTTTTAACTGTAATATTATGTCAAATCCCTAAAAATTAAATCAATAATAAGGGCAAAAACATCTTAAATGATTCCATTTCTGTGAGCCAAACAAAACACTACACAAAAGTCAAGATTGTTTTAGTGTTTTGAAAGTCTCACACATTTGTCTCTGGAAGCAGTTGCAAATCAAAGGCCAGAGTAATCTATGCACATTAAAACATCACTAAGTACTTGATAGTACTTCAAATATGTGCCCATAAGGTCATTTGGCTTTAATATGTAACCACAAAATATTATTACTTTAATGTTCTATCCCTAAAGATGTCCTTAACTCGAGTTAATTTGTATAATTTAGTAATTGGAGATTATGTCATCCTTCCAATTCCATTTAATATTTCAAAGGTATTAATAAAATCACTTTAAAGTGTCCTAGATTCTCTTTGCAAGTACACAAGTCCATCCATCTTCACCTGCCAGTCCCCAGGCTCCTGTCTCTGGGGGAATCTCTCTTCAAAGACTGGCATTTCTCTTTTACTGTTTATGTCAGCTTAGGTCAATGTGAATGTTCTCAAAGTCCAGTTTTAACCAGAGAAAATAATTGAGTGAAAATTAGAATGAGGGTTAAACATGCTCCTAAACTAAAAAAATGACAGCCTTGGATTTTTCCACGAGTGGATAGTACTCATCTTCTGACCCTTCACACTCACTACCAAGAATCAGGTTCTCATGTCAAATCATATTTAAATGCACAGGAGCTTTACTGGTTCATTTGTTAACCGTGTTCACTGAACAACTGTGCATCTAGCATTACCTGAGGCTCGGGGTGGATTTCCAGTGTGTTTAGCTTTTCTGGGCTTCCCCCGTTTAGAGCTGACAGTCAAACCATAAGTAACAAGCAGACCTTAGCCTGGGTGACTAAACCCAGTCCCTGGAACATGGCAAGAACTCAGTAAACAGTTCTTGAGTGACAGGATCGAAACCACTATTAATTATGAATGTGATGAAGTCTATAGAGAAGAAATAAACAATGCTTTGAAAGGGAAGGTCCATATGAAAGGCATCTCTGAGGAAGTTGTATATTAGCCAGACATCAAGAGGCCTTAGTAATTTGAGATGTGTGCAGACATTTGAGGTGAAGGACTTGGGCCCATCTGTGAAAATGAAAGGAGATGGAATGTATTCAGCATTAGTGGATGAGTGAGACAGGCAAATACACTGGAGCCCCAGGCAGGAGCCAAGTATTATAAAGCCTGAAAATTATGCTAAGGATTATGATTATATCTTCATTATAATGCAAAAAGCCATTAAGAAGCTTTAAGTGAGATGGTGATGTCAAAGAAAATGTATTTAAAATCTTTTTCAATCATTTGTTCAAAAAGGAATCAAAGGGAGGAAGGTGGAATTGAGGGGCTCATAGCTGAACTCAGCTTGGCTATGGAGAAGGCCCTGGGAGCAAAGGGTACAAAGATGAAATTCCCATTCAGGGTAGAAATCAAATCAGTAGGATAGAGCTGTAGGAAATGCATGACAATATGTCCAGCTCTCTCGCCTTGTGTTAAAGACATTTCTTTTTTGCTGATGGCCGAGCTGGGGAGACCCAAAACTTTTGTCAAAGTGCTTTTGAGTGCCCATTGCTAAATGATATATCTCTATCACACTCTCTGTCTCAGGGTCTATTGTAGAAGAGGACCCATAAAGAATGTAAGAGCCAAAGGATGAGGAAGAGTCCTTTGCTATTGGCTCCTCCAGACATGGATGCCCTCGTTACAACCCTTGTCTCAAGAAGACATGCATAATATTGAACTTGTCTTCAACATGGATGATGGAAGAAGGCAAAAAATACTACAAAAAATAACCATCAAAACTGGAGAAAGTCTGGTTGTGAGGTAGAAGGGGTTCAATGGAAGGGGAAAGGAGGAAAAAAGAAGGTCATGGGAAAGGATTGTGATCAAATTACATGAAGTATGTATGCAAATTGTCAATAAAAATTCAAAATATGAATGTTACATTCTAGGCAAATTTTAAAATATTTCTATTTTTTTTATTTGAGAGAGAGAAATAATGGGTGTTCCAGGGCCTCCTGCCACTGCAAGAAACCTCTGGATGTATGTGCCACTTTGTGAGTCTAGTTTTACATGGGTATTGTAGAGCCAGCAGGCTTTCTAAGCAAGTGCCTTCAACTGCTAAGCCATCTCTTCAGCCCCCAGACTAGTCTTAACGAAACAACACACTACAGTACTGACCAGAGAATAAAAAGAAAGTCTAAACACAAGCTCAGCTCTCAAAGCCTATCATCACTTTCATAAAAAGTGTGCTTTAGAATTGTCCAGCACATTAAAATCATCTGCACTGACTTCAACTCTGTTTTCATTCCCTGTCAGGATAGAAAATCTCCTCCTTGTTCAAAGCTGGGAAAAGTTGTTGACAAAGCAATTTATTTTTTCGGCTTATAGAGTACTGGCTGGCTTTTCCACTGAGTGCTATCTTCCCCAGGATCGTGAGTACCAGGGTAGGAGATCAGACACTGGATGAACACTCCTGGCTCAGGATGCCTGTAGCCAACTAACTCCAGGGATCAGGAGAGAAGTGACAGATGCGTGCTGCAGTTTTGTCTTCCCCTGCAGGCACCAATGTGCCCCATCATGGTCAAAACACACTTGGGGGTTTCACTTGAAGAATGACTCCGGAAAGGGAGCTGCTGAGGGAAGCAGAGTGATACTTAGATACTGGCGGTACTGGTTTCTAACCCAGTCGTTTTATTTTTGGGTAGTCTGCAAAGACACATGCCTACCCACATAAAATGTTTCAGACAATGCAAGGGGTAAACAGACCCATTAAAACCCTCCATTGACCCATCAATGTCTAAGAACACCTAGGTTCATAGGACAAGTGAGCCAAGCAGGTTTACAAATAATGAGCCTTCCGGAAATCTAAGGAAGAACTCTTCTCCTTCTGTGGTGGTTTGATTCAGATGACCCCCATAAACTTAGGTGTTCTGAATGCTAGGTTCCCAGCTGATGGAGATTTGGAAATTAACACCTCCCGGAGGCAGTGTATTGTTGGGGGCGGGCTTATGGGTGTTATCGCCAGTGTCCCTTTGCCAGTGTTCGGCACACTCTCCTATTGCTATTGTCCACCTGATGTTGGCCAGGGGCGATGTCCACCCTCTGCTCATGCCATCGTTTCCCATGCCATCATGGCACTTCCCCTTGAGCCTGTAAACCAAATAAACCTTTTTCCTCACAAGCTGCTCTTGGTTGGGTGATTTCTACCAGCATTGTGAACCTGACTACAACAGTAATGTTGGTACCAAAGAGTGGTTTCATTTGCTGCTAGACTCCTGACTGTGTGGTTTTGGACTTTTGGAACTGATTTTCAAGAGGAATGTGGATTAATTTGAAACCTTGGCCCAAGAGACATTTTGCAGTGCTCTAAGTATTGCTTGATGGATTATTCTGGTTAGAGTTGCAAGACCTGAATGCAGTTAGAACTATGGACTGTGAGGTTTGGTTTATGAGACTTAACAGTTTTGTCTGGACTGGGCTAGAGCAGTTTGTGTGAAAGGTTTGCTATTGTGTCCATGTTCTGAGAACTTGTGTAGGTTTGCTTTGCGTAGAAATGGATTGGTGTGAGTAAAGGGATATGGCACAGAAATGACAACCATTGAGACTGGGCCAGCTGACCTGCACTGCGGCAACAGGAAGAATGTCGACTCTTTTGAAGGGGCCTGAGTGCTCAAGGAGTCCTGTTCTCCAGAGTCTGGTTTATTCTCCTTTGGATTAACAAATTGGCACCTACCTTTTATTGTGAAGTATAAGATACAGGAAAGAGAGGGTCATTGAGTTTGCAACATGGTCTTGTGTTTTGGAAATGGCCATGGGCAGTGTGAAGCAGGTTTGTTGGATTCCTGCATGGAGACCCCATGGACCCATGAGGATGAGCCATGGATTGCAGTGGAGTCCCAGTGGAAATGCCAGGACCATGAGATGGCTGCCAAGGAAAGCTGCCAGCACCGGACGAAGTTTTCCAGGACTGCAAGTAGCCTAGCTGGAGGGGCGCAATTGGAACTCCAGAGACTTGTTGCTGGTTAGAATTATTGGACTTGGAGATGTGTCATTGTATAGAGTTGTTGGACTTGAAGCTACAGAGATTGATGTTTGCCCTGGTTGTTATAAACCTTGTATTGGCTGAATATTTCTTTGCTGTACCTAATGCCATCTTTTGCATTGTGAATGTTTATTCTGTGCCATTGTGGGTTTTGGGAGGAATTTTTGTAATTATGGCTCAGTTAAAAGATATTGGACTATGGGGATATATGAAATCATTGGAATTGATAAAGACTATGGGGAGTTTTAAGGATGGATGAATGCAGTGTAGTTTACATCAGGTATGGATATCAGTTTATGGGGGCCAGCGGTGGAATGTGGTGTTTTGATTCAGGTGTCCCCTATAAACTTAGGTGTTCTGAATGCTAGGTTCCCACCTGATAAAGATTTGGGAATTAAAGCCTCCAGGAGGCAGTGCATTGTTGGGGGTGGGCTTATGGGTGTCATAGCCAGTTTCCCCATGCCAGTGTTTGGCACACTCTCCTGTTGCTATTGCTCACTTGATGTTGGCCAGGGGGTGATGTCCACTCTCTGGTCATGCCACTGTTTTCTCTGCCATCATGGAGGTTCTCCTTGAGTCTATAAGCCAAAATAAACCTTTTTCTTTTTTATTACCCACAAGCTGCTCTTGGTTGGGTGATTTCTACCAGCAATGCGAACATGACTGCAACACCTTCCCTGTCTAAACTTTGCAATACACCAAGATGTAAACAGTCACATGTGATTATGCAAGAAAGCCTAGGAATGGTCACAGGCCTGTGCAGAAGCTGTCTCACATACAGATTGTCATAAACACACTAAAAATTACTATAAAAGGTCTTTATATGCTTAGGTAAAACTCTTCCTTCTCCTGGGATTAGTAACATCGTCACACTAGAGGCTCTGCGGCTACCGTCACACATTTCATATATTGTACATGGTGAGGCGTGGGGATGACACAGCCCAGCCCTATCAATCGTGCGTGAACTTGTTTTTTTTTTTTGGCTTTAAACCTATATCCCTATTTTCAAATTGCATTCATCATTTACATGGTGACATTAGATGAAAAGCGCTTCAGGTTTTTGTACACGTTAGTAGTTCTGCGCTCCCACGTGCCGTGCGAAAGTGCTGAGCGTGACTGGTGACACTGGGCGCATGTTTCCCTTACCTCGGTCACTGTCATAGAGGTATGCAAACTTGTCCCACTGGTAGTATTCAATCAGGCTCAGCAGGGCTCCCTTGAGGTCAGGTCGCATCTGGATGACGAATGGATGAGTGCCATCTGTTGGGAAGCTGGGCGTGATGAAGGACACATGGAGCGTCCCGCAAAATGAGGTAATGGTGTTTACAGACTTCTTGTCATAGAATCCAAAAATCGCATAAACTCCTCTTGAAAACTGAGAGCAGACTGGAAAAAAAAAGTCCAAAGAGACGCAGGATTAAACCGTTGTAATTATCACATAACCACTTGAGTTTGTTCAAAACACAATATTCCTTGATATAAGATACAAAGTCATCAGCAGGTTGAAAGAAATATTGAGTTTGTATTAATGACCCATCACATTTTATGGGCACTTATTGACTCGGAGTTCTATTTAAGGAATTCAAAAATTATAAAGCATAAAAAGTAATAATTCAGGGCATAAGAAAACAAACACAGTATTTAAGAATCTATAAAAGTATAAATGTATTTCAGATAGATGCATAAATATATAGAGGTCATCGGTTATAAGGACAAGCTGGAGCATCATGGGATTTTTACACAGTTGGGTCTGCGGCGATGGCTCAGTTGGTAAAGCGCTTGTTGCTCAAGTCTGAGGACTGAAGTTCAGATTCCTAGTGCCCAAGTAGATGCCAAGTGGGTGTGGCAGCCACCTGTAATGCCAGTGGAGAGGAGGCCGAGACAGGGTATCCACAGAGCAAACTGTTCACCTAAACTGCGTGAATCTGTGATCCCTAGGCCTAATTTTAGAGTCTCTGCTTCAGTAAAATGCAGAGTAGTGAAATCAAGTCCTAGTTCCCACAAATGCACACATGTGCGTGGGCTACCGTGCACATGAGTCCACATGCAGGCAACATACCACATAAGACATGGGCAAAAAGTTATACACATTCATAACAAATCATTTCCAATAAAATCTGATTGACTTTGAAAAGTTTTGCTGTGTTTATGTTGTCTTTAAATTTCTAGGTCAGTGTAGTTCCAAAGTTCTAATGCCAACCAGATCTCTGAGACATGAGGGAAAAGCTGTACCTGCACCGTCTGTAATCAGGCCTGTCGCTATGAAGAGGTGTCCTGGATCAGCTTCACACAATAAACTAGCAATTAAATAAGGCTTGACTTTCCTGACTTTATTATTTTTTATGGACCTGACTTATCCCACACATTCCTCTGCAAATGCAATGAAAATATCTGCTCTAAGGACCACCATGGTTAACAAAATCATGATGCTGTATTTGAAAGTTCCCATCACTTGCACAATCTCTTGTCCTCTGCACTTGGTCCTATTTCGTCCAACAACATGTGACACTTCACTACCACCATTTTTCCTAGAACTCATACTCTAAATGAATATATTCAGATGTGGTCACTTATTTTTCCATCCATTCCAGCCATCTTACCTGATGAATAGGATGTAGTTACATTATGCCTGATTACCTGTCATGCTGTATGATATATTAGCTTATTTCTTTCTTATGGTAACTCCTGAGATAACAACTAATATTACAAATAAGGAATTTTGACACATAGGGTAAATAAATAATCTAAATCACACAGCTAGTCAATAGTGTATACAGGGTTCAAACCTTGGCAGTCTGGAATCAAAATCCACACCCTTGATTCCAATTAATGGAATACTTATCCAACTATTATTTTCCTTCACTTATGATCCCTTCAATTAAGTTCCCCAAAGGGTAACCAGGAATGATCCTTTGAGACATAAACCTTTTTATTGTCTCTGAGAAGTAAGAGTTACCTTGGCCAGGAGTGATGTCCCACAGTATTTTGTAAAAGCCATTCATGACAGTGGTTATGCCCATAGACTGGTTAAGCTTTTAATGAATGGATAGTGGTATCTTCAGTCCTGGAGGTTGTTTCAATGCATGGAATGGAAATAAACCTTCCACCAAGAAAATCTAATGACTAGAGCATAACCTCAACATCATTTTAAATGAATTATCCATTTGAAGGAGAAGACTAATATATCTAATCTCAATGGATCTTACCAAAATAATGCATAGAAATTGTTTCATTAAGAACATTGCTAAGATAGATGCAAATTCTAATAAGCAATTTTAGATAATCAAAAATAATAGCTGGCATTCTAATAATTGTATGACATGAATTCAAGGGTAAGTAGTATAAAGTATTTCTTCATGTAGCCCTTATTTATAAAATATTTCTGTTTTCATTTAAATATTCACTAACATTCAACTTACTTCATTCTATCTACATCAGCTTTCTAGGGTTTTCAGGTTATACCTCTGTGAGATGTTGATACCTTCCCTGCCTTTACCACTAGTCTTCTACCTGGTCTGGTGCATGTTCCAGAGCCGCAGAATGTATTTCCTTACATTTTACATAAGATTACAATTTTTTACTGGTGTCCATATTTTTCCTTTTCCCCTTGGTACAAAATTTGAAAATAACCTTGAATGAATTTGATTATTATGTCGATTATTATACACTTGAAAAAGGCATTTCACTGTTAAGCACTTTCTAAGCATACTGTTCAGCAATACAGTGTTCTCTCATTTTATGTGTGAATGTATATGCATGTTTATTTTATATGTATATATTAAATTTGTCAAGATTTTTATACATTGTAGATTGATGAAATGTGACATATGGAAAGACAGAATTGCTACAAGATTCTCTATGGGTCTATTTAATTTAATTTCCTGAAAAGATTTAGTATATCATTCAGAGAGCATAGGAATATCCTGTAATACAACTTATTGATGAAATTTCATCTTAAATGCAGTTTTTTTCTGAAATGGGCAAGGCAGCCACAGCATCGGCAATTCCTTGGTAAAGTATGCCACTGTATGAATGTACAATCTTACCAGGGAGCCTTACCTTTCATTTTCCATTCATTTTAGGATCTGAAGTGAGTTGTCAAGAGATTTTTTTGGTTATTGAAACCATCTGGCAACATTGGCTTCAGCCCAACAATGAAGCCCAAACTATACAAAACTGAATAAGAAATTAGAAGTCATCTATATCAGAAAACATTTTTTTTTTCTTTCAGGCAAATCAGGAAAGTTTTCAGTGAACATTGTTTTATAATGATGTACTCTCTCTTTTGATTAACTTTGATCTTTCTCTGCTTATCATCCTACGCATCATGGCATATATACACTTTTCTTTTTTTGCCTAGATATTCTGTTTTACTGGACACTTTTCCCTTAAGATCCATTTATGAAGTCAAATTTTAATATCTCCTTTAAGACTAAACTTCAGTTTTTAGCTGTGGATCACTATAAAGTCAAAAAGAAAATTTTCTGACAGATTAACTCAGTATAAGCAAGGAAGTTTGAAACCAAAGCCAGACCTGAACCCAGCAGGGAAAAATATAAAACCCTGTAGCTCCGTGCCCAGCATCTACAGTATTCCACATTATGATGTAAGCTCAAGGGCAGTCCTATTGCTATGTCTTGACGTGTGTGACGCACGCAGCATCTCTCCTAGGCTGACTTCTCTGTCACTGAGGCTTTCCTCAGCTAATGCTCCGTGTTTCTCAAAGTTTCACACATTGCCCTCTCAGGGGATCTGTTCAAGGATTGTTTTTTTCTTGTTTTTGTTTTTTGAGGTAGGGTTTCACTCTAGCTCAGGCTGACCTGGAATTGTCTCAAAGTAGCCCTGAACTCACTGCGATTCTCCTACCTCTGCCTCCTGAGGACAGGGATTAAAGATATGTGTCACCACGCCCTGCCCTGTTCAAGGATTTTGGTCCTAGTATACACCATCTTGTATCCACGCTTTCTTTGACATTTGAGGGTTACCTTTTGAACCTGTAACCCTGGCAGTCTACATGTCTACAAACAAGGATCATGTGAACAGAATCAGGGTCATCTGCCAGCTCAAATAGCCCCAGTGGAATCATTGCTGGCATTGTGGCAGACCTGACTGGTTCGCTGTCAGAATGTGGGGAAACACTTCCCTTGGAAAACATGTGTAAATGGGGTATGCAAGAGAAAAAGACAAAGTCTTCCAAACCAGTTTCCATACATTTACGTTTGACCTTTGGGTGTATGTGGTCTGGTTGATTGCTCAGTTGTACCCAAGGAGTCTTTTTTTGCAATTGAAAGTAATTTGGCTTATTGATAATGATGCAAATCTCTTGTTGGGCCTGAAGTTGAAATATACACTTCTTTTCTGGCAAAACCACGAGTCTTTCAGGATTTTTTTTTTTTTTTTGCCCTGCTTTATGGTCACAATTTGTACTATAGATCTGAGTAAGATCACTAACATAACACAGCCTGAATTCCGGGCTCTCTAAAAAGTCCTACACTGGATTAGACTCCGTTTCCATAACATCTTAGGACACTGACAAAATGTAGCCTTTTAGTCTTAAGTTCCAGATGACTTCTTATTTCCCTAAAAAACTTTTATGAGCCCACACTTCACTGCCTTCCTACTGATGGTCCTGTTCCCATCTGAGTCACCAGTCAACTCTGCTTCCAGCACTCTAGGCTCTGTCTAGCATATATATCCAAGCTCCTCCAGATACTTCTCACAAAACAGTCTGAAATTTAGCTTGAGGACAACCCTTAAGTTGTAAATATATTCACAGCAATGACTCCAATCCCCACTCTCAGGACCAACCTTCTGTCTTCGATATTTAGTTCCTGTGACAAGATGCATGTCACAAGCAAGTTTAAGAAGAATCAGGGATTTGTTTTAATTCCTGCTTTCAGAGGTTTCAATTACTAATGCTTGCCTCTGCTCATAGTGGACAAGAGAGAGATACACACACACACACACACACACACAGAGAGAGAGAGAGAGAGAGAGGATGGCTCTTACTACCAACCTTCACAACACTCTCTAAGACCTACATCCTCTAGCTAGCCCCCCCTCCTAACCTTTCTACCACCTCCCAAAATAGTTCTACTGGTGGGGGTAGCATTCACCAGATGAGCCAGTGGGGTAATATGTTACTTAGTTGATACAAAGCATGGATACAGGATCATGCTGACACACTGCATGCGAAAATTAGCTGTGACACTTTGCACTGATTAGAAATGAACTGACTTATTTCATTTTCATTTCTGCTTTATTCTCCAAGGATGTTTTTTGAAATATAAAAAAACATGTCCTTAAAGTAGATTCATCCTCTAAGAAGGGTTAGAACTAAGAATACCCAGAACAATGTGCTATAAATTCTGAAAATACCTGTAAAGGCAGCATTCATACCTGAAATAGACATTACAAGAAACACATACACACACACACACACACACACACACACTCACACACACACAATTTTCTAGAAACAATGGAAAGAGGAGAAAAGTTTTTCACTTCTAGTTTGGCTTGACCAAACATTATGCAAGTTTGTGATTAACATAAGGAGGGCATCTATGACTGGGGCTTAAACCTTATTACAGAGGAGTTCCTGAGGATGCTTCACTGAGTTCTGCTTGCATTGAATATTTAGTGTCAGCTTTGAAGAACTCAGCAAAGGTAAATCCTTCTATAAGACACAGTAGGTCAAACAGAAGAAATGATAATCTCCTGGGTGTGAGTAACTTGCTGATTCTTTCACTTTTCATTACAAGCACAGATGATACAGGCCACTAACAATGCTGATGGTGCATCTAGTTCTCTGGTCATTATGCTTGCTGGTGCCACTAGCGTTATGCATGATACAGTCTGGAAGATTAAGTCACATGGCTATTGAATAGAAAGGAAGGAGACATGGTGTGACTTTTTTATACATTTTAATTGCAATCTTAATAGGAACATACAGTAATTTGATCCCATTTTCCTCTCTTTTTTGAATATTTTTATTTAGTTATTTGAGATATTGAGAAAGAATGGACATGCCAGGGCCGGTAGCCACTACAATCAAACTCCACTTGCATGTGTGCCTAGCTTTATGTGGGTACTGGAGAATCAAACCTGGGTTTACATGTAGGTGTCTTAATCACTGAACAATCTTCAGTCCCCTATTACCCTTTGGTCCCCTCTCCCCTGGCCCCCATTCTCTGATGACCTTCCTCTTTCCAAGTAGCCCTCCCTATGTTTTGCTATCTCATTCCTCTTGTGTTCCATCACTCATGACAAAATGTTGATGGGCTCAGAAGCTTGTATTCTTGTGAGAGTGTCGGTAACCATTGTGAGGTCATGAGTGCACATACCAGTCAATTTATATTGGGAGGACAATGTCCCAAAAAATATCTATGCATCTTATGGCTCTTACAGTCTTTCTGTCTTCTCTTCCAAATTCTTCCCTGAGACTTGGAGGTCATGAAACAATGGCACATAACTTGTAGGGTAATCAACATCTCTCGGGTTGGTTATGAGTATGTTCTCAGTTGGAGTAAATCCACATCTTGTACTGAGAAGTGAATCAAAAGTCCTAGAGCTCAGAGAAATGCTTCCACTCTTCCTTGGCTAAACCCAGATGCTATGCCCATCAAAAAACCTCTGAAGTACATGTGTTTACGCCTTTTGATTAGTAGGGATTGGCTTTTTGTTAGAGAACCTTCTTTTTACACATAGCCATAGAAACCAAAGAGACACAAGGTTCATCAGATGATAAGCAGAGAGAGCACAGTGCTTAGCACCACAGGAGTTATCTTTATCACACTTGTCAGGGTGTAGGGAATATTTCAGGGGGTTGTACATTTATAGCTTGGCATTCACGTCAATGAAACTAAGTTGGCTACTTCATAAGAGAAAATAGCAGTGGCCCCTTTGCAGTCTGCAATCTGGTCCATGTTCAAGTAAACTGACATTCACAGAAGTATGACACAGAACCACGTTCCTTTCTTCACCAGGCAACTCCTGACATTTATCTCTCATAGACTTGAAATTCTCTTCTCTGGTGTTAGCAATTCACATTAAATGTCATCACACAGTCTTTAAATCTACCTTCCTTAGCATCTCCACTTTTATCCATATAAGATTTGCTTCTTGGTGGCCTTTCTTTGTCTATTAATATTGTTCTAGGTCCTTCTTCACATTTCTGCCTAGTAAAATCATACTGCCTTTGCTCTGTGACCATCCTTAGTGTTTTTCTAATCTTAATTGAAAAGAGCCTCTCCATGGATTTATCTGACAATTCTTTTTATTTTCCTTTTGTACAACACCTCATTGCTTTCATCACTTTCCATAGGTAGACTCGACTTTTAATCACATGTTTGATGGATTGTTTATTGTTGTTTTTTGTTTGTTTGTTTGAGCCAGAATCTTACACTGGAGCTCAAGCAGGATTGGAATTGACTAGGTTACTAAGGCTTATCTTGTACTTGCAGTGACTTCCATGACTTGACCTATAGGTGCTGGGCTAAAGGCATGGCCCGTGAAGCCCAGCTAGCACAAGATTTTTAAATTGTTTTTATAGATTTTAATCAGCATATGAAGAAATAATTTCATAATAACATTATTCAAAGGAAATCCTCCTCCTAACCATTGTTCCCACCTGTAGCAGTCTCCTTTTCACTTTCACAGCCACACAAAAGTTAAAATTTTCCATTTGAGATAATTTTCATATGAAAGAACATGGCATTTTTGTCTTTCAGGGCCTGTGTTACTTCCCTTAGCATAATATTTTCCAATTCCATCCGTTTTCTTGTAAATTTCATTTTTAAAGTGAAATACAATTCCATTGTGTATATGTATAATTTCATCATGTCTTCATCAGCTGATGGGCATCGAGACTGGCTCCATTTCCTAGCTACTGTGACTGGAGTAGAAATGAACCTGTGTTTGTGGTAGACATAAATTCCTTTGGGTGTATGCCCCTGCATGGTATAGCTGGGTCATATGGTAATTTGATTTTTATCTTTTATTAATTTTTTTGAGGCTGGCAGACTGGTCTTTTTTATGCATGAGAAAGAGAGAGAGAGAGAGAGAATTGGTATGGCAGGGCCCTAGCCACTGTGATCGGAATCCAGACACATATTCTACTTTGCATATGTGACCTTGCATGCTTGCATCACCTTGTGTGTCTGGCTTAAGTGGGATCTAGAGAGTCAATTGATTCCTTAGGCTTCACAGGAAAGTGCCTTAACTGCTAAGGCATCTCTCTAGCCTGGTTTTTATCTTTGTAAGAAACCTCCACACTGATGTCTATAGTGGCTATCTAAACCAGTTTACACTCCCCCCAACAGTGACATTCTCCTTTCACCACCTCCTGGGATAAGGTGAAAATTTCAAAGTGGTTTTATTTTATAGTATGTGTTTCTTAGGCCTTCATCCTCATTCCTGTCATCTCCTATAAATATTATTTGTTTTCATTTTTATTCATGTAGTTGAGAGAGATAGAGAAAGAGAGAGAGAGAGAGAGAGAGAGAGAGAGAGAGAGAATGGGCACGCCAGGGCCTCCAGCCACTGCAAACTCCAGATGTGTGTGCCCCCTTGTGTATCTAGCTCATGTGGGTCCTAGAGAATTGAGCCTCAAACCAGGGTCCTTAGGCTTCACAGGCAAGCGCTTAACTGCTAAGCCATCTCTCTAGCCCCTAAATATTAATGTTTAATTACTTGATTTATTGATTTGAGAGAGACACACACAGAGAAAGAACGTGTTCACCAGGGTCTCTTACCACTACAAACAAACTCCAGACACATAGACACATGCACCGCTTTTTGCATCTGGCTTTCTGTGGATTCTGGGGATGCAGACCCTAAGCCAGAGCACTGGGAGAGATGAATAAAGTTGCTTTCTGCACTGAGTCTCCTGCCCAGGCCCTCCTTGTGGCTATTAGTTTACCAAGAAAATAGATCACTCCAATTCCCTAAAAATCAAGCAAAGAAAGGCTTCAGAATTTTATTCCCACAAGACATATCTTTGTGTTGATTTTTATTTCTCTCATGGTACCATAGCTACTGCAGTCACTTAGATCCTGTGTTTTGAAACAACACATTGGTCACTCTTCCTTGTTTGTTTCATACCATCCCTCATCATCTGTTCCACCAAAGTCCATTCTGTCTACGTGAACAAGTGTTTATAATGTCCTGCCCTGCTTTGCTCTAGGTATGAGGTAAGCATTACACATGATCTCTGCTTGGATAAAGTTTATGTAATAAAACTTTTGAAGCATTTCTCACAGCTTCCTCTTCTTCTTCCTTTGTTCTGACATGCCTCTTTCTCTCATTCCTTTATTTTGTATTCATGCCATGTTGGTATTTTTCCAACCATATGTCTCCAGTTTTTTTTTTTTTTCTATCTATCTCTGGACTCTGTTTCTTAGTAATTTTACCTCAATTAGCAAGATCAAATTCTACATTTATGCAGACATTCATCATTACCCCAGCTGTTAATTTATTTATATCCCTTTAGTTACCAGGAAAATACATACTGTAACACTGAAAATAAATTCTATACCATCAATTTTACAATAACATATTTTCATGTTTATTATGTTTGTTTACTTATTTGTGTGATTTTGAGTTTAAATTCTTTGTGCTAGTTTGAGTAAATGTCCCCCCAATAGATTCAGGAGTATTAATAAAATGTCTTAGATTTCCAGCTACTTGGCTGCAGAGGTCACTGGGTAGATTATAGGGTCCATCCCTAAGGTGTGGTGGTAGATTTGTTAAGTCCAGTCTAAAGATACCCAAAATGTCTGAGTTCTGCCTGGTATTTCAAAGTGTGTTGTGTGATGTGGCTTTTGGGTTTGGGGGTTGGGGCTTCTTTCTCTCTGTTTGGTCTTGTGAAAGCAGTCCATCTTCTTCTGCCATTATGGAATTTCCCCTGGATCTGTAAGCTTCAATGAATCCCTTCCTCCACAATTGTGCCTGATCTGGAAGCTCATCTCAGCAATTTGAAGCTTTCTACTATAGTCTTCTTTCAACAAGATCTCAATGGAAAGCTTTCTAGAATAAAAGAAAAGTAAATACATCAAACGGCTCCGTTGTACTATAGCCAAAGATGTAGGATGCTCTGACTTTGCTGGCAACAGTGGTAACGTGTAACATGACCTGTATTTGAAGACTGAGTTGTTTGATAAGTTTCTCAGTTCTGTCTCAGAATAATTATCTGTAAAAGAGGGTATGTTACTTTGCTCACTGTATGACTAGAAAGTGTTGAAGAAGCATAAGCTCTCAGTAGTGCTGAATAGGTAGTAAGTCCCATGTAGGGGGTCTCATGACTCCCTATCTTACTTTACACATTCTGGTTTATACTGAAATTATTTATGAATCAGGAGTTTTCTCATATTTTTCCATAGCCTGAAATCTACACTTCCATGAGGCAAATGTTCATGTGTTAAAATCAAACCAATTTTTTTTCAGCCAAAGCATGTAAGAATAATTCCTTCCTTTATCTATACCATACACATTGTGTCTAAACATTGTCCATTTCTCCAATTTGTGAGGCTCAGTTCTGCGGATGGTACTTTATGTGGTCCTTCAACCAGCATTGACTGAAACGCTGCAGTAACTTCTCAAATAGGCTCCTTTGTAATAAATCTCTCTTGTCTCATAGCAGAGGTAAGGCTCTTGCTTAGAGTACATCAATGTCTACCCCCTGCTCAGTGAGCAACCCAGGCAGCATGGCACTAGTGTGATCTGCTCCATAAGGCCTCTCGACTGTGGCTTCCACAGGCTCTTCCAATGCAGTTTGGCTATGGGTTAACTTGTGTTAGAATTGTCTAGTTAGCCCTTACACTCAGAGCGTGTTGAGTAGACATCTATCAGCATACGTCTAGCAAGTACTTGGCATACAGCAGGCATGTGATAAATGTTACTTAAAATAGCAGTTCTTATGGGAAGACTGCCATTTTTATAACTGAATACTGTCTTGCCTGATTATGATTGTCTTACAGGCATTCTGCCCTTGCCTCACCTGCAGCCTGAGTTATAGTACACTGTGAAGGTGGTTAAGTTGGTGGAGGATTTCAAAATTTTATTTAAGCACAGAGGTCATGGTGAGAATGAAATAAAATCAGAGAATTAGAAACCCTGCTCTATCCTTTTCTGGTCTCCTCATAGAAGAGCTGGTCATCTTGAACCTCGGAGCCCAACCTAGTGAATGGGAGTGTTCATTTCTTTCCTTTCTACCTTAAAGGAATGTTTTAATATTTAAATAATGTACAGTTAAATGTTAAAGAAATTATTAATCATTTAATAAATGTGCTTTTAATAAAAGTCCAATCATAATGATTTTTTTCTCTATAATACTCAATCAGGAATTTTCACAAGTATGTTATTATCATTTTTTGTTGAAGGAATATTTAATCAGATCCAACTGGTTATCATAAGTGAAAAAATAGGTCTTCATCGTGAAGTTTCATTTCTATTGCATTTCTGAAGCCAAGTCATAATTGTACTTTTCTCCTTCAGTATTCAAGATAACTAGTTTAATTTAAAATTACCTAGGGGACTTAATCTCCTAACAGGAAATGCAATTATACTTATTATTAGAAGATATTTTTATAATACCTGTAAAATGGCAGTCTTTTAATATTTCAAAGTATACTTTATATGTAGAGAAGTCTGTGTCATGAGTGATAACGTTACCAGCCTGGTGAGGCAGTGTGGGATGGAAATCAATAGGGAAGAGCAACGACCTTCTTTGTCTGGTACGTGAGTCCAGGGCATACTTCCTACACGAGCAGACCCTCATGACACCTTATGCATGCAATTTGAAGAAATTGATCGCACCTCAAAGATCACCATAATAAATACTTATGTCTATAAAAATATAAGCATTGTGATATGTGGTACGGAAAACAAAATTCTATGTAAAACTATAGGGAAGCTGAGTCATAGAACTGCAACTTGGAAGTTTTAGGCAAATAAAATTTTCTGTTCATATGAAGAAGCAGAGTGGAACTCTCTGATTTCCATTAATCTGACTATTTAAAGGTTGAACATCTACTCTTCTTTTCCTATCTATGAGCTGGAAGTGTGTTTTTCACAAAACTCATTTCTAATAATCTAACACTCACTATGAGCTAGTGAACTCTAAATGACCCAAAGACAGTGTGGAGTAATACTCACAATGTGACACTTTCTATAAATTGGCCCATCGGTGACTCTCCTTATATCTGCCCCATGTGTCTTAACAATGATAAACTCGTTCTCCTTTGCACATGCCTTGACCCCATTTTTCACAGAGATGTTAAATGATACTCAGTATCATCACTAGTCATAGAATCTATGAACTTATAATCATGCATTTTCTTCTTCCTAACAAAGATTTGTCTTTCCTGACCTCTGTGTTACATTTTTCTGAGTGTGGTTAGAAAACCTAAGTTGATTGCGGTTGCCTATATGATATGTAGCTTTTACAAATCTATAACATTTATCTTGGCTTCATTCCTCATCTGAGATGGCAGGCAGTAGTGAAGCTGCAGTAATACACAATCTTTCTCATGTGAATTTTAATGATGGGCCCCAGACACAGACGTGAAGGAGAACTGCCCCTGTTTATATAAGATGCTATTTCACAAAAGATGGCTCCATCCTTCATCCTGGACACGTATTTCCTTGTCACACATTTACATGGTTTTACACTCTGCAAACTTGATCGTTTCAGGCTCTAAGTGAGTTCTGGCTCTCCGTGAGCCCTTGAGTGGTTCAGGCACTGTAGCAAGAATGCCACACTGACTCGATTCCTTCAGGCCTAACATTTAAATCTGACATGATACCAGCCAGCTGTGTGATTCCCACAAGTGGAATATTGAAAAGGTCTCAGCGTCCTCAAAGGTCCCATCTAACTCAGACTTGGGCCTAGATGACTAAACATCCTGGAAAGAAATTCTAGGAAATGCCAAGTCATTCATGTGTAGTATTTCTCACAACCTTCTCACATAAAACATTTACATGACATGTAATAAGTTTTCCCGCCTTAATTCTGTCATGCTTATTACCTTTCATGCATTTCTATTTTTTATTTTGCATTTTTATATTTTTTATTTTATATTTCTTTGTTTCCTTTTGTCCTGTTTTCATCCAGTTATTTTACTGTTCATGTTCAGTTATCTGTATTGAAGCTGTAAACATGGCTAATCCCTTTAAAATAATAATTAAAACATGCAGAAATGAAGGATGGGGTTTTATTTTCTAAATACGGATTAGAAGGTATTTCAGCCTAAACATTCTACCCCTTGTAATGAAACCCATATAAACTGAGTGGGTGATTTCCTTCAATATGTTTGTCATTACTGTCCTATTTTTAGATGAATTTCTGTTTTTAATAGTGTTACTTCCTAGGAAAGTTATGGGCTTTCTAGACATGTTCACATACCTGGAGACTGTAGATGTGTTGGATCTCTCACTTCCGCCCTCTGAAGTGTGCCTTTGATTCTTTTGCATTTTTCTCAACAGGAAGGCCATTTCTTTCATAAGAATTTTACTCCTTATTTTTTTACCTTTCTACTTAGAAAAATCATACTTTGTTGCATTTCTACTACATTTCTTTTAAAATTAACTGTAAGATATGTCGTCAGTATGTTATGGGTGTAATAAAATTTATGTGATAATTTGAATATCTGTACGCTGCACTTGACGTATGTAATTAAACCCTTTTATATAGCCCATAATTCTTCTTTTCCTATAGCATTGGTTAGTCATAGCCTATATATTACACATGAAGGATTGTTTTACCTCAGTACTGTATTTTTCAATGTTTTTTTTTAAGAGAATGAGCATAGGAAAAATACACTCTAAGTCATATAATATCGATATCACATATTGGCTGCTATCAATATTATCCTACAAGTACATTATCTATATATCTGGATCCGGAAGAAAATAAGGGGCATTATGTCAAGAATCTGCATAGTTTAATCACAACTTCCACATGAAATACATAGGCTTAGTCTTAGGAACTTCATACCGTTGACAATTGTTCCATGAGATTCAACAAAGCAGGAACAAAACACTTGGTGACCCTGATGCTCTCATATCAACAAACTGTCTTGCCATTCAGTACTTACTCGATATGAAACTTTAATGACCTTTTTATTATATTCTTATTATTATATGTCCATGTTATTCTGGAAAAATTTAAAGGACCTACTTAAATTACATCTGCTAGGAGGTCTTGTTCATTGAAACCTTTTTAAAGATATATTTTCTTTATTTATTTGAGAGAGAGAAAGAGGAAGAGAGAGAGAGATTGTGCAGCAGAGGGCCTCTAGATACTGCAAACAAACTCCAGACACATGCACCATCTTGTGCATCTGGGTTACCTGGGTACTAGGGAATGGAACCTGGCTCCTTAGGCTTCACAAGCTCCACTAAGCCACCTCGCCAGCCCTCAGTGAAAACTTTTCTGGTTTTTTGTTTGTTTGTTTGTTTGTTTTAGTGGTAAGGTCTCACCCTAGCCCAGGCTGACCTGGCACTCACTCTGGAATCCTATGCGGCCTTTGAACTCACAGTGATCCTCCTTTTTCCTTTGTTACAGATGTTTGAATAGTCCTAACAATGCCTATCTGATTGTGATCCAGTCTGTTTTAGCACAGGTCACAGACGTTCCGTTTGTTTCTTTCACTCACCCTGTGCCAGCAGTGAAGCTGCAGAGGAAGGGGAAGATCCAAAATAAACATGTTTTAAAAGGAAGCAGTAGGTTTTTGATCATCCCACCACTAAATTAGCAAGGCCCAGTTTTATGTCAGTTCCTATTCAGCATTCTAGTATCTGTGCTTTTCCCCCAAATTTAATCAATATTGAAAGTCACACATTTCCTCCAAGACAAATAAAAACTTACATTGGATAAAAATGCTGTTATCTGTATGTATAAAATTTCCAATAAGAAAAGTAATATAAAACGTATAATATGACAAAATATAAAATGAAAGAAATGCAGTACTTTGCTGAACATCACAGCATGTAGACCTGTACCAAAATATAACTTTCCCCGGTCCCAGTGTAACTTCTGGTAAAAGTAATTAAGTGTCTGAAATCAGAATCTGCCTTATTTCTGATCATTACATGTTTGTTTGTTTTGTTGTTGTTGTTGTTGTTGTTTGAGGTGGGTCTTGCTCTAGCCTAGGCTGACCTGGAATTCACTGTGTAGTCAGGGTGGCTTTGAACTCATGGTGATCCTCCTACCTCTGCCTCTCTGAGTGCCAGCATTAAAGGCGTTCACCACCATGCCCAGCCATTACATGTTTTTAAATGAGAACAAAAGCTATTATTCAAACTTGTATGAATTTTACAGTTAAGAGCAGGTGGTATAGCTTGGTATTACAAGGTAATCTCACTTTGTAAAAGCCCTGAGTTTAATTCTGGTCCTCAAAGCAGTAAAAATCAGATTATATAAGGTACACATAAGATAACTTTGAAACACTTGAAGGAAACACAGTGTGCTAAAAATATGTCTAGATTGGAGTCAAATCGTATATATTGAAAGAGTGGGGAAACTTTTCTCACAGGGCTTCACAGCAGGTGGAGTCAGCCCTGTCAATTCATAGCCCTGAGTCACAAATCCCACCAAGTGTAAGTTTAAATTTGCATGTTGAAAGATATAGCTTGGAAATTAATTTAAGTATTTTGAGCCACACTCTATGAACACTAAACAGAAGCAAATATAGTCTCGCCAAGGGAAAAAATGTAGCCTCAATTTAGGACCCTGAGGATGCCATCACATTAGTGGAAGCCAAGGAGATCAAACACATAAAAAAAGGAAAGGTACAATAACACGATCAGGATAAGAGATCAAAAGACATAAACAACTTCCCAATACCATATTCCACAGACATAAAATAAAATAATCATTGTAAGTATTGAGAAGCCACAGAAGAACATATCAAAAGTTTAAACAAAAAATAAGGAAGTGTTTCCTTAAATTTGAATGCAAAATATCTCCAGTACATCCAACCTAACTACCAAGATAAAACTTCAGTGGAAAGAGTAAATGTTAACTCAGATTTTCATGGTAGAGAATTCAAAAAGGAATTGTTTTACAGAGAATCTCTCAGCTTCATTAAAGCAAGTGAGGGGTTCATTAACATGAGGCAATAAATGAGAATGTGTCAGGAAATAGTACAGAGACAAGAAGACAGACAGTATTTTAAGAGATGGATGGTTTTTTTTTTTTTCTAGAATTGATGAAAATTTATTTGAAAAACACAATGTGATGAATAGACATTAACAAAGCTGGTGAGAAGTACTGTGTCATAAGAGAGATGAACACAAGAGTAATGAATTGGAAACTAGGTTCAGACACAAAGGAATATCACTGATAAGGATGCAGATGTGTCAGCTACACAAGCAGAACCTCCTGGAAAACAAGCAAGTATCTAATGACATATGGAGAAAATATAACTTCAAACCAGCATTATCTTGGTGTGCTGATGAAATAGACATGCTGGTGAAATATTTACCCTAACCACTAAAAAAAGAGAATGAGTGTACAAATAGCAGGAAAATAGAAATAAGAGTACCCTACAATAAAGTCTAACATTAGACATATGTAGCACTTCACTAAGACATATTAGTGAAGATATAAGTAAGTAAACTGAGTCGCCATTTTCTTAGGTATTAAGACGAATATCACTAGATGTCAAATTCTCTTCACAACAAGATATAGTAAGACTCCTTTGTAAACAACAATGTTTCCCCTTAAAAATATAAAAAAGAAAATTCACAATGCCTGTGACACAAATATTCACTATTTCAGTACTAACAGATGAGAAAATTAGAATGGCTAAATGACATGTCCATGATTGCAGAAAGAAGAGTATTTAGTATCATTTATAATTTTTCCATGGTATATACAATTGAGTATGAAATATGACCTTTCAAAGCCCAATTGTGTATACTGTACTTATTACAATAGATATTATTGAAAATAGTGCACTCAGCACACTGTTACCCAAGTATATTTTATTTCTAAAAGGAGACTAACAATAATACCTACCTCTTATTTTATGTGGATTAAATAATAAACATTGGAAAATAAGGTAGGGAAAGCCCGATACATTTTAAATTCCTTATAGACCTTAGTTATACTTATTTTAGTCTAAGAGGACTCTATGAGGATGATAAAGCTGTATGTCAGATGTGGATATGGGTGTAAATCCTGCGTGTTCCATTGATTACTAGGTGTGTATAGTTGCTTACTTAATCCTCCCCCCTTTGCCCTTTGGCTATGAACTACAGACAGAATCACCTATGACTCAGCACTGAGTAGGAACTGTAATTTTCAGTAAATGGAAGGCAGTACTATGAATAAAATTTATTATTATTACTACCTGTGACAAATTGAAATGATAAAAATGAAACAACACTAAATAAGAATAGCAAAGACACTTTTAAGTAGTAGGTCAATTAGTCCTGAGAAGTTCAAAGCATGCACACACACACACACACACACACACACACACACACACACATCGCACAAGGGAAATTATTAGAGTTAGCATTAAAATAAGTGTAAAACAATGTGTAAATTTTAATTAGAATCTCTTGTGGCAAATGTTTATGTATAAGGAAAAAGAAATAATCTTAAGTAGGTTAAAGAAAAAAGTTCTAAAATTAGAAGAAATCACTCAACCATATCTTTACTATTAGAAGGTAAGGAAGATCAGCAAGACACAAGAAGAAAATGTAAATAAAAGGACTTATGGATGTAACCACTTCAAATAAATAAAAACTCTATGAAAATTTTAATATAAGAAAAATGAATATGTCTAATATCATCATATTATTTAATCCTATAATGTTAAACAAATATGTGCATCTAATATAAGTGAGTATAACTATATAATGAACTACAAATCACTATGCAAAAGACAAACAACACAATATAAAAATAAGAAGACAGTACATGTTTTAAAGAAATTTATAATGCTTATTAATGAATAATTTCTCACCACCATGAACGGCATGAAGAATTCACTAACATGAACCAGGTTCCTCCCCACTATGACCAATAGACAAAACAAAAGTTCCTAATACAAAAAGAGTGAAAACTTCCATATTGACAATAGAGGGGCAAATGTCACAAACATTTATGGCAAGAACAAGGTTCTACAGAAGGATACTCCAGCAACAAATCCTTCCTTATGTGTGTTCCAAAAGCACTCAGGAACATACACCAGGAGAAACATAACAGAAAACCGAGAGATGCATTATTCATGTGCCAAAATAACCAAAACACCTCTTATCAACACATCACCACAGGCTGATGCCTCTCATGGGAATGTATTCAGAACTGAAAATGATGGAGAGTTATAAAAAATGCTGAATAATTTCACAAGTACATTAAATATATGAGTAGTTAAGATGCTAAATACATGAATAGCTAAGATACTAAGAAATATAAATAAAAGAATAAGCAATGTATTTGAGATTGTAGCTATGTGGAAGGCATACAGTGTAGGGCCTCTTAGCATTTTGAAACTTATCTATAATACTGTTTGTAGTTTATTTTCTTGTTTTGGTACTGGGAGTTGAATCTAGGACCCCAGAATTTTTTTTTTTTTCATTCTCCAAAAGGGAGGTAGGCATGTGAATTTTGCTCCATCATGCTGTGTAACTGTAGTTTGCCTATGCGCAACACAATAACTCAATGAAGAGTGGGTGTCCTGCAGCTTAGTACACATGAAAAAAACTAGCTCAAGTCACCGAGGGTTGTAGGGAGAGCTGAAAGCACATTGTGTCAAATATAACTCCAAATAAGAATAAGCAGGAATAAGCTTAATGTCACTTGCTGTGTCCTAATTAGCTTTTGGAGCTTTCAGAATAGTGACAACCCAGCCGGTTAAGAAATGCTGACTCCCTAATGAAGTCCACTAGCTGACCTGGGCCTGCTTTACATGCTCCATCAACTGATCTAAGACTGGGCCTTGGAGGAGCTGAAAGGTGCGTCTGTCAGGTTCCTTCTAGGTCATTCCACAAGCAAACACTTAAAAGATTTCATACCAAAATGCCCTTCTCCTCAAGAAAGCTGAGATCCACTTTTCTTCAGAAAGTTCTATATTTGTTATTCAATATATGGTTATTATGCCAATGCTACATATTTCAAAGTCATCCAATTTTGAGTAATTATTTACTATAAGTGCCCTTTCTTAGTCAGCATTAGGCTCAAGGTTTGATTTTTAACACTGCAAAAAACAAAAAAATTAACTAAGTTTTCTTTAAAGACATTTAGTATCATCCCAGAATGAAAAGATTTTTTTTTTATTCATTTATTTATTTGAGAGCGACAGACACAGAGAGAAAGACAGATAGAGGGAGAGAGAGAGAATGGGCGTGCCAGGGCTTCCAGCCTCTGCAAACGAACTCCAGACGCGTGCGCCCCCTTGTGTATCTGGCTAACGTGGGACCTGGGGAACCGAGCCTCGAACCTGGGTCCTTAGGCTTCACAGGCAAGCGCTTAACCGCTAAGCCATCTCTCCAGCCTGAAAAGATTTTTTAAAATATTTCTTTCTCTATTTATTTGCAAGCAGAGAATACAGACATACATACATACATACATACATACATACATACATAGATACATGGATGGATAGATAGATAGATAGAGATTATGGGCATATGGGGGCCTGCAACTACTCTAAATGAACTCTAGATGCATGCACCACTTTGTGCAGCTGGCTTCATGTATATACTAGCGAATCTAACCAAGGTCATTAGGCTTTGCAGGCATGCGCCTTAAACACTGAGCCATCATCTCTCCAACTCCTGAAAGATAATTTTTTAAAGATCCTTTGGTAAATTAAAACCTATAATTTTGGAAATTTTTCATTTGTGTGACCTCTGATTAATTACAAGATAATAAAATTAAAACAAATCTTGCTTGCCTATGTTGTAGAAACAAGACTGTTGAGGATTGTTTTTTTCTAGAGATTCTAGTGTTAGTATTAGTTATTGCTTAAAAATAAAATAAAATATAATGTTAATTTTCAGGGCTGGTAAGAAGGCTGAATGGTTCAGGTGCTTGACTGCAAAGCCTAATAACCCAGGTTCAACTCCCCAGTACCCACAAAATGCCTGATGTGGCACATGAATCTGGAGTTCACTTGCGGTGGCTAGAGGCTCTGGTGTGTCCAGCTTTTACTCTCTCTCTCTCTTTCTCTCTCCTTGCAAATAAATAAATAAAATAGTTTTTAAATGTTAATTTTAGCAGTCATGTTGATTTATACCTGTAATCCCAGTGTTTGGGAGGCTGAAGCAGGCCAACCTTGGCAACATAGGGAATTTGGCAGGCAAGGTTAGTTTGAGCTACAGAGTGAGATTCTGTCTTTCACACATGAAAAGTAGCTATTAAATTTCTAAAATGTTTGAAAACAAATTATAAAAGTGAAAGGCAGGATAGTAATTAGCTTATATGTCTAATACAAAAGTCAGAGGACTGGCCACATTAGATCAATGATAAAGTTTTATTTGCATATTCACTTAAACTGGCAAAAAATTAACCATAGACACATCACTAATTATGAAATGATCATGATTTCATGTATTTTTGCACCATAGAACTTGATTTGGTGCACTAACAATTTCATTTAATTGAGCTAAATAAGTACTGGCCTATTTCTAATCCCTCCATTATGAGAAATTTACCATTTCAAAGCATCATATTAATCTTGGTGATTTCATTTGTATTCCTCTAAAAATAATTGGCTACAGATCATTCCATATGCAGATTTGTCTCTTTTGTGAAGAAGATTCCATCTCTTCCCTCAGACCTGAGCTCACATTGACAGGAAACATCAAATGAGACTGATCTTTATTGTTCAAATCATAGACTAAAACACCTATAGAAACAGAAACAGCCCTCATGTGAGAGACTTTTACAAAGAAAGATTCTGGAAAGATTTTATAAGATTGAAAAAGCTTGTAAACATGGGAAAAAAAGAAGCCTAAATGTAGATATTTCAGTGGTCTAAAACTTCAAAATTAGAGATTAAATAAGGGCTAGAGAGATGGTTTAGTGGTTAAGATATTTGTATGCAAAGACAAAAGACCTAGGTTTGATTCCCCAGGACCCACATAAGCCAGATGCATTAGGTGGAATATGTATCTGGAGTTCTTTTACAATAGCTGAAGGCCCTGCCACACCCCTTCTCGCTATATATCTGCCTCTCTCTCTCATAAATAAAGTAAAATAAGTTCTGTGTCATATATATTAAATTAAAAAGGTGTTTGTGTGTGTGGGTGTATGTGTGTATTTTCTCGAAACATGGGTGTGCCAGGAACATAATATATTCACATACATAAACTAAGCAGGAACTACAACTTCAGTCCTTGCTTTTTGATTCAGGAACTCACAATGTAGCCCAGCTTTATCTTAATTCTCCAATCTATCTGCCTGGGCCTCCTGAATATTGACATTACAAGCATATGCCACCATGCCAGGCTAAAAATCTAACTTTTTGATACAGCTTTTGCCAGCATCAGTCTCTGACATATATCTGAAGTGTGCTAGGAAGTGAGGCATCCATATGCAAATTAAAACGGATGCCCTCATTGGCATTCTTTTGGGGTGACTATCCAGGAGAGGCATATACATACTTTCTGGTCAAGGGGCATTGATAATGATTGGTAAACTGCCAGAGAAAACCCAAGTAATGTTCCTACACAGACTTAGGTCGAAGGGCATGTGTTAATTGCGGCACTGATAGGAATTAGGAGCCAGGTAGTGGTTTCCTGATAGGTAGTTAGCTAGGGACTGACCCACAAAAACATGCAGTGCTTTGCTTACCCTGATGAAACCAGAACTTGCATTTTATCCACTCTGATCCAAGATGGTAGAAAACAACAATATCCTAAACCCTCCTCAGCAACAGTAACGATGTCCTGTTTGTTCCCTAATTTCACCAGTTTACCTCCCATGGGTGGGCTTTTTCCAAGTCAGTTTTCCTCCTGGACCCACCACCACCCAATCAGGTCCCTCCCTCCACACCTGAGCCTGGTGATGGGGCTCATTTTAACATAACTGAACAGCTGATGAATATAAATGGACCTAAAACTCATGTGTGAGCCCCTTTGTCCCTTCTTCTCTTTCCCCAGAAGTTCATGAGGGAAATTTTTCCTTGATCTTTTCCTCTCCTCTTACAGATAAAATCCCTCTCTCCCACTTTGATCTTTCTGCTCTCAAGTTTCTACACTATCCATAATAAATCCTCATGACTTACTCGTCTTTCTGTCCGTGTTTTTCAGTTCGTTGACAACATGTACAAGTACCCATCACTAGGATTCCTGAGCTTGGTACTCTCCTGCATTTTGTGGAGACCTAATCCCTTCCAGGAATATAATCTCACATCAATACTTACTTTTAAATTCTTATAAAGCTTCAGCACTGTATTTTCTGGTCAAGAAGAATCTACCCAGAGCAAAATGACCTCCACTAAACTAAATCTGCACCCCTCTCAGACCTAAGTACAAATCCTAGTGGCCTATTCTTCTTAACTCCATGAATCATGAATTCCATGCTGCCCTCCTCTTTCAGTTTTATTTATTTATTTAATTATATTTATTTATTTTGGATATTTTATTTTTAGTTGGTTATTTATTAGAGAGAAAGAGAGAGTGAGAGAATAGGTGCACCAGGGCCTCCAGCCACTGCAGGTGAACTCCAGGTGCATGCAGCACCATGTCCGTCTGGCTTACATGGCTTCTGGGGAATTGAACCCAGGCCCTTAGGCTTTACAGGCAAGCACCTTAATTGTTATGCCATCTCTCCAGCCTGCACTTTTTGTCATTCTTCCCTTTGCTTTCATTTTTATTGTCAATGCTTATAATTCCTTAAAATAGTGTCACATGGAAAATACCCCATCCAGAAATTTAGTTTCACATCCCCACTCATTACAACTTGAGAGAAAAGTAGGTAATGACTGACGTAGATGATATGATAGCTTGTTAGACTCATGTCCATAATCAGTCATACTTCTTAATGAGCACCTTGTACCTGCTCTCTTTCCACACTGAGTTTGGGCTTTTTCCATAAGATTCTAATTATTAGGAACTGGCCTAAAATAAGAACAAGCAATAAGAAAAGCTTGAAAACTTGTGGAGGCTGTCAAAGAAGTTTGGAAACTTGGAAAATTAGAAAAGAAATAGCCATGAAAAAAAATGATATTTGAACCCTAGAAAGATGGAAACCCATGTGCTGTGTGAACAACAGCCAGCTGTCCGTCATCTGCACCCAACTGGAAGATGGAAAATATACTCAGCAAACTTGAGGGACTGGTTTAGGACATTTTAAAGTAGGATGCAAAAGCTGTCAGTTTGCATCTTTTCAGTGCTTAGGTGAAGGTACAAGAAATATGAGCTACAGATGAGCTGTTCAGAGTTAAAACTGAATTTAGAAGAAACAAAGGGTTGGATATGCTGAGCTGTGAAACAAACTGCTTCACCTTTCCCATGCGGCAAAGGAAGACATCGTCTTGAGGTAAAAGGTGAAGCAAAGGCTGATTAGTACAGAGACTCTGTGCCCGAGGGCTTCCTTAGCAAAGAGTCAGGCCCTTATTTCCACTCTCAGCACTTGCATCCATGTATATAATGCACTTTGATCATATGTGTACCAATTTCCTTCTCTTGTCCCCTCCACCTCCCACTGAACCCATTCTTCTTCCCAATTAGTCCCATTTATACTTTGACAGCTTTCTCTGTCCCTGTATGTATGAGAGAGACAGAGAGAGAGAAAGAGAGAGAGAGGAGGAGGCTTACTGAGTTGAATTGCGGTTGCTTGCATGGTCATGGGTGGGCGTTAATTTACCAAAGCCTGGACATGAGAACATTTCCATTAAAAGAAAATTCTTATCAGCAAATGTGGCTAGAGAAATGTGGAGTGAACCCCCAATTATAATTTTAAGAGAAAATTTTCATGTTAAGCTAGCTAGAAGTAAAATATCATCAAATATTTTAAAAGGAATACCTTACCAAAAAAATGAGCCAAAAAAAAGCCATCCAGTAGCCAGTGCAGGCCAGTTCTTACTGAAGGTGGAAACCAGGCAAGGGAGAAGACAGAGCCAAGAGCAGCAAGCAGTGAGAGAGGAACGTTACTAGGCAATGCAGTGGCCAGTGAAAGGCCATTGCCCACACTTGGAGCACAGAGCTTGCGAGCTGCATCCTCCTGTGGTGGGGACAGTGACTTCTTTGGGCATCTGCTCGTGTCATTGCTGAGCTGTTATGGTCTGACTGATGCTGTCCTTCCCTCTCCTTGTTCATGCTGGGAAATACAAAGGTGCATCAAAGGGGAGATGCCAGGTATCTCACTCTACAGCTTCTCTGGACATCGAAGACTTCATCGGCCTGCGGATCTGGTGTCAGACAATGTGACACTCTGCACTTCACGTCAGGCAGGGGTGAGAGTTGAGTGTGAGGAAAGGCTGTTTTGAAACTGAATCCTTGGGGCCAGAGGGAGACAAAGCCGGGCCATTAAGACATGAATCTAAATAAACCCTGTCTTCTGTTATTTGAGCTGTGCAGGGCTCTCAAGTTTGTTTACTTGATGTTTTTGTCACCTCTTGCCCACACCATATTGCATGATTATTGCAGCTTTAGAGGAAGTCTTGACATCAGGTACGAGTACAGTGAGTTCTTTGAACTTACTTATGTTCAAGGCTGCAACACCCACTCTAAGACCTCTGCCTTCCAACAAAACCTTTAGAGGCATTTTTTTTCCAAAAATCCAATAAACTTGTAGAATTTTTTTTTTGAGGCAAACTCAATAGACTGGCTTTTTTTTTAAAAATTAGTAACATTAAAAAAATTTTGTTGACAATTTCCATAATTATAAATAATAAACCATGCTAATACCCTTATTTACCCCTTCACAAATTCACTTCAAATCATTTCCCCCACAGTCTCTATAGACTCTTTTTTAAAATTATTTATTTATTTATTTGAGAGAGAAAGAGAGAGAGAAAGGCAGACAGACCGAGAAAGAGAAAGAGAGAGAGAGAGAAAAGGTATGCCAGGATCTCCAGCCTCTGGAAATGAACTCCAGACACATGTGCCACCTTGTGCATCTGGCTTGCATAGGTCCTGGGGAATCGAACCAAGGTCCTTTGGCATTGCAGGCAAATGTCTTAGCCACTAAACCATCTCAACAGCCCTCCCCTCCCAACACGCTCTATTGGTCTTTCTTTTATTTTGACGTCATCATCATGTCCTCCTATTATGAGAGTCCTGCGTAGGTAGTACCAGGCATTGTGAGAGAGAGAGGTGGCAGGAGACAGAGAGAGAACTGGTGCTCCAGGGCCACTGCGAAAGGACTGCGGAGGCTTACCCTCCCTCGCTTGTGCTCCTGTGCGACCTGGTGAGCTTGTGTCACTGCTGTGTGTCTGGCTTATGTGGGACCAGGAAAGACAGACATGAGTCCTTCGGCTGCTCAGGCATGCGCCTTAACTGCCAAGCCATCTCTCCAGCCTGACTTGCTAGGAGTTCCACTGGCCTTGTATTCGATCTGTCAGTAAGATGAGAAGAACTGACATATTGGGACTAGCGAGTCTTACCATAAACAAACATGAGGACTCTCCAATTACTTAGCTGTTCTTTGACTTATATTGTTAGGACTTAGTAACTTTCCCCTTCTAGATGTTATGCGAATTTTGTTAGATTTATATGTAGGATTTTCATTTTGCACAATACTTCATTTTAAAATTTTTATTTGTTTATTTATCTGACAGAGAATGAGGGAGAAAGAATGGATGTTTTAGGGCCTCCAGCCACTGCAAATGAACTCTGGACATGTGCACCACCTTGTGCATCTGGCTAACATGGGTCTTGGGGACTCAAACCTGGGTCCATTTTTTTAATTAATTAATTAATTTGAGAGAGAGAAGAAGATGCAGATGTACATATATATATATATCTGCCTCTCTCTCTCTGGGCATACCAGGACCTCCAGCCACTGCAAAAAACCTCCAGACACATGTGGCACCTTGGGCATCTGGCTTGTGTTGGTATGGGGGAATCTCGCTCAGAACTTTTGGCTTTGCCAGAAAGTGCATTAACCATTGAGCCATCTCTCCAGCCCAGTACTCCATTTTCAGTCACAAGTTCCTATTGCTCTTTCTGCTCTGTAGAAAATCAGTATGCTATTATATATTGAAACTGTGTATGTTGATGCGTCTGTCCTAACACCTTTGTCAATTCACTCAGGTGTTCTCCACAGATAATCTTGTCGTCGGAAAACAAAAGGTCTTATTCCTTCCTTCCCAATTTTTATGCATGCGGTAACAACAAAAGACAGGGTTTATTTAGATTCATCAGGTAGTGCTCTGATATTGTCTCCCTCTGACAGCAAGGGTTCAAGTTCAAAACCGAGCCTTTCCTCACACTCCGTTGTCTTACTGCATTAGCTAGGACTTCTAGTACGGTTTTGGGAAGGAGCAGAGAGAGAAAATGCACGTTTAACTTTCCTGATCCTAGCAAGAGAGCTTCCTGTTTCTCACCTTGAAGTGTGACTTTGCCGGAGATGTCTGGGGACAGTCTTTACGGTGCTGAAGTACCCACTCTGTCAACTGGGTTTGCTAAACGTTTTGTTTCTGTCTCATCCTGAATGAGGGCTGGATCCTCTCAACAGCTTTTGCTTCACTATTATCATATGATTCCCTTTACGTTAAGGATGTGATGCACTCTGTCAATAAATTATTTAATAGTGACCTAGACTTTTTTTTACCTTAGACAAATTCTACTTGCTTGCATTTAAGTTTTATACATTATTGGATTGATTTGCAATTTTTTTCAGGAGTTTTGCATATATTATAATGAGAAGGATTGGGCTATAGTTTCTTTTAAATATGACTGCTTTTGACATTTGGAAAATGCTGACTTGTTAGATGATATTAAATATCTCCAGAACTTCCTCTTTTTGTAACAGGTCATAGACTATTGATATAGTTTCTTCCTTAAATGTCTAACACCTTAGTGAACCTACCTGTGCTTTATGCTTTCTCTTTGGAAAGATTACTAATAATTCAGATTCTTGAGCTGGAGACATGCTCAGTGGTTAAAAGCCCTTGCTTGCAAAGCCTCTCAGCATAACTATCTATATAAAGCCACAAAGTGGCACATGCATTTGGAATTAATTTGCAGTGGCAAGAGGCCTCTCTCTCTCCCTCTCTCTCTTCATCTCTGCTCATAAATAAATAAATAATTTTAAAAATAAAATCAATAGAAATATAAAAATAATGCAGTTACCTTAATAGATAGAAGTTATTCAGACTGTTTATTTCTTCTGTGAGTCGTAGCAGATTCTGTTTCATAATGCCAGTCAGATTTGTGGGCCCAGATTTCCTATTAGTGTTCCTCTATTACAACTTTCACAGCCATGAGGTCAGTAGTGATGTTTGCCCTTTCATTTGTTTGTATTAATAATTTGGGTCATCTCTACTATTGTGAATTTTCCTGCTTGGAGGCTGCTGATATCATAGACCTTTTCAAACAATCAAGTTTGATTCTTATGGCTTCGAATTTTTTTTTTAATTTAAATTCTATGTTATGTGTTTGTGCATACCTGTGTGTGCATTAGTGTGTGTGAGTGTGAATGGGCGTGGGAGTGCCACGGAGAATGTGTGGAGGACTTTTGTCTTGGAACTCATTTTGAGGCAGGAATGTCTTTCTCTACATTTTTTTTCTCTGCTGTTTTGTTTTCCTGTGTTCACTATGGGCTGTGAGGAAATTCTCTATTCTCCTCTCATGTTACCGAAGCCCACCACCACTTCAGGCCTTTTACACGCCACATAGGGATTGAACTTGGGCACTCTGCCTCAACCAGAATGTCCGTTACCCACTGAGTCATCTTCCCAGTCAGACTTCCTATTTTTAATTCCTTGACTTCTACTTGTAGTTTTATCATTTTTTTCTGCTTTATTTGTGTTCATGATCCTGGAAGAATTTCACTGTGGTCTGAGATTACATATTGTATGATTTTTTTTTATATCTTTAAGCTTGTTAGAGGTGTGTGTTATGGACAGACGTGCAGAGTATTGCTATGAGAAGAAAATGTGTGGTTTGATAGTTAAAATATCACCCAGAGATGTCAATGATATCAAATCCACTGATGGCAATCTTGGGTTTAGCTATCCCTAATTTTCTGCCTGATGTTTCTGTCCATTACTGATAAGTAGATTATTAAAGTCTCCAGTTACACCAATAAATGCATTTACTTCTCTTTGCAATTATATCAATGTCATTTTCACCCCCTTTGGCCTATTATCCCCTTGCTAGGATCATATACATTATAGAGAATTATGTCGGCTTAAATGAACCACTTTTGTCAATATGCAGTGTGCACTTTTAATTCCTGCTAAAAACTGACCTAAATCTGGCTCTATTCGAAAGTAATCTAGCTACTTTCCCTTCCTTTTGCTTACCTTAGCATGTCCCAACTCTACCACTCTACTCTGTATGTCCATTTTTATCTTACACACTGCATAGGGCTTGGGTTTAGTATTATCCATTTTGATAATATATTTTTAATTGACTTATTAGGAACTTGGGAAATTTAAAGTGATTATTGATAGTTAAATTAGCATTATATATTTTCCTTTAAAAAAATTACTACTGGGTTCCTTGTTCTTGTTTTTGGCTTCCACTAGCTGCCACTTACAGTTTTAACTAGTCACGTTATGTAACTACGCTTTATATACTGTTTGAGCAGATCAGTTATACTCATTTCTTTACCTCTTGACATGGTCCGTGGTTGTCCCAGAATTGGCAGAATACATTTACAACAGATTCAAGCCCGTCTCATAAAAACATGTCAAGACTTCATGCTTCATGCTCGTACCTCATAATAAAACAGCCTCCTTCCAATCTGTTATATCATTTTTTATTCATCATTTATGCATAACCACACATAGGCATACATAATTGTCAACATTACTGTCATTTTTGAAAAAAAAATATAACATTAATGAAAATTAAAAAATAAAATAAAAACCTTGCTCTACCTGACTGAGTTTAATGCCTGTTCTGACTCCTGAAACTGGCGGATGATGTTGATTGCCCACGACCTTCCCAATAAGCCTAGCTCACTTGGCCTCTTGAGAAATAACATCCGCATACTAAGCTTTGGTTAAAGAACTCCTCTTTCTTTGCTGAGGAACAGAATGGCGACTGTGCCTCGCCCCCTGCTGGCAAGAGGAGGGCTTTTCTCTCATGTGCACAGCACCCCTGGTGGAACACCAAGATCATGATAATGTGGACAGAGCAGTGCAGTGGCAAGCATCTGAGTGCCTCACGGAAGGCTTTGTCCCCATCTGACCTCCCACAGTTAAGAGAACCTGTCGTTGTCCTTTAAGGATTTTCCTCTCGTGGATTTGTGCTCCAGGAAGCGGGGATTCTCATTGTCCCTGCAATTTGGTCATTCACTGAACTGATTCTCATCTGCAACTAATCCACCTCACTCACAAGGTTGTTGGGGAATGAATTTGCCCTGAAGTTTCAGAGTATACTAAAAAAAATAAAAAATTCAGGGACAACTGACCTGTAATATTTTAATTATTGAGTTCTCCTTAGTCTGTGAGTGCTTGTGTTAAGGAGAAGAGAAATTATGGTGCCCACATGGCATTCTTTCCAGCAACACACTAGAATAAGCTACTTACCCTGGCCCGTAATAAACTGTCTACATTCTAAAATAGTTAGTGATTGTTAAAATGACTCAAACTGAACATATAGAAGTTTGCTTTGTGTGAGTAGGGAAACAAATATATCTTATTTTTACACAGTTAATTTATGTAGCATAGAAAATAAAATTAAAAAAGGTTTCAGTTTCAACAATGAACAGCATTTTATCAGCTCATCCATTAAACTCCTAGCCCTTCCTGTTACCTATATGTTTCCCATCCTTGGAGCCACACACTCTGCCCATTCACCACCCAAGCTTAACTTCGAGGCTTCAGTTCCCCTCTGAATTCTTCATTGGTTTCAGAGTTGGGGCCAAGGTTCCTGGCACAACCCCAGAACTTTGTAAAACCTATTACAAAAACACATACTTAGGTCTCACAGTCTAATAATCCTTTGATTTCTTACATCCCAGCCACATTGCAGGATGAAATTAAGGACTCTATATTTCATATGTTCCTTCTTTAACTATCAGCAGGAGAAATGGTCTAGAATAGGTGATCAGAAAAGACTTAAGAATCCTGAGTAATTGAATGAAAAAAAAAGAACCAACAAATCATGTTTATGCTATCTTAATAGCCAAAGAATTATGACTGAATAGTTAATACACTTGAAATATTCAAAACATGGATATAGCACAAATTGAACACCTTGAATTCCACGCCAGAAGGAGACCTGAAAACACAGGCTGTGGAGGCTGTGTTCTCAGCACGAGCCAACACCTCACAGATAATGGCCTTCTGCCTCTTGGAGTTCCAAAATCTCCAGGTGTCCCAGAGCGACTCATTACATGGAACACACGCCAAGGTTTGGAAAGGCAGAAGGCAAAGGAAGGCAGAAGAATTTGAGTAGTCTGTATTCAAATAAGTGGTAGCAGTTCTCCTTGAGGAAATAAGAGCACATGCATACGCATCTTTCTTAGCACGAGGGAAATGTAAGCCTATCGGAATGGTGCCTTGTTCAGGAAGTCATCTCAAAGTACTGACCTTCAGGCACATGAGCATTGAAAAATTCAGTCATTTATTTAAGAATGTGCTTATACATTTACTTATTTATTTATTTAATAGCATAATCTAAAGTATTAAATAGTCTACACTTACAGGATGATTTTTATGGAAATCATTTTAGAGATTTTCCTGAAATGACTTTCAATGGGAAAATGCAGATATTAATATAAAGCAATGCTGAATTATGTAAGATATAAAATTATGATATCATTTATAAGAAATTGATAGGCCCACTCCAGGGTCGTTTTATGCAAGTGAGTATAAAAATAAAAAGCTGGTAGATAGCAAGTATAATTTCTTAAATAAATGAAATCTAAAATATATACTCAAATTTATATTTCAGAATAGTTAAGATATCTATAACTATCATTCATAAAATAAAAATATCACAGAACTTTCACTATCATATCTAAAAAATTATATCCTTGTTCAATGTTGGAATAGTTGAATTTGAATAGTCTCTTGCTAAGTGAAGAAAAAAACGGTCAAATTTCCATCATTCCCTGGGAATCTGGAATAGTGGAGACGAGGGGCTATCAGGGAGGTTGGCCATCAGGGCTCTGCTGCCCATTTGCTTCTCACTTGGCTGATGTCTTCTACATATTGTTCCATTTTCTAGACCAAAATTTTAAATTTGGCGCTTTTTACAATGCATTTAAAATAAAACATCTCTGTGAAAATTCAAAACATAAAATAAAAATAAAACAAATTTCATAAGATGAATGAAGGTTACTAAATAATTTCTGTTTTCCTTCAAGCTTAAACACTGAAACTAATTGGGATGTTTCTCAGAATGTTTTTCAGAATCAAAAACATGAAACTTAGTCCCTGTCATAATTGCTGTCTATCCAGACCATCTCCAGACCATGTGCTTTCATTGCACTTCACTCTTTTCTTTTTTCCAAGTGAAGGGACCTAGTATCTCTCTGTCTTCCATGATGTTATCAGGGTCTCTCTCTCTCTCGGCCTTCCACACCTTTCATTCATCTCCTTTTCTAAGTGGCATTGGAAAAAATGAGAGTATTCGTTCCCAAGCAGTGGGAAGAATTGTAACTTGTAACTGTGCTGCCGTCACTCAATGGTGACCTGTATTCAGCATGTGAATTTGTCTATGCAAATGCCATGTAGGCATATACCCACAGGAGTTGTGTGTGTATGGGGGGGGGGACGTGCACATGCTTGTGTGCACAGCGCAGGCACTTCATGTGTAACATTTGATCTCTTCCAATGCTTGTCAGACCACACCTGCATCTACAGTTTCGAAATTCCAAGAGAGAAGTGCTGAGTTTACAGTTTCTTCACTTGCTTTAAAATTATTTTATGATTATCTGATATTCCCGTGATAACTGAGAAAACTTGTATCCTACGAAATAGATTTACATCCTAGAATTAGAGATGAATATTCAGCTCTAATAATACTACTGACTTAAGTAGCTAAATAAATATCATATTTAACTTGGAAGATTAATAAATTGCTTATTCATAAAAGATAATGTCTCTTAAAAGAATTTCCTGAATAGCTAATCCCCTTCCCGAGTTAGCTGTATAGCAATATCAATGTCATGTATGAGCGTGATGGCTAAGTGGTTAAAGGTGCTTACTTTGCCCAGGTTCGATTCCCCAATACCCATATAAAGCCAGGTGCACAAAGTAGCACATGCGCCTTTGAGTTCATTTGCAGTGGCTGGAGGCCCTGGCATGCCCATATACTATACCTGTCATCTATTTATCTATCAATTGATCTATCATCTATCTATCTATCACTTATCATCTATCTCTCAAATAAATTAAATATTTAAAAACAAAAATCAAGGTCAACTTGAAATTAAAATATGATTTCTTCATTTTTAAGCAGAGTTTCAAGCTGAGTGTGGTGGAGCATGCCTTTAACCCCAGCACTTAGGAGACACAGGTGGAACGAACACCACAAGTTCAAGGCCACCCTGAGACTGCAGAGTGAATTCTATGTCACTTTGGTACAGAGGGAAAACCTACATCAAAATAAATAAAATAACAAAAACTAAAACAAGCAAAAAAAACCCCAAAAAACAAAAAAACAGAGTTTCAGGTAGATTAGGTCAGTATCAACCTCACTATAAACAGAAGATGACCTTGAACTCCTGATCCTTCTGCCTGTGCTTACTGAGCACTGGGATTGCAGGCACGTGTTACTGTGCCCAGTTTATGCTGGGAATCAAACCCAAACTTTCCTTCATGATGGGCAAGTGGTCTGTCTACTGAACTATATTCACAGTCTAGAAATGCAATTTCAGTAAAAGCCCAGTAATATTTTCTTAATATAACGTTAGCAATGAAGACATATCCTTTACTTTTCTGAATATATTCTTATAAAACAATATTTTAACTTGTAAATAACTATTTCACTATTTTCACAGTGAGAAAATTGAAACACAACAAAGTTAAGTAATTTGGCCAAGGGCATTCATTTGTAAAGCCCCCAAAGTAAAAATTTCACATATATAGAAGGCCTACTTACTTAATATTATTAAAGTCTATGACAAAAAATAAAATATAAATCCAGTACTGGAAAGACTACATTTTCTTTGGAACTTTGTAATTGACCTGAAATATGAAAAAGGACAGAATCCTATGAAGTCATACATCCATCTTTCAATATGACCTTGAGCAGCCCACGAGCTCATACAGACCTCTCATTTGTGTATCCCCTGAAATTTGTATTTTCATGTGCCCATCTCTTTGGCTAATATCTCATTAATTAAAACAGGCCATTTAAATCAGAATTTCACTTGATTTGTACTAAAACAACTTTAAGAGATTTTCTATAATTATGCTCTTTCGGAATTTGGTAAATGAGTTCTTATTTATCCTTCTTTAAACATTACATACTTTATCATGACTGCTTTCAATCTTTGAATTTTTATATAAAGAATCCTTTTAAATGACTCACAAAGTTCAAGAGTTGAGACTAATTTAATTTCAAAATCCAAAAATTTCAAAGAAATCCAGAAACTTACTACTTAGCCGTGTCAGAAGAAAAAAAAAAAAACATCTTAAAAAGTATATTTAAAGTTAAAAAAGTAGAAACTTTGTATGACATACCATATCTTGGTACCATCATTTCCCCCCTCCCTGCTCCAGCTCCACTGAGGGCCCTTCTAAGTGGGATTGCTGCTATTCACCATGAAGTTGTAGGTTACGAGTCGCAACAGCAATGGTCTGTCATGTGGGGAGGGCTGTGTCTCTGGATATTCCCTCCCCTGTGGCTCTTTCCACCCCCTCTTCCATAAACTTCCCTGAGCTTTGGAGCATGTGCTTTAACTCCACCTTAGTGCGGAGTTCTCAAAAGTTTCTATTCTTATAAGGAGCATCGCAAAATAAAATTCCAAAGAAAATTGCACTCTGCCCATGTCTTCTCTCAAACAGTTGCAAAAGGTGAAAATCGTGCAAACAATATGCATTTCTCCATCATCTCCATATTTTAACATTTGGGAAAATATGGTGCGTGTTGATTGAATGATAATAGCAGCCGCATGATGGGTAGTCCTTGAGGAGGAAACTGTGCTCATTCCTTACAGTACCTCAGCACTGCTTCTTTCCATAGCATTCCACATTTGAGACTCAAATAATTAAAAAAAAAAATAGTTCAGCACTGGCATCCTTTTTACCCAGTACATTACCCATTCGATTTAGCTAATTTATAAGACCTGCATGCAATTCCAAGAAATTAATACATGACTACATTTCATAATGGTCCTAGGGTTTATGACATTTCATTGAGATATATCCACTTAGGACCATTCAGATTCAGCTGTCTTCCTTTATTAATATATTTCACTGCCAAAACAAAAGTTTCACTTTTGTGCAACTCTGCATCAAGTTCAAAAATGGGAGTGGTAAATGCCAAGAAGAAGAAGCTGATCTTAATAATTCATGAATTTTTAGTGTAAATTCCCACCACTTCATACCCAAGAATGGGAGCTTCACCACCCCTCCCTTGACCCCAGGGTAGCAGAACAATTGAATTCATTGCAATTATAATAAATGCTGATTAAATTTGTATGGTGCTAGTATATTGTTTAAAACAGCTGCACACCTCTGTCAAGGGAGCGAACCCAACATGCTGTGACTATTAAATTGATTTAGGGCAACAGAATGTGGAAGCTGTCACACCTGCAAAAGAGCCCTTAACCATATGCTGTGACGCGTTCATACTCTAATGCCTTGAGAAGTAGCAAAGCCCCTTTGATACCACCTGCCTAGCCATATTTCCTGAAGTAATTCCATAAGACAGAATGGGATTGATATACAAGAGTTCTTCTGCAGTACTAAGAATGCAGATAGATTTTTTTTTTGAGTGCAGTAAATGCTTAGATCATTTATAACATACTTGAACCAATATAGGGAGAACTCTACCTATAGGGATATCCAAAGGTAGAAAGTATTTCATTTGAAATAGTCTAATATTTCTATAAATATACAACAATCATCCTCAAGGTCAAAATAGGAATGACTGCCTACTAGGTATTCAGGGATTGGGAGCTAGACAAGAGATTAACTTGGAAGAAGAAAGAGTATGATACCAGACCTTTTTGCTTATCCACTCAAAGAAAAACTCTGGATAAAACTGTGCTCCAGTTACTTACTCTAAGTCTTGCTATTCTTACCTTAACTTGGCAAATGTAAAAATCAACCTGAAATCACGGCTTTATAAACATGTGGGAGGAGAAGCTGGGCTGCTGTTGGGGTTTTAGTTTTGTGGTAATCTTTCTCATATTGCCTAGATAACATTTATTAGTATAATAAATCTCTCTCTCTCTCTCTCTTTCTCTCTCTCTGTGTATCTGGCGGGGGGGCATGTAGAACCTTGTGACCTCATCTGCAGCAGAAGTGAGGGACGTTCACCTGCACTACCCAGATCAGTAGCTCAGAGGTCTTCACTCTTCCACCTGGTCTTGCTTTGAGCTGCAGTCTCTATTGATTTTAGAGTTTGTAGGCCTCTGACAATTCTCAGGTCTCTGCTCCCCATGGGACTTGGATTACAGGCATGAGAGGCCACCCCCAGCTGTTGACACGGGATCTGGAAATTCAAATTCTGGCAGTTTCAGGCCCCTCATGAAGATGCAGAAAGCTAACTTAACCGCTGAGTCATCTCCCCAGCCCAGTAACAAAAATGACATGGTATGTTGTCTCTAAAAGTTTTTGTTTTGGTATGGATAGTTTTGTTAATATTTTTGTCCATTTTTGAGAGGTTTAATGAGGTAGCAAGAAAAGAGGGGATTGACTTAAACAAAAACACATGGAGTTTATCCAAGTAAAATGGTTTGAATATAAGATTTGTTTGGAGGTACTGCAATAGGGAGTCATAGATTGGACAGAAGAGAACCGCCCCACCCAAAGTACTGAGTCAAAATTTGGGAAGAACCCTGTGGAAAGATTAGGCAATAGTTCCAAAGATGCCTAGGCACCCAGGGCTCATGGGCATTCTGTGGGTATCACAGAAAATTATCAAGATCACTTGCTAGAAACAGAAACAAACTGTGTTCTTCCAAATTCCCCTTTGTGAATGAGACTTCCAAGGGCTCAAGAACTTTCATGGAGCATTTTTGATGTGACTCATCCAACAACCAGTGACCATTATTCAAGAGAAACTGGGAAATAGAAAGATGTGAAGGGATGATAAACAATAGCTTGGCTTTACTTTTGCAGTAATACACATGGTGCCTACTCCAAGCTTCCATAAGAAAATATAAGCAGTATAATTGAAAAAACTCCAACATTATTGCTAGTCAATTCCCCAGGAAGTCTACTAAATCATGTACGTCTGATACTTATATTGGTCACCAAGGAGGGATGAAAATATCAATATTATTTTGGTCATAAAATATTTATTCATTCTAAAAATAAAAATTAACAGCTTGTTAGATGATCATTAACTAATATGGACAAAAGATACGATATTGGTTCTCACTTCAATAGCACATTCACTAAAATTGGAATGATACAGAGAAGATTAGCATGGCCCCTGCCCAAGGATGAGCACAAATTCATGAGGTGTTCCAAAATTTATAAAAAAAAAAAGATATTATATTGCCCATCTAGAAGTAAGGAGGGTTGCAAATTACTTCATCAAAGCGTGTCTATATTTCAAGTTTGTCAACTGGTGAATCAGTGTTTCTTTACAGTTTACTAGCTGAATGATTTTGATAAATTTGTTTAACTTCTGAGTCCTTTTTGTATCTTGTTATATTTTTGTAGTAGTTACTTTTTGTTTGTCTGACCAATTTTTTGCTGGTATATTGAAAAGAGATGAATAAAGTAGCACTCAGCACACAATTAATGCACAAATATTTGCTTTTCAAGTTAAAACACACAAGACAGTGTTGATGCTAACAGAGTCAAAATATGAATGCACCTTAATATAGGCTCACCTTCTGAATACAAAGGTAAAACTAATATCAAATTATTGAGATGTGAAAGAAGAAAGGGGGAAAGTAGATTCATTTAAAAGTACAACGTATGGAAAATCTTGTAAAATGCATACAAGTTTAGTTGGGTTTCACCTATAACAGTGGGCAGGAATTTTAATAATGGAGAAGGAACTAGGAAAAGGATATCTCAAGATAAAATATGATAGCCATGGGTAGAAGAAGAGGGAAGAAAGTAAAGAAAGGGCTGAAGAGGAAGAATACAATAAGAAGGAAGAAAAATGAAAAGAGAACAAAGGAGGAGGGAAGGAGGAGCTCTCCATCACTAATCATGACTAATGAATGTGTAAAAGACTCCTGGTCATTCCTTATCTGGTTCCATTTTTTTCCATAGTAATTAAAGTGTAATTTGTCATGTGTTAGCCTAGTATAAAAAGGGTATTTGTCAACTTCCATGTGCCTAGGTGTGTCCATATTATGACATTGTGGCCATGGACATTTAAAAGGAAGTAATATACAAAGTCATGAAATTCCCTGTGGGACTCAAATGGCTGAAGTGTAGAATGTCTATGGCTGACAGGTGAATGAAAGCATTAGGCAGGATATAAATCACAGATAATCTTTGAAAAGAGTAGGAATTGATAAATTACATTTGTTCTTAAAATAAAGTATATGGAACAAATCACAAGGTAAAACGTCTAAGTTCACTGATGATGAGAAATGCCACATGTCACTGACCCAAACAAGAATAAGAATGTCTCCCAATGTCGAGACAAAACTGCAGAATTGGACAAGTATTTTAGTAAGAGAGATGTGTTTGTAAGCAGGAAGAAGATATAAGAAAGGACTGTAATCAAACATGATCTTAATCAAGTTTAGTTGTATGATGAAAATACAGCTTTAAAGGTACTTCCTTTATGGTAAAGTAGAAGTAATTCTTTTCAAATGCACTAAATTCTATTCAAGTTAGGCTATGGTTTGAATTCAAGACTGAAAATGTCTGAGAGCCAGGTGTCTATTCTCTCAATAGAGACATCACAACATATGACTCCATGGTAAACATATGGACAAGGGGCTTTATGTAGAGTGACTTTCTTGATACCACTTACTCCAAAAAGCCATGATTGAAGTTATTTGCCTCTCATCCTACATGGCTTTTATACTAGGTTAACACATGCCAAATTACCACTTTTATTACTAAGGGGAAAACACATAAGGAATGACCAGGAGTCTTTCCCTCCTTCTCTCTCTCTCTCTCTCTCTCTCTCTCTCTCTCTCTCTCTCTCTCTCTCTCTCTCTGTGTGTGTGTGTGTGTGTGTATCTTTTTCTCTCAAATAAATAAAACTTTAAAACAGAAGCTCGTGAGTTTGAGGGCAGCCTGAGATACATAACAAAGATCCTATCTGAATACAAACACACTGTATGTATATGAAGACAAAATGTGTCACTCCAGTTGCCTGAATGATATTTGCTTTCACTTATTTATTTATTCACAATGCAATGATGCTTAAAAACTCATGCAGAAATGGTTATCAGGGAACCTACTTATATTGCCCATTTTCTTATACATCAGAAAAAATCCTAGTATTTCATAAGTGAATGTTAAAGCTGACCATAATTTTTCTGTGATTTCTGGAATCTACTTCAGCCACCCCCCCAAGATTTGTCTCTAATTAAATCATAATTATGGTCACAGACACTGGTCCGTTTCTTCCTCTAACGTTTATGTTGCCTTTTCCTGAGATGAAATGACCCTGAAAAAAATTTTCATGCAGAGGCTTTGTTCTATAGATAAGAAAATGCATATGTGAAAGGTTTAAAAATGCTTGAAAGTTTAAGAAGCCTGCTTGAGACTAAGTGCTGTTTCTATTTGCCCCTCCCTCCCAGAATCCCAGTCTTATCGTATTTCTTTCATGAGCCGCTCTGCCATAGAAGACTTTAAATCCTTACAAGCAAGCTCTCTCCTAAGGCATGACTCATTTTTATTATTCTCTGTCTTGGTATAATTATATCTGTATTTATCTTTGTTTGTGTATTATGGAATCCCTTCACCTTAAAGGGCAAACAAAAACTTTATGTAGAAAATTTGAAGTTAAATATGCTTTTATTGGCTCCACAATATGTTAAACCATCTTGATTTTAAAATCATCAGATTTTATTTTTCTTTCTCTCACATCCTCACCTGCTGAAAGAAGGTGAAAGGAAGAAAAATTGAGGGATGGGACAAATCAAAAAGACAAGAAAAGGAAAAACGAAAGAAGCAGGATGCTACAAAGCACTGTCCCCATTGCCCGCTATGGCTGCCCTGGTACCCTAAAATATGCCCTGACATCCTGTGATAGGGTGTTTACTTTAGGGTCATTAAAGGGTATAGAAGTATTTTACTCTTTGTCAGGGCCAAAACATCTATTCCCAAATCCTTTATTTATTTGTTTTAATTAACTCATTATTAGCTGTCAGCAAGGGTACCTTTTTGTTGTTGTTGTTGTTTGTTTTTTGAGGTAGGGTTTCACTCTAGCTCAAGCTAACCTAGAATTCCCTCTATAGTCTCAGGGTACCCTTGAACTCTTTGTGATCCTCCTACCTGTGCCTCCCGAGTGCTGAGATTAAAGGTGTGCGCCACCACACCAGGCTAAGGATAACTTTTTGATTTAAGGGTGGGTTTTAACTTTGGAATAATTGCTTCTGTGTTTTTATATGCTTACTCTCTTTACTTTCTAGATGCATTTGTATCTTGTGAGAATTTGGGAGATTAGGCCCGTTGATGTATATAATGTCAACATGGTCCTATGGACTGGAGAGCCTCTGTGTACTACTGAACAAATGCTGGCTGGAGGAGAAAGGACCCACCATGACATCAGCATGTCTTCCACTGTGAGTCCCTGCCTTCCTCTGCATTGTGCCAATACTCAGTAATTGCCCTCCTTGTGGCTCCAGCTGTGTTCTCTCCCATGACTACCCTAAGCCTTTACTTCTAAGACAAGTTGGATTAAGTTTAGATGAATATTACTCAATCAGATTCTTCAGAAAGTTAAAAAAAATGATTTTCCTTTACCTCACATTTCTTTTTCTGTATTCTGTGAGGCAGTATTTTTCCTGAAGGAATGGAATATTGGAGGAATTAAATCTGTACCTTGAACTTCAAGCTTGGAGCTTTAAATATCTAACAGTAAAGAGAGCCATTTTCCTTTGATTAATGAAACACCACAAGTCTTGGCAGCCCCATTAGTGCAGAATCACTAATTCCAGCTTAAAGAGTGTCTACATAACGGTAGCATTAAAAACATTTACAGAACATGACAGTCAGTTCTTTGAAATACAAGCAACTCATAATTACTTTTTACTAGAGTGCATGCCCATTGTTGGATTTGAAGTCTTGGGCACCACAAATGTGCTTCACAGTGAAGACAGAAAGTCAACACAGCTCACACTGACACACTGGTTCTTGCTGGTTCTCTTCCAAGACTTCTAGTTCCTCAGTAGGCAGACCATGGGAGAGATATTTATATTAACAATTAACATTTAAATAGATTATGAACACCTACGACTCTCGGCCCTGGTCCTGCAGGACACATCATTCAAGAAATAAACAAGAGGATATTCTGAATTTGTGAGCCAGGAAGGAGAAAGTTGAACAACATTCTAAGTTCTTTCTGCCCCAGGCACTTTGTCTGACTCATGACTGTTTTGAGTCAGATATTCTAGGTGTAACTCCCACTCCTTCATATAAAAAACTTTGTCCCCTTCCACTAAGTCACCTCACCTTTCTGACACCAATATTGCCAATATTAAAATCCCTAAATGAGGGATTATTAAAGTGCCTTTAGTTTTGAAAGTATATATAGCATTCCACAGTGGCTGAGGGCACAGGGCCAGTGAGGATTAGAATGTTCCAGACAGTCTTTTCAGTGGAGAATATCTTAACGTTTTGTGTCCAAGGATATAAATAAGCTTTTAAACCATAATGGAAGAGTTTGAAGACCCTCAAGTGAGATACCTTAAAGTGGCTTTGGTGGCATGTTAGGGCTCTGCCTAGGTGGTAAGCGCCTTGAATGTAGACATATTGTATCCCTAGTACAGTGCCTAGCATTAACAATATATTTAAAATATTTGTGAAAGAAGAGAAAAAGAAAGTTGGGCACAGTAGTTTGTACCTATATCCCCAACACTTGATCACTTATGAGCTGAGGTTGGAGGGTCACTTTGAGTTCAAGGCCAGTTTTGGCTGCATAGTGAGCTCCAGGAAAGGAAAGACCAAGTGAGGGTTGAAGATACCTTCGTGTTGCTGGGACAACGTACTGGACCAAAAGCAGCTGGGGGGGGGGGGGGTCCGCTTTGTCTTACAGGTCTCTAGGGGAAGCTCCTGATGGCAGGAAAAGCATGGCATGAGCAGGGGCTGGGCACCACCTCTACCACTGCACGTGGAAAACAGCAGCATGAGAGTGAGCCAGTATCTGGCAAAAAGGCACTGGCTGTAACACCCCTAAAGCCCCCACCCAGCCCAGTAGCACACCTCCTATGCCAAGGCTCCATCTCCCAAACTGTCACCAGCTGGGGACCAAGCGTTCAGAACACATGAGGTTTGGGGGATATCTGATTCAAACTACTTCAGAATGTAATGGAAAAAAGAAAGGAGAGGAAGAGGGAAGGAAGAGGATAGGAGAGGAGGGGAAAAGAGTAACTCCGATAGAGAATTCATCAGCCTGGCTGAACACCACAGTACAGGAGAGCTTTGTAAACAAGGCAGAGCTTCAACCAGGTGAGTCAGTAACAAGTATTAACCCAGTGAAAATGAAAAATTTGAGCTCACCCATCTCTGCGGTACAATCCAGAGCAAAATTCACCAATATTCAGTGTTCCCAAGAAAGGAAGAAATTAGGTCGGTGTGATAACCTCACTATTCCATGCCTGCATTTTGCTAACTCTGCTCTCCGAATTCTTTCTTTTGCAAATACCTGGCCATACCCCTGAACATGCCCTATCTCATCTGGAAGACCTTTTAAGCCAGAATCACCCCCTGTCTGCACTTTGGTGAGTAGACCTGGCATTGGTGTACTCTGCAAGGCTGACAAGAATTGCAAATGACCTCTTTTCATACCTAACCGGCAGGTAGGAACCACTTTGCATAGCTACAAGTAACCTGGTCAGCTTGCTGGCCCAGGTTGTGCTCTGGGTCCAAAATGACAGCCTCTTGTATGGTTTTGGATGCAGCTGAAGAGCCAACGTCAATTTCTAGGAGCTCATCCCACATCCTTCAGCAAAGACCTTCCATGAGCCAGGCATAATTCTAGGCATTCCACACAACATGAGAGTCTTAAATAAAAAAAATAAAACTTCCTTTCTTTGCCCTCCCATTTTCCTAACGAACAATGGAACAATTTTCCAGCTCCATCATTCACAATGATATCCAAAGTTCCATGCAGAGTGTAAATCCAGGCATATGCTACAGTCCATTTTTGATTTTTTAGTATATTTGGCCTTTTTGTTCATCAATATGTGCATAATATACTGGGAGAAGATAAATCCAGGCTCATATCATTTAAGAAATTTAATCCTGAATCATTTCCAAATTTAATTTTTAGAAAGAAACCCAAACTCTAGGGACTTGACATCCACTCTCAACTGTATGCTTAGAGACAATGGTGCCATTGCCACAATGTGAACCTGGCACACAGTTCATGTAATTATGTCATTAAAACTATAGATTAACTGTAAAATAAAGCTGAACACATATTGTTGTTTCTTATATGAATACATATGTTATTTCATATAACAGCTGTAAAGCATACTCAGGGAGAAAGTTGAGTTCTTGAATTGATTTTGTGTAACAGTTATAATATTGTACAAAAGACAGTATTATACTATTCAAATTTCACAAAATAAGTAACTGTTGCACTGGTTTGTCCAAAATCAGATAGCAATGATCATGAACAGCAGAGCTAGGATTCTTTGCCAAATACAGATGGAATCCAAAGGATAGAGAGAAAAACAGCAAACATCATAAAAATAAAACTATATATGGAATGTATCTTATCCATGTGATGAAATTATCTCAAAACTAAATTTAATATTACAATATGTTCACTATGAAATGAGTTGTTTTCAAGCACTTGAATATGACTACTCACAATCACTGCCACCATGAGCAAGTCTTAGTTTCTTTTGCTGTATTTTATAAGACAACATTGAAATGAGGCTGTTCATAGTGATTAAAAAAAATACACCAGAAAATCAATTCATGTTTTGTGAGAAACCAAAGAGATGAGTCCTTCACATGAAAAACAAATTGTTACTTAACTCCCTTCAGCTATATGAAATGCTGCCATGCTGGGAAGCAAGACCCTCTGTTTTATTTTTATTTTTTATTTTATTTTCTCCCAGAAAATTGGCAAAAAGTAGAAAGCTTAAATGAAGGCAGAAGCACACTCAGTTACACAGCACGTAAAATGTCTTAGTGTGAAGAGTCACTGTGTGATGCAATGATTATCATGGTGGGTCTGTCCTTCTTACCAGAAGACTAAGGATTTATGACTCTTGTTACTTAGCACCATCTCCATCGTAGGGCCCTAAGGACCTGATATTTTATAGTTGGATTTCATTTCACTTATGTTTCTAACCACTCAGGTGCACCCCCTTTAATCTTTCAATTTAAAAAAGTTATTGGGATTTCAGTTTCTTCAGATAAACCTTGTCACTAAGACACTTATTACAATTGAGTTCCAATGAGGCAGGCTCTAGATTTAAGGGCCTACTCTTAATTTTTTTTTTTTTTTTTTTTTTTTTGTATTTTCTACGAGAAAGAGAAAGAGAGAGAATGGGCGCGCCAGGGCTTCCTGCCACTGCAACCAAACTCCAGACATGTGTACCATCTTGTGCGCATGTGCAGCCATGCACACTTGTGTCACCTTTGTGTGTCTGGCTTATGTGGGATCTGGAGAGTTGAACATGGGTCCTTAGGCTTTTCAGGCAAGCGCCTTAACCACTGAGCCATCTCTCCGGCCCTCAAGGGTTTATTCTTAGAGTGAATTTGATCCCGTTGAATGACGTGTAACTGCATGTTCATTGTTGCTGAGAAAAGGAAGAAGTGGATGCAGAGTTGGTTTGTTGTGATTGACTAGTTATTGTTTTGACACAGGACATTGAGAGTTCATTCCCTGGACGTAGGTTGGACCCACTAGTCTAAACAATCACAGCCTAGGCGTATGACGGCACTTGAATTGTTGTCTGAAAGGTGCATAGCTAGTCAGTTTGATGATGACAAGAACTGCGGCTTCCCTGCTGGACCTGGTACACTCAGTAGTGACTTTAGTCTGCAAACTTGTTAGCATTTTCTGCATGGAAATACCTTCTAAATTGTAAATTGATGCCTGCTTTTGTCCATTTGACAAAGGAATTGGTAAAACACATACTTTAGGAAGATGAGACGCTGTCAGATATTTTTCTGAGTATCTAGATTTGCTACCGCTAGAGATGACATTTTGGCTACAGGCAAGGAGAGAACAGATGATACTCAAGCTAAAATGCTTCATTTTTTTTCCATCCATACTTTCAGAATAGAGACTTTTCATGTAATCAAAATTATGCCTGCAGGGACATCATGTTCTTTCTCAAACCCGGCCTTACTCTTGCCTTGGGTAAAGAGGCTCAAACCTCACATCCTTTTAAGCAAACAATACTACATGTTGATGTGAGTTCATGCTGACCATATCTCTCCTTCCCCAGCCCCATATACACCCAAAGAGGTAAAATCCAAGTTCAATAAAAGAAATGCACTCTGTTATTGTGAAATGATTTTCCTGAGTATGGAAACAGTTTTGACTTCCTCCAGTTGAATATTTTTGCTCAACGCAGCTCAGGTTCAGACCTTTTCTTATTACTTTTTTGTTTTCTTTCAGTCTGAGCTATATGTGGCATTGGGATTCACTTGTGTCAAGACGCAGACTTCTCAGCAGTGTGTGCTCTGCTCTGCTACGTCCCTTGCCTGATGTCTGCTGTCTTCCCTTCCCTCTGTGCTGTGTCCCGGCTCTCCTCCTGGAAGTCCCTACATCAAGACTCTTTTTACTGGGGCCCTTTTGTCCTCCTGATGCTTTTCCCAGAGACACTCATTCCTCGCCTCTGTATCCATACTCATGTTTCTCACTGGCTTCATCTCAACTCCTTTCTCACCTGCTTCGATGGTCCCACCTGGCTCAGTCTACTTATTGTGGAACATGCATCTAGTTGCTCCACCATACCTCTCATGGCAAAGGTGTGGTTCTGTCCTTTCTGTAACCCTGCCCTTTCCATCTGATCACTTGATCACATGGGCTTCATTCCAGTGGAGGTGTGTGCCTTTCTAGGCTTGTCAACCATCTCTTCAGTGTTTAGCCCCATCGTTCACAGCAGACAGAATGATTGTTGGAGGCCAGCAAGCCTGTGAAATCCCCGTGTCCATCCCAGGCCATGGCCCAAGGCTGGGCCCATTATGCACAGACTTACCCAAAGCCCATTATTCTTTACCCATCATGTTCTTTGGGACACATCTAACCTTTCCAGAGAGAAGAAAAATCATAAACGTGGAGAGCATTGAGACCACAACTCATGAGAGTGTACTGCTTAGCTCCTCCCTGATTAATGCCCTTCCTCTGGGATTTGGACTTTTCTCATATAGAAGACATTCACTAAAGCAAATGCACATAAAATAAGTTGTTCATCCTTCAGCTGCCCATGATGAACTTGAATTTGTAGGAATCAGCAGTTTCATTTCCCTTCACTTTTATCCACCGGAGTTTTCAGTCAGATTCACATCCAAATCCTTTCGAATCCAAGGTGCTTTTTCAGCACTGATAATTACAAACATTTCAAAGAAAGATAAAATACTTTAAACATCATCAGATTGTGGAAACAAATCTATTGGGATGACTAAAACTGGCTGGGATCAAACACAGTCAATCCTCATTATAAAAAAAAAAAATGCACTTCTGAATTTGCACAATAAAATAGATCCATAACCCCCAAATAAATAATTACATTAAAATAACGGTTGTATGTATACAGAGAAATAAATTATCGAGCTTCCCCCATGCATGTGCCCCTGACTGAGACAAGCAAGAAGTCCTCTCCTTTCTTGTTTCAGCTCTCCTACCAAAACAACTATCCCTTTGGCATTCTCTCTGGTACCACACATTTTGTATTCTTACACTCTATCTTGGTAACTTTAAAAGGTCCTCAAGCACAGAGTTGAAGGTCCACCTTCTATTCTCAACTATCAAAAGGTAGAGCTGTGTTTTATGGAAAAACTACATAAATGAGATCATCTCTCTTCAGCCCTGAGTTATAGAACTGTTATCCATGAGTTCACTCAACATTAAAAAATTGACTATGCCTGTCAAGTAAGGAGTTTGTAAGCAGAAACACAAAAAAAGCAAGGGCTCCTACTGATCCTCTGATAGAGCTATGACTAGAAGTTCACAAGGCCTGTTTTCTTTAGGAGAAATCAGTCACTGTGGCCTAATTCAGCATGAGAGCAAGTGTCCTCAAAGAATCAGCCACAGACACAAGTGGCTAGAGGATCTGTGATACCCTTGAATGGTTATGCGACTCAGGACCTCCATAATGCTGCCACAATCAGGATATAGACAAACCAATCTCCACGCATGTCATCAAACGAAATTCCTTAGTGAAGTGCACTTGGTCTCTTTGGGTGATTATCACTTCTGAGTCTGAGCAGAGAGATAACTTCCTTCAGCAACAAAGATAGGATAAAAAACAATACCAAAATGATCTAATCAGGACTGAGGATGTAGCCTGCTTTAATAGAATGCACAGGGCCCTAGGCCAAATCTCCAGTATACGCACATTTTGGCTTCAAATCCTCATATAGTAAAGCCTCTGGTTTTTGTCATCGATTGTTTATATTTTCTAGTGTTTCTATATGACCATTACTCAAGCTTCTATTAAGATATTGGCAAAGTTTTAATTTGTCTGATTTTTATATTGTTTATATTTTATATTTTATTTATCTTATTTTATTTTATTTATTTATTCGAGAAAGGAAAAGAGGCAGGGTGGGGCGTGGGCATGCACCAGGGCCTCCAGCCATCCAGCCACCATAAAGGAACTCCAGATACATGTACCATCTGTTGAATCTGCCTTACTTGAGTTCTGGAGAATCAGACCAGGGACCTTTGGCTTTGCAGAAAAGTGTCTTACCAGCAAATCCATCTCTGTAGCCCTGTATGATATTTTTTAATGCTTGAAATTCTATAATAATTCATGGAACCTTTCACATGGAAAATCTAAAAGCTACATGCAAACACAAAATATCAGCTGTATACACATCTAAGCAATGGTGGCAGTGTAAAGACTCCTCCAAAAATGAGAGAGCAAAAGTTAAAGCTGCTATTATAAGGTTTTATGAAACTATTACAAAATGAACAAAAAGTAGCATAGTGAAATATAAGAAGAGATACTACAAGGGTGAAATTAGAGTTGCTAATATGGAATGTATGCATTAAATATCCCTGATTATTTGTTGATGCTCAGATACTTTTGCTTATCAGTTTCCCTATTTTGTGTTCAGTTATTGCTTTAGGTGTCATTTTCATCCTCTCTTATAAAGGCATTTATTCTCCAGCTATGGTGCCATGTCTTGAGAGACCAAGGAAGGATTAGGACAGCCTGGGTTACATAGCAACTATCTGGCCAGCCTGAGGTGCAAAGCAAAACCCTGTCACAACAAACAAACAACATATTTTTATTCTTCCAAACAATTGATATGGTTCTAAAGTTTCATGTAAATTATATTTAGCTTGGTAATTATCATTATGAAGATAATAAATTATTTGCTTAAACATTTTTAAGATATAATCCTGTGCAGTATTGGTATTAGAACAGAAAAAAACCATCAAATCAAGAAGATCTGGAAATAAGTCTCCAAATCAAGGAGAAATTTCAAGTTTCTAGTCTTGCAGTTTCATTTGGCCCAGAGGATTTTGATCTCACATTGCAGGAAAACAGAAAGTCAAGGGGAATATTCTTAGGGCAAATGGTGGAAGGAAAGCTGGATTACCAATATTCCAATGAGATAAATTCACAAATTGCAAAGAGAACAATAAAATGACTGGAAACTCTGTGATAATTGTAAGATCTCTGTATAAAACATATAATCTGTATCTAAGTTATATATTCCACATTAGAATGCAATTGATCCTGTAGAAAAAGATGAATTTATTCTATCCAATAAACAATGAGTCAGTAAGATAAAAAAAAATTACTGGAGACATCATGAAGAAGGCTTTTCATGTCTTATATAACCAGGGGGGAAAATGACTCATCAAGTTTACTAAAATAATAGAATCTTGGGGCAGGTAAGATGTCTCAGTAATTGAAGGCACTTGCTTGTGAAGCCTACTCCCCTTGGTTCAATTTGCCTCATAAGTTGTATGTGAAATGTATGAAAGTATCTATGTTAATTTGCAACATCCAGAACCTTGGCACACTCACACACACACAGAAATACACACACACACAGGGGAATAAATAAATAATACATATATAATAATGCAAGGTTATTAGGCATATATATGCAGACATATACTCAAAATAGTTTTAAAACAATATTCCATGACAACTAAGTATGAATTTAAGGGGCTGAAGAGATTGCTCAGTGGTTAACGCACTGGCTAGAGAAGCCTAAGGACTCATGTTTGACTCTCCAGGTCCCAGGTAAGCCAGACACAGGTGATGCGAGTGCTCAAAGTTGCACTTGAGCAGTAGGTGGCATATGCATCTGGAGTTTGATTATAGTGGCAGGAAGCCCTGGTGTGCCAATTCTCTCTCTCTCCATCTTTCATACATACACACACACATACACACACACACACACTCACATGTCAGTCTGTTAGGCTTGCCTCAAAAAAAAAAAAAAAATTGAATTAAAGGCAAGCTAAGAAATAAGCCAGTGAAGAATACTAAGTAACACCTTGATCACACCTTCCAAGGCTCAGGATCTAATGCGGAAGAGGTGGCAGAAAGAATGTAAGAGCCAAAGGAAGGATAGGACTCCTTACAACGTGCTCCCTCCAGACACAAAATGGCCTACATATCCATGCATGGCCTCACAGTGCCTGACACTATCTACACAAGACCATCATAAGAGGAGGAAAAGATCATGATATCAAAATAAAAGAGAGACTGATTGAGAAGGGGAGGGGATAGGATGGAGAATGGAATTTCAAAGTGGAAAGTGGGGGGAAGGGAGGGTATTACCATGGGATACTTTTTATAATCATGGAAAATGTTAATAAAATTTGAGGAAAAAAAAAAGAAAGAAATAAGCCAGTAAATTAGACAGAGGGCTAGCCACAGAAGAACAGTCTCAGGCACAGATACCAGCTGTCCAGGAATCTGGGGTGCCAAAAGATGGTGGGAGTGAATGCTGAGGAACCAGAACCCACAAGCTGAAGATGTGAGAGTCGCACTTGGAGACGCATTGTAGATAATGACACACGTGGGGATTTCGAATATCAGAGAGGAGTAAGAGCAAGAAAGTGAAAACCTCAAGTAAAATGATGGCATTCTCTTCTGCCATAAATAGTTGCCACCTAGCCTCATGTATGTATGCAAATAATCCTGATTTTTCAGCTATGCAGCAAGCCGATATATAAGGTATTTGTATGTAGGACCAATTATTCATAGACACTGAATATATGTTTCTCAATCTTCACTCAAGAACATCATCAACTAAGAAAGCAATGGATGAAAGATAGTCTGTGGTTATCTAGGAAAGAAATATGGCCTCAAGTGTATTATCACAAACTTCAAGGGAAAACAATATGCAAGTGAAAATCAACAATTATCACATTACTGATAGATTTTGTCATTACATGAATAAGCCGGGACCAGTTACCTCCCATCCCTTCTTTGTACTAGGGTTTTAAATTTGTACAAATATATCAGAATATAAATTCTCCAAAGCTAAAACAAAAAAAGATTTGTTCATCTCTAAAGTAATGTTTAAAATGTAATCTAAAAAAATGGATAAAATAATAATAATAATAATAATAATAATTAATAATAATAATAATCATGGGGAACACAGCACAAGGCCAGGAAAAGATGATGAGTTTAACTGGCTGGATGGGATGTTACTGGAATTCACCAATGCACAATTCTTGTTCTGGACCCAAGGTAGATTGATCTCACATGCTTTGAAGTTTGGGATGCAAAGTTGATTAGGCCATTGACATGGAAGCACAAGAGATGCCGCCCTCATAGCAACAGAGCAATAACTTCCTGGACATGCAGCTACCCAGTCACATCATTTCATGACATGATGTCTTGAATAAGTAAATGTATACAAGTCAATAAGAAAACTTGTAGAGATGATGTTGAAAGAAAAAAAGCCCTTAATTGAACTATGTGGGAAAGAAAAAAAAAACATGTATAATAAAATAATATAAAAGAGTATTTTATAAAACAAAACAGGACTCTTATTATCAAATATTCAAGGATGCTTCCTCACTACAATGAGGAGACATGGGTCTGAGGGACTGGACTTCCAATAGTATGTTGGTAGAATTTGAGGTAGTCTCACATTCCTTAGTGCTTGTCTGAAATATTTGACTAAACATTCCATGGTCTTTTACCCCCAAATAATTCTGTCATAAGGAGGGAGGGAAGGGCTGGAGAGATGGCTCAGCAGTTAAGGTGCTTGCCTTCAAAGCCTAAGGACCCAGGTTCAGTTCTTGAGAACCCACATAAGCCAGATGAACAAGGTGATACACATATCTGGAGTCCATTTGCAGTTGGTAGAGGCCCTGGTGTGCCCATCCTCCATCACTCTCTCTCTCTCTTGTAAATAAAATAATAATAATAAAAGGCAAAATATGAGGAAAATGTAGATGCAAAAGAATTTTCATTTGCAGCAGCATATTATAATGGATAAAAAATAAGAATGCAAGCTCTCTGCTTAAGTAGAAGATGGTAAACTCAAGCATTTGGAAAATATTATGAAGCAATGAAAATTGACTTGGCAAACAGCTTTAGTGCTACCAAAAGTGATTCAGGTATAACATTAAGTAGAAAAACAGCTAATAATACACAAACATTAATAACAAAATGTAATTATTTCTTGGGTGATATTATTATGCTTATTTTCTCTGGATTTTCCAAATTGTATGCCTGGATATTCTACTTTTATAATTAGGAATAATGTCTTAATCAGAGCTTTATAAAATTTTTTAATAATATGGGAAGAATATTGCTAAGCTATCAACAAAGTGAGACTATGCTTTCTGTAAAACATTTCCTTCTAAAAATATTTGCATATGTAAGAATGCTTTTCCACCCTGCAAAATTCTTCCATTGCACAAAATAATGTGCTAAAATATAAATGATGACAATGGCTTTAAAGAAACTAAATGTAATATATCGCTTTATACTGCAATGCAGTTTTGAAAACAAAAGAAAAAAAAACTTTCTGTTTTATGTTCATGGAAAAGTAGGATCAGAAAATATACCTCAAGGAGCATGCTCACATGATTAGCCTTTCAGTAAGCCCACATGATGTTAATAGTTCTATAAAATGGATTGGTAAAAGATTTACAAGTTTCCCTGATATTGGCCAAAATACACAGTTTATATCGTGTACCATAAAGTGGGCTGAAAGCATTTGTCCATGCAAGTAATATTTTAACATTTAATTTAGTGTTCCTATCTAAAACAAATTTATATAATGTATACCTTCATAGATTTTTTTTTAGACCAAAGTTGGCTTTCAAGACAAATTGGAGAAGAAAGCATAGTTGGCTTCACAAAGCCATGACCATCAGGTCTTTTACCTTCATTAATTACATAACTGTGGTTTTTATTCCATTATGAGCACATTTGGATTGTTATACTGAATTCACTTCAAAGTGATGTTCAGAAGTGAATAACTGTAGCCCATTACTTAAACTTGAGTTAGGAAATATGCAAAATTAGGAGTCTATTTAAGTGGCGAGAGTGCTGCGATATGAGCTGAAAACACATAATAAAGTCTTTTCTTTATCTCTTTGAGCACAGCTAATGTTGAAAGCATGGCATACTCTTATTGATCAGAGACCCCTGCAACACACAAGCACCAGTTATGAGAGCAGCCCTCCTCAGAAAGCAAATATCTTGTATAATTTTACATTCCTTTAGATGTGTCAGAGTTCTCACCTTGATGGTTTCTTTTTCTTGGGCAACTTTAGGTTATACAAAATTTGTTTTAACAATGAAAAAGATGGTAATATGGCATCTAGATTTCTTAAATTATTCAGAATAGCATCACGAATTGATATTTTTAAATGTTAAAAACCTTACTTTTGTAAAACTTACAATTTTCTCCTTTAGTAATGAGCTAAAGTATATTTTATTATAGTTGAACAACAAAAAACACATAAATTCAATTATATAAAGTCTAGCCAACAATCCCATATACTAATATAGTTCAAAGAAAATGAAAAATATTTTGAACATTGCTTAGAAATAACGGTTAACAGCCTTGTCTACTACACCTAAAAGCAGGGCTCTAAGGACCTGTAACTAGTATGCAAGTGGAGTAATTTGAATTATGGAAATTAGGGGCATTCATCACTGTAACAGAGGACATCTGTTTTCATTTGACTCTGACAGTAACATTGTGAGCCAGATATATCAAATACTTCCATTTTATAGAGAAGAAATACAGCTAAAAACTTCAATTGGTTTATCCAATGCTATATAAATAAGAAATGTTGGACTCATCATTTTAATGTATATACTCATTCAAATATACTAGCTATATGTCTGTTGTCAATTGGGCTTTGTCTCAGGCCTTACCCAACCTGGTCCCTAGGGGTAATCTCTCTAAGCTCACAGCAAATTCTAACAAGTCACTAAAATTTAGTCCCTAGTATGGAAATGAAATGTAGGAAGACTGGCCTCATTTGTGACACATTAACATGGGTGTGTATTTTCTCATTTGATACCCTAAAACTGATATCAAGTATGCCAAAGAAATTGAGCCTTATCTTACAGAGACTTAAATATATACATTGTATCATAAAACTGCTAATTATACTCAAGTTTATTTTATTACTTATTTCAAAGACTTTCTCTTCTGACATTTCTCATTAAGGAAATGTAATTTAATTAATTAAATCAAATGAAACATTGGTAATCTATGGTGTGCTTAGATCTACAAAGTGCTGAAATATCTTAATCAAGTTTTGGAGATACTGAGGATAAGTTGGTTTTCAACAACGTGCTGTGTCAGTGATACAGAGTAAAGGGACCATGCTGTCCTGTTCCAATTTCAGAATCTTGCTTTAATAATCATGTTTACACACACTTTCTCTACACCATATTTGAAGTTGACTTGTCTGGTCTCTGTTGTCACCAAATATCATATGTTCTGCCCAGTTATACAAAAAGTACAAAGAATTTCAATAAGAATAAAAATAAATAAAAATATTTTAAAGAATAGCTGTTTTTTTTTGTTTATCTGTATACGAAAATACAGTCCATGATGTTTTATGACTGGTGTGTGTCTTCAAAACAATGGATAATTCCCTTCTCACAGAGCTGGAAATTGAGACTGAGAGAAGCAACTTATCCAGTACTTATTCTCAGAAGTGGGAATGCAGTTCAGTTCCAAGTATGCTTGGGGCGCAGGGTTGTGAGCTGTAGGAATCAGCAGGTTTTAGTTTTTACTCTTCACAGATGATGTCCTTCCGTATTCATCAGTAGAATGACAGCCCTCAACTTACCTGGTTCTCAGATGCAAAGGTGAAGCCTTCATGATGCTTCTCCCCAGAGAACTAAAGCCACATAGCTTCTTTGCAAGCCTTCTGCATTATTGACTATAACCCTCCCTTTTCCTCTCTTGAGGTAAAACAGTGAGCATATTGTAATGACTACAAATTGGGGATAACGATATCAACAATATGTTAAATGATAAATTTTAGGTCCACGTTTTACACATGAAGCATGGAGACTTTCAACTTCTCCCAAACAGCTGACATAAATTAAACCACTGTGACTTAAGATGTGTTTAAAATAAAAAAAAAAAACAAAAAAACCTGGCAAATGGTGTATGCATGTGTGTGTGTGCATGCATGTGCACACAATACACACATCCCGAAAAATAGACTTTCTCAACAACTTTCATAGATGAGAGATGCTAATGAGGTGGGGCCTTCCCCTTAGTGCAGACTTTCATGAGCATAGTCATATTATTTTTAATACATAAAAATTGCTGCCAAAAGCTGAGAAATATATCTATAGTGTTTCAAATTAACACCCTGAAGATGTGTGTAATGACATCTTCAAGCCTCTTGACCAAAATAAATCTCACACTTGATCTTTTTTTCCAGGATGAATTACTCTCTGTATTCTCTTATTTATCATCTTTCATTAATTTCCTTAAAAATTAGTTTGGGGCTGAAAAGATGGCTTAGCAGTTAAGGCATTTTTCTGTAAAGCTGAAAGACCCTGGTTTGATTCATCAGGACCCAAATAAGTGAGATACACGAGGTGGTGCATGTGTCTGAAATTGGTTAGCAGTTGCTGGATGCCCTGGCATGACCATTCTCTTTCTATCTAACTCTCTCTCCCTCATTTTCTCTCAAAATAAATAAATGTTTAAAAAGTTAGTTTTGCTTGGAATGATGACACATGACTTGCATCCTAGAACTTGAGAGGGTGAGGCAGAGGGATTTGAAATTTGGCTCCAGCCTGGGATACTCAGCAAAAAAATTTGTCTCAAACTGGGCATGGTAGTGCATGCCTTTAATCCCAGCACTTGGAGGCAGAGGTAGGAGGATCACCATGAGTTCAAGGCCACCCTGAGACTACATAGTGAATTCCAGGTCAGCATGGACTAGTGTGAAACTCTACCTCAAAAAAAATTTGTGTTGACAGAAAACCATAATTAGCCTTAATGAGCAAACATATGATTTGAGAATTATCATTTGTTTTAGTTAAATATTCTTCTGACTTATTAGCATTTTAAGTATAATAGAGTTGTTAAAACTATTTCACATTGACGACATTTTAATTTTTAAAATACTGAAATTTTTTAATAGCTAAATTGTTAAGTAGATGTCAAGGAGGATGGCATCAGCATTGATAACCAACACTTAACATCACACTCCTGTCGCCCACCAAGAGGAGCTTTGCCCTCAGCATTTGTCAGTGAGTGATGGAGAGATACCGTAAGCCCCATAACACAGTCTAGACACATGTCTCCTACATTTTTAAATATGATATTTCTCAAAATTTGCAGTGAATATTTGATCCAATAATTTTCAAGAACCATTTATTTTACCACCCAGAATAATAAAGCACTTCAAATTTGTGGGTTATTTTTTCTAATATAACTAGTAGTCTCTCTACTTGACTCAACTTGGTTATGGTAGGTCAAGGAAAATACAGAGGATCAACAACAATTTTCTAAGCACAAACTATACAGACATTAATTCAACAGAAAAATGGAGGGAGATGGAAGGAAGGAAAGACAGAGAATTAGTCTCACTGCCAGATTCCTACCATCCTGACTAGTACACCAAGACACAATACCTGTGGAGTTTGCGTCTTTTAATCCATGACGTCCCCTCCCACATTTTAAATTTCAACGTGAAATGAAGGAAAAGAAAGTATTATTTTTCTTCACTCTGGAAGAGTGCTTCAGGATGCCCATATCATGCTTCTCCTGATGCATATGAAATACAAGATCAATAGACAAATTGTTGATGTTCTCACCTCCAGAGCTGAACTGATCTAGTGGGATGTGACTGGATGCTGACGCTGAAACAGAACCCTGCTCTGTGCTGAGATTCAGTATCGTCCACAGAACACTGATGGGCTGAAATTATTCCTCAAGCCAAAGTAAATAGCTGCGGTTAATTCAAGTATATTTTAGTAATAAGCACAGAAGCTTCATGAATGATTGAAACATTTGTCTCATTTTCAGCATAATTTGGGTGTTTAGAAAGGTTTTAGTATATTTGTACTGCAGGGGATTTTCTGAAATTTGTCAGGTATAATTATCAGAGGAAAATAGAGGAAGCAAATGCCATAGTATTTCTCATTTGGTGTTAATTGTACATGAAAGGAAAAATAATCCTACAAATAAAACATCCTATTTACCTTATATTAGACAAACTAAACGTTAGGTAATTTATCAATTCAATCCAGCTTGTGCTCATATTTTAATTCTGAAATAAGTAGAAATACAGGACAATATTAACAGACTATAATGATAAATTATGAAAATTATACAGCAAAATTGTATAAAATTAGGAAGTAAAATCCAAGAGGAAACATCAAAAAAGATAAGTGTCTTCTGAGAAAAGTGAAGAGATACTAAAATTGAAATACCTATTTATTCATAAGTAATTTTTAAAATAGACCTATTATTTCTTACACCTATTTATTCTATTCATCTAACGATAATTATAAATAATATTCTAAGATTTTAAAATGTCCCTAGCCTTAACCTAAAAGATAGCATAAACACTTTTGACAATTTTTTCCAATCATATGTTAATAAGAAAAAATGAATAATATATGAAGTATATCAATACAATTCAAATATGTCAAAAAACTACTAGTAAACAATTGAAAGGTCGACTATAGGCACACAAAACAGGCATGCATATAAAGTAATCTCTCCTCCCTTCAACAACCCCCCCACACACATTAAAGGGCACACATATTGTCCAAATAGAGCCATTAATCCAAAATGAGAAAATATAACAATATATATCTCATTGCCAGATACTCTCTAAAAGATGAATCTTGTAGAATTTCTGTGTATTTTACTATAAAACTTGCTTGAAAATAATATCAACTATTTTGGTATATAATATAACAGCTCACACTGGGAAAGGAATTAAAGTCTCAAAATAAAATGTAGGCTGAGAAGAACCATTACTGTCAGGATCCTGGAAGTGAATTCAACCATTAAAACTACTGAGAACATGACCTCCCATCCATCATAAGAGTCAGCAGTTATAAATTTTACACCTTTTTTGTTTGTTTGTTTGTTTTGAGGTATGGTCTCACTCTAGCCCAGGCTGACCTGGAATTCACCATGGAGTCTCAGGGTGGCCTCTAACTCATGGCAATCCTCCTACCTTTGCCTCCCAAGTGCTGGGATTCAAGGCGTGTGCCACCATGCCCAGCAGTTATAAATTTTAAAATGAGTATTTTATGTATATTCAGCAAATCACTTAGCGTGCATAATTGTAGCTTTATGTGTAATGACTTTGCGCATAACCAGTTTATAGAAAAAATTCAAGCACATATTATAGCTTGGTCCATATAGGATTTAAGACAGATGCCAATATATATTTTGAAAATGAAATGAATGACAAAAAGAAAATTCCAACTTTGAGAAGTATAATTCTATGACAAATGCCAAATATAAAATTTTTGATTGGTAAATACTTAGCATAAACTCCAGCGCACTAGAAAATTCGAGAAGGCTTGTAACACTCACAAAGTTGACCGCACTGACTTCAACAGTCACATTGCAAGTCTACCTAACCGATTTTTCAATGTCCACATCCTATAATGTAAAACTGTCAAAATAACAAAATGTTTCTAAGCTGAATAAAACTGGAATACAATAGATGGCCTACATTTAGTCAACACAAATGTAAGAAAAGCATTGCATTCCTACAAATTAGTAAATTCAATTTGGCAAAAAAGTTACAATGTGAACAAAAGCTTATTGCCTATTTTACTTAAAAGACTTATATTATAAGAAGTTTCAGAATTATCATTATAAAGATATGTAAGAATTATTTTTCAAAATCTGCCTTCATAAAAAAAAGAGTATCTTTAATGGAATGTGTTCTTCAGTAGAATTAAGATTAAAAAGAAATAAAATTTACTCAGAGGACATTAACATCCAAATGAAATGATCAAGTTTAATACAAACACTTAGCTGGCTTAATTTTTTTTTTTAAATAGTTGCCTAGTTTAATTTATTTCCTCTAATAGCATGTGTTATGCAAATTATTTCTGTTGACTTTTGTAAAAAGATGAAAGTGAATGGAAGAGAGAAAAATACTACATTGAAAATTCAATTATACAGCAACACATACTGGAAAAATTAGGAACCTAATGCTCTTCCAGCCTCCCTCAAAATTTTCAGGGCTCCAAGAAATTTGAAAGTTTTTAAAGTGTCACTGAAAGACTCTGAGAGGACCTGAAGTCTGCATAAATCAGCATCCAATTGGCACAATGTCATCGTACAATGACCCTAGTTCTTTCAAGGCCTGCTGTGAAACGGAAATGATCCATAGGTCTTGAGTCAGCAGATTAAGCTGCAAGGCCTCATGTTAGAAATGCACAGTAATAAATGCTTACTGCTTTAAGCTTCGGTAGTTTTATACACGGATTTTTATTGAAATATTTAGTTTCTTTCATTCAAAAATTTCTACCAATGTCACTCTTCAATTTCTGTTTAGTGCCCTCTTTAGTCTTCTTGAAATTCTCCTGTGACAAGTGAAGAATGAAAGTTTAATTACAAATAATTTAAAAATAATTATTGTGATATAAAGGAGCTATTTCTTTAAAATGTTCAGTTAAATGTAACTGAATATTGGTTTTAATCTTTTTTATTTATATATTTATCCACTTCTTTTTTTTTGAGAGAAAGAAAGAGAGAGGGAGAGAGAAAGGATAGATGTGTCAAGTTCTCTTACTATTGCCAAAATCTCCAAATGCATGCGCCCACCACTTTGTGCATATGGCTTTATGTGGGTACTGGGGAATTGAATCCAGGCCAGCAGACTTGGCAGGCAAGTGACTTTAACCACTGAGCCATGTCCATATCCCCATAACTGAATATTTAAAATTCCAGGGGTAAGGTATCTTTTTCCTGGTTTGTGTACATCGTTTTCCTCATGTCATCACTTGTTATCCTTGCCTGTAGAATCAAAATTGATTCTGACTTTATTAAAGTCTTGCATTGATTAGAGTAGCAAAAACTATGCTTATGTTCCTCACCAAATTAATGAAATGGTGCAACTAAGCAATAACTGCATACGCTCTATAATTATAACTATAGATGTTTATGTATGTCCCTCACATTCAGAATTCCTTTCATGTACGGTGTAATAAAAGCTTAGAATAGACCAAATAATAGGAAATACACCTCAAAAACATTATCTGGGTAATCAAGATTTAAAAGCTGATATATATACACCCTAAATATATTATATATGTTCTATTTTTTTAACATTTATACTTTATTTTATTGTGAACCATGTCTACAAAATTTGTAGATATACTACTTAAAGAATATATTCAAAGCAACCTATTTCTCAAATAAGCTATCAGGTATTATTTCCAAACAACATTTTATGAAATTGTTTAAAATTTTAGATTTAATTACTTTTAAAAGTTTTTTTTTCCCAAAGAAATTATTACAATGCTTTAGGAGATATCTAATGTGCGCAACAGTTTTATAAAACACAATTTTTCTCCAACATCTCCATCTGCTGGCTTAGAGAAAAACTAGACTTTTTTTGTTTTTGTTTTCGAGATAGGGTCTCACTCTAGCTCAGGCTGACCTGAAATTCACTCTGTAGTCTCAGAATGGCCTCAAACTCACAACAATCCTCCTACCTCTGTCTCCGGTATGCTGGGATTAAAGCGTGTGCCACCATGCACTGCTTGACTTTTTTTTTTCTTTTTTTTTTCTGCTGTTCCTTTAAGTTTGATATTTTTGTGCTTCATGCTGTAGCATAGAAGTTTAATATAAATTTCTTAAATCAGTGTTGTCTAGAAAAATGGTTATTTGTCAAAATCATTTATCAAAATACATAGAAACTTTTATGGAATAAAGTCAATACTTACTTATTCAATCTCTAAACACTTGAATAGTAGAAACACATTTTGATAAGCATTTTAGTCATTTTTAACTCAAAAACATAAGATAGCACTACATTTTAGTAAAATTAATTAGGTTATACAAATAGTTAACATTTTCCTTAAATCGGTTGGTTATGTTAACTATGTGATATATGTAGTCACAAATATCAAAATTATTATTTTGCCAAAAGTTCAGAATTTTTTCAATTATTGTGATAAATTACTTATGTGTAAGAACTAATCAAATACCTCTCCAATCCCAAGCTAAAGATCTTATCCTTTGCCTCCATACCATACTAAAAGCATGCAGGTCTGTGAAGCTTTACAAACCACTGGAAAGATCAGTGACTGCAAAAGTTAGAAAAACAAGGTGCCATGTGGACAGCATTTATTTGGTTCTGACAAGTAGAAAGCACTCAACATGTGAGAGAGTGAATGAAGAGAACGATGAATCCCGACGCCTGTCACCAGTTTCAACTGCTATAGTCAGATGCTAGTCTGTTTTCTTTCCAGATTTCTGCTGTGTGACTTCTCACAATGAGGCTTCCATTAAAACATTAGGCTGAAAAATTATCTTAATACTATTTGTAGATAAAAATATTTTTTAAAAGGGGAGAAAAGAAAAAGAAAACAGGGCATAGGAGCAGCAAGAAAAACAAAACAAGAGAAAAATGTAAAGACGACATTGGAAATCTGTCTCAATTCCTGCAGGTATCCATGGAAACAGATATGCACAAACAGGTACTTCTTCATTCCACAGTGACAGTACAAAAGGGCCAGGGCTGATTGCTCTGTGCCTTCAGTTCAGATTAAAGGACTTCTCCTTTGCACACCCTCCAATCATTCAGTAGACACCTAGGATCATTAACTTGGTCTCTATCTCAACATTCCTAAGTTACTCCATCTAGCAAGTGAAGTTTAAAATCCACCCAAATAAGTGCCTCTCATTCCATGAATTGACATCATTCAACTATAAACCTGACATTCTTATTATATGAACTTAAACCTGTGGAAATTTCTCTTCGGGAGGGTATGAGGCTTAACAAGCTACCTTAGAAGCACTGAGTAATCATGCATATTGTTAACCACAGATGTAGAGTTTCCTTTCTTAGATTTCTGAGAGAAATGGGTAACAGATTCATTGATCTTAGCTGTCCATATAGGACAGAACCATAGGTTCTCCTGAATAAAGAAAAGCCCAAAAAACAAAATCTGTATTGGAATGAAATCTTGAGTAGGATTCCAATGATCAAAATTCTACTTGATGCATTTGAGATGGGAGACTCCATCATGAAACTTCATTCTTTTCACCGTGGAATTTAGACAGACGTTTGGTTGGATTGTAACACTTTACATAAGACAATCTTGCTCTCTCCTTGCTCTCTTTCTCCCATCTATCTTTTTGCTCTTTTCCCCTCTCTTTAACTCCTTTCCTCCTAGAATAATTAAACTAATTTTGTATTTCCTACTTTCCTTAAGAAAAGAGAGAATAGACATATACCATTGTATAGATTTTGAAATTCGGAAAGAAACAAACGGAATCACAAAAACTTTGAGATGGTTTGTCACAGTCCATGTGAACTCTAGAAGATCCTATCCTCTGAGATGGTTTTCTGGTAGAGTGCCTCACAGGTCATAGCATCAGTGAGATTTCTTGAAAGTGGGAGCTGCAAATGTCAAGCTTCTGAATTCTCACTGTAGCTATGTTAAACTGTACCTGGAGGTCTACGCTTTATTTCTTATTGTTCTAGAGTAGGAATTTATGAAAGGGTGACTTTAGGATATGGAGTTTCACACATTTTTATGCTTTCCTTATTGCCAAAGCAAAAGAGAAAATGTGTAAAGTGGATTCCTTCTTGCCACCTTCTTAGAACTTGGACAATACATTAAATTTGCTACTTTTTAAAATAATGAAAACCATGTGTTTCTTACATAAATATATTCACTCTGTGAAAGTTAATGGCCTTATGCATTGTTTAATGTAGGTACATGCTCTCAAGTGTATCTTATTTCAGTAAAGGTTGTATTAAAACCAATTAAAAATATTGAGACTGAGGTTACAAACCACATTAACTACAATTTAATCCAACAGTTGTTGGAATCAAGAAATATACTTCGGGATGTAGTTTATTTTCTCCATAAGGTCTTCTCATTATTTTCATCAATAATTAACTTCCCAATTATTAACTATTTTCAAAAACCATACTTGTAATAGTTAAGAATCTGTGCATTTCTCATACCCACAGTCTTCCCTTAGAGTTTATTACTTCGCAAAGAAAGCCTTGTCACGAGTATTTATCAGAGAGCAGTTCGGCACAGTCGCGTATCAACCTTGTAATTCATGAGAAATGGAAACTCCTCAGTAGCAAACGAACAGCCTGATTCCAGTAGGTAAATAGGTCACATATGGAAGCCTTTGAAATTTACCTGAACAGTTTCTTTGTACTCATCTGTGATGTCCGTAAATACACTGGGAAATTCTGACATTTTTGAAACTGCAGATTCTCTGTGTCTCCCTCCCTCCCTCCCTCTCTCTCTCTCTCTCTACCTATCTCTCTCTCTCTCTCTTTTCTCCATCTATGTCTGTCTGTCTCTCTCTCTCTGTCTGTCTATCTCTCCCTTCTCTGTCTTGCATTAGCATATGAAGAAAACAGCACTGATACCATGACAAGTTGGTCCTTTCTAAAGAGAATCTGGTCATGTATATGACCCTAGGAATAACTAACTAACGTGATCACTGTGTTCTACCCAAAGACAGTGCTTTCATTCATCTATCTAGGGTCCGTAGTTGCAAACTGTGGTCAGGGTCCTGGTGTGCTTGAGGCATCGTCACTTGGGGGCGTGGGTGAGAGGGCCCTCAGTCGGTCTAATGGGGGGATACACTGGCTTTGGGTTTTCTTGTAATTTTCCGCTAGGAGCGAAAGAGGAAAGGGGACATCTGAAAATCGTCCTGAAATTGTTACCCGTGAAATGAAAGCTATGAACGTCACATCTCCCAGCCCAGCGGCAGGAAATGGTGGCAGCTGGGAGAGGCAGGAAGGTGCGGCTGGGCCACGCCGCGCGGGGACCCGCCGCCGCCTGCCCGGGCCTCGATGGTGCCCGTGGGCCTGGCTCCCACGACTTTGCCCGAAGCCTTGCGAGATCTTCCTCGCCAGTCCGGGACCCTGCGCCGAGCAAACCCGCTAGGATGGAGAAGAGCAACGGCTAAAATGGCTGATCAGCGACTTCTTCAGATTTTAAAACTCAGCCGCATCCACATCCTCCTCCCAGGAAGCCTGTGGCTGAGCTGGTGACCCGAGAACAAAGCGCGACCAGCCCTGCGAGCTGCCCGTCGCCTCTCGGGCTGGATGGCCGTCCTCAACTTAGGCAGGAGGAGCGCGGGGCGGAGGCTGGGAGCTCCCCACCCTGGTCTGCATCCCCGACCCCATCCCCATGCCTCCCGCATCCCATCATCGCGCGGATCCTTATCCATCAAGGCTTCTGCATCCTTACTCGCTTCTCCCTTCCCCATCCTTTCTGCTCCTCCTCTCCCCCGACCCCTCCCTTGGCTTCTGTGGGCCTGCTTCAGCCTCGCGCCGGCGGCCCTCTGGTGGGCGTTATGTAACAGCCCCAAGCCCAACTCCACAGCCATTGTGACAACTTGTCCCGTGGAAGAGAAGGACGTGGGGCTCGCGCGGAGGCAGCGCGGGGGGAGCCCTGAGCGCAAGCGCAGGCTGCAGCTGCTGGGCCAGAAGGCAGGGCTCTGGCTGTCCCTCGTGGGATCTGTCCAAGCGCCCCACAGCGCGCCCTGGGGAACAACGTGTTCCCGGTTGGCAGCGTGCCAACCGGCACGAGAGGGGGCAGCGGTGGGGACAGTCTCCCTGGAGCATTGGTGCCCAGCGAGGTTCCCCTGAAATCAAGAGAGACCCCCATCTCCATTCCCCAAACCCAATCTTAGTGCGTACACTCTCTGATGCCTTTTGCTTCCTCTCCACCGCAGCCCCCCTAATAGCCAGCGGGGGTCCCCCACATTGTAGCCCTTCTCCCTAAGCACTTACACGCACGCGCGTGTGCAGTCACTCCCACCCACACAGGACACGCACACACACGGGCACACGCACACCATCCCACACTCGCATTCACTAGACTTCCGCGTGCAGCACTGGAAAGACATGAATATTCATGACTTACAAGCGTTGGTGACTGCGAAGCTGTTGGCTACCTCCAAATTGTCGATGTGGGGTGTCAGTCTGAACTCCGAAGTGGAAAACTGAACCATCCCTACCCGAAATGCACTGTATTCTTGATCGGCACCCCTGGGAAATAGCCCCCCTGCAAAAGACAAACAGCAAGCAAGAAAACCATGTCAGTGCCCTGGAGGACAGGAGCGGAGCCCGCTAGCGCCCGCCCGGCAGCCCATCGGTCTCTTAATCAGGCTAGGGGCTCACTGTGCATTTCCGCGGGCAGCGGGGGGTCGAACACCCAAAAGGTGGCCAAGACACAGAGGAGAGTCTAAGAGCAAGGTAGCTAGCCAGAAACGTCCGTCCTCCTCCTAAGCACAAGCATCCCTGGAGACTCTGACAGAACACGGATACAGATGTCTTTAAAGCCAAATTAAAATATAATGTGGGGTTGACAGTGAGAAACCCTCTTCTACAGCCTCAAAGCCACCGTCGTTCGCCTTCCTTCACCCTAGGAAAATCATGGCTATTCTAGGTAGTTTTAAATGTGGATTGCAGTCAAGGTATGACATAAGTCTACATGACATGAATTAATTTGTCCACTGTGAACAGAAAATCACCACCAAAATTATGCACAATTCCAAAAGACAGCACAAAGAGCACCTACCTATCTGTATGCTGTTAGCAGAAACACCGATAATCAGTCCCCATAAGACAGGAGGAAGGAGAACAGAAATATGCATAATCTTTTGCATTTCCAAGAAAAAAAGTGGAACATCCACAAAATATCCCCTCTTTTATTTTTCCTTTTCCTCCTCTTCCTTCTCTGGCCGTTTTCCTCAGCACTCTAGATCCTCTGCATTTTGAGATGGCAATTTTAGCACCAAGCGGCTAAAAAGCTGAAGCGGAGGCACACGAATCCCCCCCGGTCCTGATGTTGGCTCCTGGATGCTGCCCAGCGCCCTGTCCCCCGCTCCCGAAGTCCGGAGGACTGGCTGAATGCAGTTGTCCGCCCGGCTGCCGCTTTGGGTCCCGGTGTCTGGGACTATTCAGCACCTTCGCATGCTCTCTCACACTCTCACCCTCTCTCGAGCTCCCTTCTCCCTCTCTCCTCGCTCTCACACACGCGCGCGCACTGCACACACATACACACACACACACACATACACACACACACACACACACACACAGGCAAGTCAGAGAGAGAGACAGAGAGAGAGAGAGGGAGAGAAGGAAGGGAGAGGGGCAGGCAGTCCCGGGCGCGCGTGCGCGACTCGCAGCAGGCGGCGGGCTCGCGCGCCCACCCCTCCCCCGCACGGCGCCGCGCACCCCGCACCACGCGCAGCCCCGAGCAGCCCAGCGCAGGGACCCCGGGGTCTCCAGAGCCCACCCGGAGCGCATCTGGATTTCAGCACCGCGGACAGCGCCACGCTCCCTTCCCAGACCCCGGCATGCACTTCTGCAGCTCCAGGCTGGGCCGAATGCTGCAAAGCTCACATCCGGATGCCCTGCCCCAGAAGCCTAGATGCTAATGGCTCTTGGCGGAGGAGTGTTTTTCTCTCTCACCGGCCCGGTTGCTTTACATCAGATAAGAGTCATTTCGATTTCTATCTTCTATCATCTCAGATGAGACGCTTAAGAAATATATCCAAACGCTGCCCCCAACCATCCATTTGGCCTGGCTACCACTGAAAAGAAAAACAAAATCCAGATGGAACAGAAGTGTTCGGAAACTGTAAACTTTGGCTTCGTGTTGATGTGATGATCTTGGAACAAAACCAAATTCTATCCTTCGTGGCTAAACCCGAGTAAGAGAAAAACTAAGGTTGAATATTTCAGAAGGTTTGAGTGACAATCCATCTTTAGAGCGTGTAGTCCATTGGGCTGTGGTGCCGACCCATCCAAGCCACACTAAGCACGGATCTCCCTTGTCTTGCACTGCGGACTTCTAGTGATAGAGCCATGCGGACTTGACTCCTTAGATGCCCTTCCTCTACAGAGACTGGAAGGAGTAACGGGCTCCTCGGAGAAGAGCTTGGAGGACCCAGCCAGTACAGAAAGAGCACAGGAATGCAGAGCCTGGAGACTTACTTACGAACTGAAAACTCCATCACAGCTTCCCCTGAGTTTCAAATGAATGAATAAATTACAAAGTAAAAAATTAACTGCCACAATGCACATCACCATTTGGAGGATGGAAGCCTCAGGAAGGAAAGATAAGAGATAAGGATTAAAAATTCGAGTGAAGAGCACTGGTGTACAGGATTGCAGATGACCTTGCAACCTCTCCTGATGACCAAGCTGATCCCCCCAAATTATATAGTTTTAACAAAAGAAAACTGTTACCAGGAAACAGAAAACTGCAGTTCACATTAGTAAAGGAAGAATCTACACGTAGTCCAAAGTGCACAAAAACCCTTCATTGTTGTGGCAGAAAGTGTGTCTTTAATATCCACCTACAGCCTCCTGTTGACTGTGTGAGCTCATACTTTCCCCTCAGCCACAATGGGGCCCAAATTCCTCATTTTTAAAATGAGAGGGACAGTGAAAGGAAAGTAACCTCTGTAGCTTTTAAATACTATGAAACTCTGATTTCATATCATGATCTCCCTTTCTCCTTGAGTGTGTCTGTCTTCCAATGTCACAAATCAGAATGCCTATAATGTAGCACTAAGCTTACATATTACAGGGGAAAGAATCTTATTTTATCACCAAGAAATTGAGTTGTGATTAACACATTCCATATTGTATTAAAGAAAGTCCTTTGAATATAAAACAAGCATTTTGCTGATTAAAAAGGCAATAAGAATAAAAATTGTGGTGCAAACAAGAATTTCAACCTAAAGAAATATTACACAAATAAATATCACACATTATGTTACTGCTTGTGATATAGGCACAAAAATACGTTGAAACTTTTTAATTAAAAATTCTAAAAGCAGGAATTATATAATATACTAAAGTAAAATATCTCTCCATTGATATGTACTTTTTCCTCCTGTTTAATTTGGAAATGGGTTAGGTACAAAGAAAAAAAATCTCAAATATGGAAAAATGGTGATATTTAAAGTGTGAGTGGTTGCAAAAATTAAATTAAAAATAACCATGGTTTCATGGATTAATTTGATCTTAAACCATCTCAAAGTCAAGGGCAAATATGAGCCAGAAATTATCTGAAACATATTATTAGGAAAGGAGAATTTGTTGAATCATAGAGCATTTTCTCTAGTAAACACATGAGATCTCAAATATTAATAGTAATGATTGATGATAATTGACTTATCAGGGATATAAAAATTTTAGCAGGCATTATTTAACACCTAACTGGCATTCTATTAATCTGTGTTTACAATGTGGTTGTACATGTCACTTTTACATATCTAGAAATATTATCTATTCGAATCTCAACATGTTGATATTATCACTCATGAAACTTTTCAACTCACTGTGTTGTTTAGAAATAAATATTTCTTAGCTGGGTGTGGTGGTGCATGCCTTTAATCCCAGCACTCAGAAGGCAGAGACATAGGAAGATCTCCAAGAGTTCGAGACCACCCTGAGACTACTAGTGAATTCCAGGTCAGCCTGAGCCAGATTGAGACCCTACCTCAAAAAAAAAAAAAAAAGAAAGAAAGAAAGAAATATTTCTTTTCATATAATGCTGTAGACTTAAATATAATGATATAATGAATAAAAAAATGGATGAAGTAGATAGTTAAACGTATAAATGGGAAATAGTAGAGGTTAATTTTCACCCATTCCATGCTTTCTTTTTTAACACTTTGAAACATTGTTGCTTCTATATTTATCTCAATTCACCAAAGATAAAATCAGCTTTGAATATCACAAAACAGTTGTATGGAACAGTGTGCTCCTAAAATAAATTTACTATTTTCTGCCCTCTGCTGTTCAGTTTTGGAAGCAATGTAAAAGTAGAATGTCTGATGCAAATTAATTTACAGAAAAAAAAAAAAGAGAACAGAAGAAATAAAAGAATATTGTGCTCATCTCTCATGTTTTATTTTTGGCTGTTTTGGAGAATTGTAGCTGGTGTGTGTGTGCATGTTTGTTTGTTAAAATATAATTTTAGTAAGAAAACTTATTTCTATAAGATTTATATATGAAGTAGTAATGTGTGCTTAAATCCATATGTTTTGATAACCATGATTTTCTTTTAATAATTGTGTAAAATACTTAAAAGACTTTCAGTATACTTACCAATTTTCAGCAGTTTTACAATTGTATGGTCAATGAAAAAATTACACAGATGGGCAGTGCAGAGAATTACAAGTCCAAGTGCTGAAAAGAAGCAAGTGATGAGTGCTTAGCACTAAAGTGAACATGGGCAATCCTTCTAGAGCTCAGGGAATGAGCGGATATGGGATGGGAAGAACGTAAACGCTGTAGAGTGAGGAAGAGTGCTGGGAACTCTGGCACCCAGACGTGACTACAATACTGCACTCGTGGATCCACACCATGGAGGTCACCTGTACAAGACTTGCACACGACAGGGCCCCTGAGCATTCTCTTAGAGACGGGGGAGGGGCCTTGTAGGCCGCACCTCTCCCTAACAAGCTAATGACAGTTGCTGAGGCAGGGGAATGTCTCTGCTGTAGTGTAGCCATTGATAAGTAATAAGAAGGCATACACTGAGCTGGCAGGGATATCAGGTAAGGTAAATGAGTGATGCATATGAACAAGATGTCATATGTGGGGCTGGAGAGATGGCTGAGCAGTTAAGGTGCTTGCCTGTAAAACCTAAAGACTCAGGTTCAATTCCCCAGGACCCACATAAGCTAGATGAACAAGGTGGCACATGCATCTGGAGTTCCTGTGCAGTGGCTGGAGGCCCTCTGCACCCATTATCTCACTCTGTCTCTCTCTCTCTCTCTCTCTCTGTCTTGTCTTTCTCTCTCCTCCCAATAAAAAATAAAATACTTTAAAAGATGTCATATGTGTATGACATATATTTCATATATATATATATATAGATAGATAGATAGATAAATAGATATGTATATATATATATAAATGTATAAAACAAATTTTAAAAAGACACATATATTAAAATTGAAAAAAATAGAAATCATTGTGTGTGCTGGGAGAGAGGAAGGTAGTAATTTTGAACAGATGACCAAAGAAGCTTTTGGCTGTATTCCTTATCAAATTACACTATAAGTCCTAGAGCTATAATTCACCATGATAAAATCTGATCAAGTGAAGGGCATTGCCTTCCTGGAAGACTTGGGTTCAGCTCAGCATCAGACAAGAATGGAATTGTATTTTGTCAGCAGAAGATGGAAAAGGGAACAACTTCTACAGAGAGAATCCTGTGCCAGAGTCCAAATTGGAGCAATAGAAGAAAGTGAAGGAGAAATACGAGGGTCTAATTAGGATAAAATCTTTTTTTTTTTGAGATTTCATTATTAAGATAGGTGCTAGTGTTAATATAAATATTCAATTTGAGACAGTGTTGATTATACTTTGCTATCAAGTTATCACACTGTGGATTCAGTAAGGTCAACTTTAGAACTGAATTTTCCTGAAAAGCCATAAAGTAACAGCAAGAAAAAAAAAAAAAAGAGTCCTCATTTAAGTTTGATGGTCTTCATGAAGCGAATTTTAGTTTTTACATCTATAGTTCTTGAGGTACCACAATATTTCAGTTATTGTACTTGAAACACTGGATAAAATAATTGTGATCATGTGATTCAGGCAACAAGTAGTCAGAGAAAAGTGTTTCTAGAAAGGGAAATGTATGGCAGGAATAAGTGAAAACATGGATTTTTCTCATGGTGGGGAGGCATCATTGTGAAAGGCAAAATAGGGAAATAAAGTTTTCAAACTTCCATTTGGATAAAATATTCTGGAAGCTATAGTTAGGAGAGAAAAGTTAAAATATAAAGGAGAGAAGACAGTCTGTGTTTCAGCCCTGAACGAGAAAGAAATAGGGAACTACTCTGTGGACCAGCGGAGAGAATAAGCCTGACCCGTCTTCTTGTCATTTGTGTGTCTCATATAGACATGCTGTGTCCCCACCCTGCATGCACTGTCCATTTTATAGGCATATTGTTGTGTGTGTTCAATTCTGTGATTCAAGGCATACAATATCACTTACTTCCTTTGCATCTAAGATCATCACGCAGAATTCCTCGGTATCTTCAGGACCAAAGGCTATGTGGTCAGGTCAAGGGGAAAGGTCTTACATGAAACCCTAGGTAGTTGTTTGCCTTCCATCATCATTCTCCCACAAGCTCCATACTATCATCTATGTGCTCCAGATAATTCCAACGCCATAAGCTCTAAAGAACACTGTGGGTTCGACCCTGACTGGAGGCTGCGTTCTTACTGACTCCTGCTGCCAACCTGAAAGGTAAACAGTAGTGAACGTGCTTGAACAGTATGGCCAGAATGATGCACACTGTCCTCAAAATTCAATGAGGTCTACTGAGCATTGCTTCTTTCTTTGTTCTAGGTGGTATAAGCTCCTTTTAGCTTCAGATCACCTACTATGCAGACCCCTGACTTCTAAGGGACTGATCTTCTGTATTGTCGCATGTAATTACTAACGCTTCCTGCTCTTTGGTCCAGTCAGCATCATGCCTTCAATATAATGTATGTTAAGCCATCATGACCACCAACAACCAGATCATCCTCCACACCTGACTTTAAGGATATCTCCCTTTAACTACCAAGGCTGTTATCAGTGAGAGATATTCCAATGGGGAAGAATTGGCAATGTCTTGAATAATAACTCTTTTTTGTATTGTCACTTTTTTCCAAGTAAGTGATGATTTTCCCCTTAGTTGAAAGATTTGTATCTTCTTGCAGAGGAACTCTATAAATTTAGTTTCAACGTTTCTGGCTTTATCAGAGTCTGCACAAATGTCTTTATTCTCAGCAGCAGAGGTCCTCTCCTTGATTACTGGTGCTGTTGAAATTTAATTGGTGCTGCAAACTTTGCTTACCTATAATTAAATGATAAGCTGCTCCTTGTCACAAATCCCTTTCTACTTTAGAAAAGAAAGGATGGACTCAGAAATTTCTCTTCTGTCATACACATCCACCATGGAGTCTCACAGCTTTTAGCTTCTCATTTTCTATGTGATTGTTTTCCCAGGAGACCTCCCATATTTAAAATCCCTACTGCTGGGCTGGAGAGCTGGCTAAGTGGCCACCTTGCTTGCAATGCTTGACAGCCTGGGTTCCACTCCCCAGTACCTATGTAAAGCCAGATGCACAACGTGGCACATGCACCTGGAGTTTGTTTGCAGCGCAGTGGTAGAGGCCTTGGTGTGGCCATTGCTTCTCTCATTCTTTTTCTATGACTGCTTGAAAATAAGCCAAATATTTTATTAAATAAAGAATCACTACTGCTTTCATAAGAACATGCTGTGTAATTTCTCTATATTTGCTTTGTGGAAATAAAAGTGAAATCAATCTCACCCACGTTCCATGTCTCCTTTCTGTGAGGAGCATATCCATTGATTCTCAAATACATAAGCATCCTAATCCTGAATCCCACTGACAGAGATCAAGATAACTTTACTGGTAGGGTTAGAAGCTCAAGAAGAAAATAGATATCAAGCATCCCTGTCCAGACTGGAAAGAAACTCTAGTCTGAGTCAATGTGGCCATCAAGAACACAACTTCCTGACAATTCCTCAGCTTTTCACAGATTTTCACTTCCTGAGGGAGTGCCCTTTCTGAGTTTGTGCTTACCTTGGGCCCAATAAACAATCAAGTCCATCATATATACTTGTTAGTTATTTGTTTATGAAATAAAGATAGAATAGAGAAAGAATGGGTGCACAAGGAATTCTTCCTTCTGCAAACAAACTCCAGATGTATGGGCCACTCTTGTATATGTAACTTTATGTGGGTTCTGAAGAATTGAGCCCTGGCCATCAGGCTTTGCAAGCTAGTACATTTTTTGTTTTGTTTTGTTCTTTTATTTTTTAAAATTTACTATTTTTTTATTAAAAACTTCCATGATTGTAAACAATATCCCATGGTAATGCTCTCCTCCCCCTTACCCCTTTGAAACTCCATTCTACATCATATCCCCTCTCTCTCCTAATCCATCTCTCTTTTATTTTGATGTCATGATATTTTCCTCCTCTTATGATGGTCTTGTTTAGGTAGTGTCAGGCACTGTGAGGTCATGGATATCCAGGGCATTTTTTGTCTGGAATAGCACTTTGTAAGGAGTCCTACCCTTTCTTTGACTCTTACCTCTTTTCCACCACCTCTTATGCAATAGACCCTGAGCCTTGGAAGGTGTGATAGAGATACTGCAGTACTGAGCACTCCTGTCTCTTCTTCCCAGCACCATAAGTCCTTCTTAGTCATCCCAAGGTCACTGCCATCTGAAAAGAGAAGGTTCTTTACTAATAGTGAGAGTAGCATTAATATGTGGGTATGAACATTAAGAGAAGTGCTTACTAGGCAGTTTGATGAGCATAGTATATACATGTAGCCAGACAACAGCAGACATTACACACCTAGGGCTCATGACTACCCCTGTTGTAGGTTTTCAGTATAAGGGATGTATTCCATCCCATGGAGCTGGCCTTCAGTCCAGTTAGAGGGCAGTTGGTTTCTACCATGACAGATATGCCACTATTGCATGTGTTGGCTCATTTGGCCTGGTTGGCAAAATATAAGGCTTGCAGTGTCTACTGTTGAATATCTTCACTGGTGATTTCTTGCTCTCCCATTGAACTGCATGCAGAATGGCTTCTTCAAGATTTCTGTCCATGCAAGCTAGTACTTTGATTCCACAGTCCAGGAACAACCTAAGGAGTATAGTTTGTACTGTTGTGGCATTGAGGTGAGTTTTTAATGGCATCAATTGCCTTTCTTCTATGACCCAGAGTAGAAATCTGCTTTATTTATAGCCAAGCATAGTAGCTTGAAACCTCCCATTGCTTGAGATTTAAACAAATAGGGTCACTTCCCACTGGTAGTAATCTCTCATCATTTTATATAAAAACAAATAATATGCATAGCATATTCGGTTTCTACCAGTTTTGGTTTCTGGAATATAAAATGAAAGTTTGTACAAAAGTTTTACTGGAAACTGTCCTTAAGGATGTGTAAAAGAGCCAATCCAATCAAATGGTATTAAAGACTAAGTAGTCTAAATTTATAAGAGTCTAATAATAAGGGAATTGAATTCTTCAGTAAAATGTTACTCTCTGTGACATTGGATCCAATTAATTTCCTCATAAATGCAATATTAATTTTTATTACACTATTACATTTTTATCTAGCCAACAAATATTTATTGAACATTGACATACTGAGTTGTAGAGAAATGGTTTTTACTTTATGGTGCCCATTTCCAGTGAGACAAACAATTGCATTGAAGGGCTAAAACATTACACAGAATTACTTCTGCTTCAAAGAGAAGAGCAATGATTCCCGTTGAAGAAAAATCTCCTTCTTCACAGATTTAGGGAGAAATCAAAACGAGAAAGGCTTCAATCCAAAGGTCTTTGCCAGTTAAAACTACAAGTGTGACATTCAGCTTGACTAATCCTTTTTTGGAGCACATTAAGGACTGAATCAGTAGACAGGAGGAGGAAGAAACACACACACACACACACACACACACACACACACACACACACACACACACAACATACAGACAGAAAGAGAGAGAGCAAAAAAAGAAAGAAAGAAATATTTGAGCTCAGGAGTCTGACACATCAGCCTGGAAACCTGAAAAACATAATAAGGCCCCATTTTAATCAATAAATAAATAAGTCAGAGACCAAACAAGAAGAGACTTGACGTGGTGGAAGTTACCCAGGGGCTAGGAAAGTAGCTCAGTTGGTACTGTGCTTGAGGCCTCTATTAAAATTCCCCATAAACTCATGTAAAAACAGACTTCCACATACCTGTCATCCCAGGTTTGGTACCATCATATGTGAGCTGAAGATAATAACCACCCCCCCCACACCCGCAGAGGTTTTGAAGCCAGTTAGCTTGGCATGCTTAGTGGTAAACAAGAGACCCTTCCTGAAACAAGATGGAGGTTAACAACTGGCACCCAGGTTTGTCTTCTTATCTCCATACACAAGCCGTGCCATGATCATGCCCATCTACCCACATTCATACACATTCACACACATACACATCATACACATTCACACACATATCACATTCACATACACATTCACACACACATTCATACACACATCATACACATTCACATATACATTCACACACACTTTCACACACACATCATACACATTCACAAATACATTTGCACACACATTCACACACACATTTACACACACACAGCTCCAACATCAGAGAAGTGAAAAAACAGAATAGTAGTACATGGCTGGATTCTACAGAAAAACAAACAAACAAACAAAAAAGGAGTCAGAATTCCTGGAAACCAGGGCATAGTCTACTTATTTGAAAAGTGATATCTAGTATTCACAGTTTGCTGCAGGATCTGCTTCTTCCTTAGCCAAAGCCTTGATGCAAGTTCATCAGAGAGCTTGAGGTCTGCTTCTAGACCAGCAGAGGGAAGCTACTGTAAGAATTTTGGATATTAAAGCAGTGCCCACAGCTCAGGCATGCACTTAGTGACATTTTCCAGGGAGAAGATTTTATGCTATAAAATATTAGAAACGATAGCTTGAAAATTAAGTTTATTTGAACCTGACAATGCTACAATTCTTCTTCAAGCAAGCCCTTATAAAAAGTAATTTGGTTGTGCAAATAAATAACAGCAACAAAACTCCCACTTCCAGGTGCTTTCACATGGCACAAATGTATTGGCTGATATAACTAGATTCCAGAGCTTTATCAAGATTTGGTTGATTTTCTGATTCACCTGCTTCTCTTGGAATCAGATTTAATCTAAAGCTTAAAATTCTCCTTAAAAGACTGTCCTTATGTTTATAGCAACTGATTCCCCTGGTTCCTCTGGAGAATGCCCTGGCATTCCCATCAGATTTCCCAATATGCATCCTACGTGGCTTGCCTAGTTTATGACCCTTTTTAATCCAATGCTTACATACACCTATGGAAGAAGAAATCAAGGGAAAGTATTTTGGGACCACTAAGGCTGAAAAATAATGGAATCTGTGAGCATTACTTAAAATGAGGAGGTTTGAAAAAGAAAAGTTGAGCAGAAAGACAAGCACTTGTACTCAAGTAGATGGAAACTATTAATTCTAATGAAATGTGATAATAGTAATGAACAATATAATAGCAACATCCCATCTCTAATTTAAAAACTAAGTTTATTTGTTCACATAAAGGGAATTTCTGTGAATACATGGTTCTTCTCAGTCTCCATTTTCAGGCTGTTCCTTGAATATTGTGTACACTCTGGCACATGGTGATTCTCTTGAAATAGCATCTTATTACCAAATGCACAACCTGAGAGTATTCTAAACCCATAAAAGTAGCTTTAGGCCCAAATAAACCCTGAACAGTACAAAATGACTCCATTTTCTAGCAGATTTATGGCATAATAACTATTTTTTGTGTCTGATACTGTTAATGAGCTCCATAGGAGAATTCTTAGTCCACCAACAATTTTTTTTTTACAGAATTCTCTTTTTGGATATAGTAATACAATTTCTTAAATATTTTATCTATTTAGTTATTTGAGAGAGAAAGGAAGAGGGATAAGAAGAGAGAGAGAGAGTGGGCACACCAGGGCCTCCAACCACTGCAAACACACTCCAGATGCATGTGCCACCTTGTTCATCTGGCTTATGTGGCTACTAGGGAATAGAACCTGGGTCATTAGTCAAGTTCCTTAACTGTTAAGCCATCTCTTTAGCCCAAGTTATAAAGAGTTGTGTGATATTTTTAAAGTGCTCTATGACTGAATAACTAAAAAGACAATGTTTTAGTATTTCAGGAAAGACATTAACTCTGTTTTCATTGACTGGTTGTTCTGTGTGACTTTTTTGAATTTCTTACTGCTTTAGTATTAAAACAACAGTGTAATGACTAAAGTACTACTCACAATTTTTCCTAACTTACATCATGTGGAATGCTTTAAAATTGCAGCTGAGTTTTCTAGAGGGTGACATCAGGGTCCAAATTCTTTTTTATTTTTTTAAAGTTTTATTCATTTTTATTTATTTATTTGAGAGTGACAGAGAGAGAAAGACACAGATAGAGAGAGAGACTTGGGCATGCCAGGGCTTCCAAGCCACTGCAAAAGAACTCCAGACGCGTGCACCCCCTGTGCATCTGGCTAACATGGGTCCTGGGGAATCAAGCCTCAAACCAGGGTCCTTAACCTTCATAGGAAAGCACTTAACCACTAAACCATCTCTCCTGCCCAGGGTCCAAATTCTTGTTTGAGGATGTTGTATTTCATCAAAGCTATTTACTGAAATAAGGAAAAGATACCTCAAACAAATTTCACCAACAACCTAAGTTTCTTGAAAAGTTAGTTATAAATATACATAATGTTACATTTATCATTATCATTAGAAAAATATTCCTGTCACAGGATGCATGAATGTCTAATTTAAAATTCTATTAATATTCTTTACCATTGGAATGGATTGCAAAGTACCTATCAGTGACAAGAAATTCTGGAGCCATTAGTGGTGAGACAGCTTAAAAATAAAGATTATTTATGATTTTATTTTATGCTAGAAAAAGAGAGAATTAGAACTGTTTCCTTGCTGGTATGCACATTCACTCTTTGAAATGTTTGGCTAGGCTTTGAGTCTGTGCTGGTTGGAAGGTGAAAAGTCTCCTGTAGCCTCACGTGTTTGTCATTAAGCCTCTCACACTCAGTTCCAGCTGGGGGAGTCTGTGGGGGGTGGAGCCTTGCTGGAGGTGGTGTGCTTGGCAGCTGAAGCCCTGGAGGAGAAGGGAGACCTTGATATTTGTAGTCCAGCCCTACTGGGTGTTCATAGCACGTCCACTGTTGTCACTGATGTTACAAGATGTGCCTCCCGGCCTCTGCTCTGCTGTGTCTCCCAGCTGTGGGGAAGCTTCCTCTTGAGGCTGTGACGTGAAATACACCTTTCCCTGCCACATGACGCTTTTAGTCAGTCACTTCATCCCAGAATGAGACAGTAGCTGCAACAGAGACCTAGGGCCAGAGGGTCACCTGCAGTGAGATGTCAGAGGATGAAACAAGAGAAGCACTTGTAGCCAGAGACTGATACCAGACTAGAGGTCTAAGAAACATCATTGCACCCATCTCAAAGAAAGAAACTTGCAAAAAGGAAGAAAACCCAGGCATTGTAGTAGTACACCTTTAATCCCAGCATTTGGGAGGCAGAGGTAGAATGATAACTGTGAGTTCAAGGCCACCCTGAGACTACATACTGAATTTCAGGTCAGCCTGAGCTGCAGCGAGACCATATCTCAAAAAACAAACAAAAAAAAAAAAATTAAAAAAGAAAGAAAACAGCAGAAATGAAATGAAGCAAAAGAGGGAGGGGATTTTAATTTATATATTATTTATTATATAAGCTTAATAAAATAATATATCATTTTATATTACTTATTCTTATAGTTATTATAGATTATATAGGACAACAGAGAAATAAAATAACATCCAACCACAGAAGCCTGGGTGCCACAGAAAAGGTGGACAGAAATCCTGAGACAAAGAACTTATGCCACTTATCAGAAAAGTAGTGTGTAAGCCAGGTGTGGTGGGGCATGCCTTTAATTCTAGCACTAGGGAGGCAGAGGTAGGAGGATCACCATGAGTTCAATGCCACCATGAGACAACATAGTGAATTCTAGCTAGAGTGAGACCCTACCTCGAGAAGAAAGAAAGAAAGAAAGAAAGGAAGGAAGGAAGGAAGGAAGGAAGGAAGGAAGGAAGGAAGGAAGGAAGGAAGGAAGGAAGGAAGGAAGGAAGGAAGGAAAGAAGGAGAGAATAGTGTATAATATTCATGGCTGTGTTCTGAGCATTGAGCTTTGTTCTTCATTTTCTCAAAAACATCAGTAGAACTTGGTGATAAAGGCTTAGATACAATTGTGTACCACAGGGAGAAATGACTCACTTATTGCCATAGTAAAATAATCAATTTTTTTTTTTCTGAGGTAGGGTCTCACTCTGGCCCAGGCTGACCTGGAACTCACTATGGGGTCTCAGGGTGGCCTTGAATTCACAGTGATCCTCCTACCTCTGCCTCCTGAGTGCTGGGATTAAAGGCGTGCGCCACCACGCCAGGCAAGAATCAATTTTTTTAATCATATTTTCAGAATATTTCTGAAATTAGGAGACTATTGTCGAAGAACCAAAGTTCCTAGAAACTTTCTGAGAAGTAGAGGGCAGAGTAGGGGCTTTGCTTACACTGATCCTTTCTTTGTTTAGTGAGAGTACTGAAGAATGAGACCCTTGGCAAAACATAGAGACATCTGGAAGGCCTCAGGAGCCATTAAGCTCTATGAAGACATGGCTTGAAGAGAAAGACCTGCATGTGACTGAGAGCCTTGGTATTTCAAGAGGATTCTGAAGGGTTACAAGGCTCAGAAAACAAACACTTTGGGAATATCTGGGTACATTTCAGAATGTAGTTCTTTTTATCACTTTGTAGGCATTTACAACCTCTGCAATTGTGGCTAGAGAAATGGCTTGGCAGTTAATGCACTTGCCTGCAAAGCCTAAGGATCCACGGTCAATTTTCCCGTGCCCAAGTTAGGTTAGATGCACAAAGTGGCACAATGTATCTAGAGTTCGGTTGCTTTGTAGCAGCTGGAGGCCCTGGTGCACCCATTCTCTCTGTGTGTCTCTCTTCTCTCTGTCCCTCTCTCTGCTTACAAATAAATTAAAATAACATTTTTTTTAAAGTTCTGGAATTTGTTATGTATTCCCATGAAAGGAAAGTAATCCCTCAAAATAGAATAAAATTGAATTTCTTACCACCCTGGGGAAGTGAGGACACTGAGTCAGATCTGATTTAGCTGAACAAAACTCCTTTCATTTCACACACTTCTGAATAAAAGATGTTTAAATTGTTTCTAATTTGACATACCAGAGAGTAATGAAAACAATTACTTAAGAAAAAGGCTTCTGTAAATACATTAAAATCCTCCTTAGTAAACAGTTAAATAACACGCAGTGACAAGTGATTGCAGTAGGAAGGACATGCGTAGCCACACACTCAGATAAGGTCACTTTCACAACAATGGGTTTCTAAGCAACCTTTAGAATTAATAAGAAAATAAATAGCCATGGCAAAATGGTCATCATCACTAAATAAAATAAGTTTTAAACTATTATGTAAAAAAAAAAAAGGGCAAATTACCAGAAGAAGGCTAAAATTATCTGGCATAAAATTTATGCCACTTAAGGATTTCTTTATATGCCAGAAAGAAAACTTGGGACTTGGAATTGCTCCCATCACAGAACATATAACCATGCAACTCTTTCCAGGGCACTTTTCCATTTACTGTTTGCTGCATTTATTGAGCCATTACAAATTCAAAGGAGGGATGGAGGGATGGCTTAGCAGTTAAGGTATTTGCCTGCAAAGCCAAAGGACTCAGGTTCGAATCCCCAGGTCCCACATTAGCCAGCTGCACGAAGAGGCATATGGGCACATGGGTCTGGAGTTCATTTTCATTGGCTGGAGGCCCTGGCTCGCCCATTCTCTCTCTCTCTTCCCCTGTCAAATAAATAAATGAATACTTTTTAAAAAAGAATTCAAAGGAGTTTTGCATAGTCAGTCTGTTTCTTTACTTTAATTGGCAGATAATCTTTGTACACAATAGCGAGTTTCCTAACCACAATTTCTTTCAAGTACATCATGTATTTAGACCCTATTCACACAAATTCTGAGCCCTCTCTTGGTTCTGCCTTTTCCTTTCCTTCTGTCACTAGTCTCCTCCTTTCCCCCAGTCTCCATTCTATTTTAATCATGTGGGGAAAAAGCATGTCAAGGACAGGAAACCAGTGCCACATTGTCATATTGACAAGGAGGACAGAGAAAAAAGCAACAACAAAAGAAAACCAGCAAGTTGGACTGGACTATCAAATATTAAGCCTGGCCTCCCGTGACACACTTCCTCCAGCAAGGACGCACTATTCATTGCCACCAGCTGGAGACCTAGTATTCAAATACATACATATACATATATATGTATACACACACACACACACACACACGTATATTACATCCGCATTTGTCAGGGAGACTGGCTTGTGTAATATCATTCGCTATTCATGCATGCTATAAAGACAAGCTAGGCTCCTCTTGTTATTGTTGTTTTAGTTTTGTACTCAGTGAATACAGTCAAGTCGGTACCATGGTTAGCCTCCTTCCTGACTACCCTCCGCAGGGACCCTCCTTGTTGTGGAATATGGGTCTTGTGTCCTATGAGACCCTGATCTTGGAGCAGGTTGATCCCTTGGATCTGTGACAGGGAGGAAGGAGAACAAATAGCCCAAGGGTTAAAAACCCTTGAGAAGCCAGGCGTGGTGATGCACTCCTTTAATCCCAGCCCTTGGAAGGCAGAAGTAGGAGGATCACTGGGAGTTAGAGGCCACCCAGAGACTCCCTAGTGAATTCCAGGTCAGCCTGAGCTAAAGTGAGACCCTACCTTGAAAAAACAAACAAAGAACAACAACAACAAAAATACCCTTGAGAAAAGCTAGAAGATAAAGCATTTCCTGAACACTTGGCACTGCCCCTAAGTATTGACATTCCAGTCATTTCTGCTGGGTATTGCGAATGCCTGATTTGATATTCTGTCCTGCTGAATACTTCAACCAATACTCTGTGCCTTAACATATAGTAACGTTTGTCTGACAAAATTGGATATAACAATATTCCGGGCATATATGTTTGGAATCACATTATTCTCTTAGCAGATGTTTCGCTTACCAATATGTAATGACCTTCTTTGTCTCTTCTGAATACTTCTGATTTAAATCTATTTTGTCAGATACTGGAATGACCTGCTTGCTTTTTCATTCCATTAGCTTGGAATATCTTTTTCCATCTTTTCATTCTTGTACTGAACTTATTTTTCCCAATGAGGTACATTGATTATAAGCAACAACTAAATTGGTTAAGGTTTTTAATCCAGTGTTGAAATAGGTATTTTGACATAGGAACTAAAAAATGTTAACATTCAGAGTTACTGTGGAAAGGTATCAACTTATTAATATGCATTAGTTCCTGTAGTTTTCTAGATTTTATAATTGTTAGTACTTTCTTTTTCATTAAATATTTTTTTAAAAAATGTTTTATTTACTTATTTATTTATTTGAGACAGATGGAGGGAGAAAGAAACAGATAGAGAGAGAATGGGCATGCCAGGGCCTCTAGCCACTGCAAATGAACTCCAGACAGATATGTCACCTGTTCATCTGATTTTGTGGGTACTGGGGAATTGAACCTGGGTCCTTAGGCTTCACAAGCAGGTGCCTTAACTGCTAAGCCATCTTTCCAGCCCCTAGATATTTTAATTTATTTATTTAATAGAGAGAGAATACCTGGTAGTGCTGAATTTGTAGTCATGAGTCTTTTTAAATTTATTATGGATGAAGTCTCTTTATACCACAATTACCAATAGCCTACAGAATAGCTGGTTAAGAAGTTATTGTCTTTTGTTTTTTTGTTTTTGTTTTTGTTTGTTTGTTTGGTTGTTTGTTTTCTGAGGTAGGGTCTCACTGTAGTCCAGGCTTACCTGGAATTCACTATGTAGTCTCAGGGTAGCCTTGAATTCATGATGATCCTCCTACCTCTGCCTCCTGAGTGCTAGGATTAAAGGCATGCACCACTACACCTGGCTTAAATATATATTTATTTTTATGTGTATTGATTTATTTGAGAGATAAGGGGCACAGCAGGGCTGCAAGCCACTGCAAATGAACTCCACATGTGTGCACCCCTTGTGCCTCTGGCTTAGGTGGTTCATGGGGAATCAAACCTGGGTCCTTGGGCTTTGCAGGTAAGCTCCTTAACCACTGAGCAACCTTCTCTCCACCTTTTTTAGTGTTTCTATTGCAGTATCTGCTGATGCTCTGATGGGTTTACCTGTATTTCTGACTTAGTGATTCTCTCCTGAAGCTGTCAATATGCTTTCTTGTTCTGTGTATTCAGTGTTTGAAGTAATTAAGGCATGGGGAATGTCTCTTCTGTTCTCATTTGCTTCATATCCTAAATTCTTCCTGTATATGCATGACCTTCTTTCCCTCTAGATTTAGGGAATTTCTCACTTTGACTATGAAATATGTTCTTCATAATTTTAGCTTTTTCTAGTCTCATGACTCCTTGGGCTTGAGCTTTTAATGCTATTCAGAGATACATTCTGTTCTGTTTACATGCTGTTATCAATTTATCTTTAGCATCGTCTGACTGCTCTAGTTCAGCTACATGGCCTTCAAATCCTGATTGTTTTCTAACTGATCAATTCTCCAGGGGAGGTTTTACACTGAGCTTTTTGTTAGACTTATTGATCCTTTCATTTCGAAGTTTTCAATTTGATTTTTCAGGATTTCTCTCTCTTCGTGGAATTCTACTTCCATGTCCTTCTATGACACCCTAACTTTGTTCAGCTGTTTGCTTGTATTCTCTCTGGATTCATTAGGAGTTCATTTATGTCTTCTTTGATTTTACTGAACATTTTATTCCTTCTGGAATTTTATGGGAATTCATCAAATTCACTTTCATTGCAGGCTATTATTGTGGAATTAGTAATGTTTGGAATATTCATATTGCCTTAGTTTTCCATGTTTTCACTTTTCTTCAATGGGGTTTTTTGCACCTGGAATTACATCATTAGCTTAATTTTTCTTTTAATTACCCATCTTCCTTTGGTGGGAGGATTTGCATCATTCAAACAAGACTATTGTAGTATGGCAGTGGGCAGTTTCTCTATGCTCAACTAAGAGTGTGGCTCAGCATTTAGACCTTTTGGCCCACATGCTCAGGGTACTGGGCTTATTTTCTCCAAGCACTCTAAAAACAGAATACTGTCATCAGAGACAAACTGAAGCCATTATCAGAAAGAGTAGAAAGAGGAACCCCAGTTTCACAGTGAAATTCAGAGGAAAGGTTCATTTGAGTCAAGACAGGGGGAGATTCCCTCCACAAACGTTCTGAGTGTTCTAAGGTATCCCAGTGGTGACCAGCACGGCACACTGGCCCTCTACTCCCGTAGCTGTAGAACCCCTTACTGAACACAGTGAAGACTCTCAGCTTGCCCTCACACAGAATGAGGCTCTTTCATAGACAACATGGCAGAGAATTAAGATGATTTGTACATGACAGTCTATAGATTGAGAGTGTTGGGGGGAGGTTGAGTGCTTAAAATGTTATTATTATTTGTTCTTCTTCATTTTAAGTCAAAGAATGTTGGAAGCACAGCCTCAACCAGATTCAAGTGTAAGAGAACTGCCCTCATCCCAGGGAAATAAGTACAGGTGGGAGAGTTGCCAGGTAGGGAAAAGAGTTAGCAGAAGGAAGAAGGAAGCCTCACAAGTCCCTGTGGAACTCAGAGATAGAAGCTCCACCCTAGAGAGCAAGGTCTGGTCTTCTGTTGACACCACAGAGACTGGCTTTAGGCTGCCCTGGGTTAGGTTATGTGAAACCCAGTGATTTTCAGCTCTCAAGGCATGCCAACAGCCAAGGACCAAGCTCTGAAGAAACTTTCAAAAACATAAACCATAGCTTAAAGATGGATCCAAAAGTTGATAAAAAAAAAAAAAAAAAGGTTTGAGGGGATCTGGGAGCTATATACCAAAGGTTCTCCATAGCACTTATCCAGTCATCCAGTCATATGTATAACCAACAAATTGCTGATAGAGACTTGTGAAAAGGGGGCTTATAACACGCCATGGATTCTGCATTGAGATACACTTGCTGAGACTCAGTGGCCCAAGCTCAGTCACAGTTAGTGGGAAGAGTGATGGAGTTCTAAAATTCCTAGCATTGACACAGAAGGTTTGAAGATAATGAGGAAATGAAAACAGCAATGGTTAAGCCACTCACCAAGCCTGGAACTGCATGGCTTATCCTGTGACCCTATTGTTTTTAATTCCATTCAGAAATAAGATAGGTGTTTAATTAAAATAGACACAGGTATACTTTTTGTAAGAAATATAAATGAAGCCTGCCTTCAACCCCGTGAGAGCTCCACTAGGGCTGGTGATATGGCCCAGTGGCATAAGTGCTTGCTGCACAAGCACACGGCACTGGATACCTGTTACCTACATAAAGGCCGGTAGCGATGGGGCGCATTCCTGCAATCCTTGGGCTGGAATAGCGGAGGCAGGTGTATCATCATGGTTTGCTGGGCAGCTTGTCTAGCCAAACCTGGTAGACTCTGGGTTCAGTAAGAGAACCTGTCTCAACAAAACAAAGTGGTAAGTGGTAGGGACAGTCCCCAAGTATTGACCTACACACACACACACACAAACACACACACGTGTGTGTGTGTGTGTGCACTCATACTTGCATACACAGTTTCCCCACACACATACAAGCATGCCTACATGTACAACATACAAGTAATAAATCAAATAAAAAGTAAATTCCACAGTAAGTGACAACATTGGAATTATTTATTTCCCAGCAGTACATTTAAAAAGAAACATAAAACTGCAGAACAAAATAGAGGACTGTTCTGGTTAAGGAATGGCAGTAAGAGTTCTGACTACCATTAACTCTCTTTTATCCATCCTATCTAACCAGTTACCCATCCTATCTGACTAGTTTATTAGGCAGAACGTTCTAGAAGATTGGCACTGATGATTAAGGATTTAACATGCTGAAGACTGGATTTATTAAGTGGGCCCCTGTGTCAGGCTGTCCATGAAGTGTGGTAGGACAGGGGAATCTTTCATGATACCCTGCATCTAAATGAGCACTTCTTTTTCCATCACTTTCATGGAATACAGCAAGGTCCAATTTGTCTTTTTCATGACAGAGTATCTATTTTCAACTTCATTTCTGGGGCATAGTAAGTTACATCTACATTACAATACCATACTGAAGTGGGATTAGAATCATAACTGTGTGCTCCAAGGAGGAATCCTGGGAGGATCTAAAGTGTGTGATCATTCCTATGACTGACAGATGCTGGCTGAGGAATGCTGGTTCAACCTCATGTGCAGAATTCCTGGAAAATTCCCAATTCCATCAGTAAAATAATCTTTTACTTATAATCGTAGAGAAAGTCTTTTCTGAGTTCTGAAGACCTAAGTATTTAAATTGCTTTGGAAATCTCTGTGCTTAGAACATATGACAATTGATACCTTTTCAAATTTAAGTAAAGCTACCCAACAGTGGCCTCTGAAGATTTGTATTTTGCAACTGAGGACAGGTAGTAAGATACGAAGATTCTATCCCACTTGAAAACAAATTGTGGGAGATTTGTTCTTTGATGCTAATCACAACTTTATCACATGAGGGTAAAGAAATGCCCATGGTCACTTAGCTGGTGACAGAGGGGCATTATTACAGGGATAACAGAAAGGAGAGGGTCACTTATAAAGCCAAAATGTATTTACCAGCAGCAGGCGGCTGGGGAGAGCAGGGAGGCACAGCATACCCAGCAGAAGACTACCTCACTCTCCGTATGCCTTGCCACCTCTTATAGACTTTGTTAATCAGACCTTCCTTGCTGCGAAAAAAATAAATGACATAAACAACTTAAAAAGAGTGGAAGGATATATTTGAACTTTTGAATTTGGATTGTTTCAGTGTCAGAGTGGGTAGGGCACGGTGGGTGAGAGCAGTTTATACCATAGGGAGTAGGAAGCACAGAGACAGAGGCAGCTACTGGAAAGGGTCTAGACAGTGTGTATTTTTGAGAACATGCCCACAATGTTCTACTTATCTCCCAGAGTTTACACAGCTCCCCTAAATAGAGTCACAAGCTGAGGCTTTGGATCATCACATGAATCTCTGGGAAATTTTGATATTAAAACTATGACATTCCACCCATGAGCCTCAGTCTCCTTTGACCAATGACATAATGAGAAATGCATTTAATATTTGTCCACAAGTATAAAAAGTCTTAATGGGCCTTGCATTACTCAAAAGACCAAGTTCACCCTTAGCTGTGAACCTTATGAAACTTAGAGAACATGTCTTCCACTTCAAACTTATGATGGTGAAGAGTAGTTATTTCCATTGCAAAAAGAAGAAATGAAGGCATATAAAGGAGCAATGGTACTAAAGCGAGACTACAGACCTTCACAGATAACACTACATCCTGTAAGTCTGTGTCTGAAATCCATAACAGTGCCGTGAGGTGATGTCCAATGGGCTCATAGAGCACTAAATCTATGGTATTGTTCTACGCAGCATGCATGATCTCTCTGTTGTTGGCTGGTTTCATTGGGCACTAATGCCTTTCAGTGATAGACATTCCGCCTTCCTGAAAGCTCTAACTTCCTGAGGTCTCCACTGAAGTTTAGTTTCACCTTCACTACTTTACGCATCAGCCCCTTAGGGGCTGCTTACATGTACTCCAATCTTGTCACTCACTGCCTGGGTGACAGTCTGGGTGGAAGCTTCCTGTGTGTGTGTTGCCTGCAGAGCCAACATCATCAGCCAAAATCTGCTGTGAATTCAAGACATAGCAGGATCCCCATGTACTATGACCACCTTGGACTTTGCGTGTCTGCATAGCTTAGTATGATGCAGCAAGTCCTGAGGAAAACAACTCTCGAGGTAGCCCTGTATGATCAGGACCCTCTGAAGACTGCAACAGACAGCTTCAGGTTCACTGAGATGAACTTCCAGACCAGGCACAGTGATGGAGGAAGGGATATTTATTGAAGCTCACAGATCCAGGGGAAGTTCCATAATGGCCAAAGGAGCTGGCCTGCCTTCACAGGTCCAAGCAGAGAGAGAGAGCAGCGTAAGCCAAAAAGCCAAAAGCCACAGCAAACTTCAGGAGCTCCAGCTAGGCACACTTTACATATCTTTAGGTTGAAATCTGAAACCCACCACCACACCTTAAGATCCACCCAGTGATGCTGCCTCCAGCCAGGTGGCTACAGATGCAAACTACAAGCAAATAAAAAAAACCTGAATATATTGGGGGTCATCTATTCAAACCACCAGGCCCTGTATAATCAGGACCCTCTGAAGACATACTCATCCCAAGGGAACCATTCAAATGTGGGTTCTGGAAAGTTTGTAAATTGCCCACAAGTCATCTTTGTAAAAGACTTAAATTTTCATTGATTTACTCTCTCTCTCTGGTGTGTGTGTGTGTGTGTGTGTGTGTGTGTGTGTGTGTGTACATTGGACATGCCACAGTCTCTTCCTGCTGCCAATGAATACTGTCTAGCTTTATGTGGGTGGCTGGGGAGTTGAACTCAGGCCTGCAGGTGTTGCAAACCTTTAAAGGTTGAGCCATTTCCCCAGACCCTCAAGCCATCTTTCCTATTGCCCCGAGGTAAAGATTTGTGGCTTCCTTTGAATACTGTACTAATATCTTCAGAATTTACACCTTTTGTTATTCTCAATTTTACACAGTTTACATGTTGACCAAACCACAAGAGTGTTTCCAAACATTCTGATGCACATTTGTTTCCAATTCTCACAGGAAAACTGGCTAAGAGAAGTCAGCAATAACCATGTCACAGCCTGAATGCTCGAGTACTTGAAATGTCTTCCACCAGATCAAGGAGTCCATTGCCTTGACACAGTTCCCCTCAGAATGTCCCAAGGCTCATATAAAACATAGACAAAATCTTGGCCAAAATGTCTCACAAATGGCTACTGCTCCACTTTCACATGGAGTCCTTGTTTCCATCTGAAAACCTTTTTGAGCACTGTCATTATTGTCCACATTTCTATCAGGATTCTTGGTCTTTTGGGTTCCAGCAGGATTTCACTTAAGTCAAGTTCACAGTATCCTAAGGTTTTCTCTAGACCACATCTACAAACTTTCAAATTTTTATTGCAGACCATTTCAAAAACTGAGGTCCAATAAGATCAGTTTCAATCACAGCCATACTTCTCAGGTACCAATTTCCAGTTTCCTATGTCACTTAGCTTTCTGCAGTTAAGGCCAAATATCTTGGAGAATAAATTAAAGGGAGAGATTATTTATTTTGGCTATAGTTTCAGAGGTGTCAGTCCAAGGTTTGCTGGCTCCGTTACTTGGGTCCTTCTGAAGCAAGGGTAAACTTCATGGTGATCGTAATATGTGGAAGAAAAGGAGAGAAAGAGAGGGCGGGGGGGAGAGAAGGTGAAACAGTGAGATAAAAGAAAGTGACAGAGACAGAGAGAAGAGAGAGAAACAGAAAGACACAGATAGACAGAGAGAAAGAGAGAGGAGAGAAGAAGAGAAATAGGGGAGACAGAGATAAGGTAAAATACAGCCTCCAAGGCACTATCCCAATGACCTACTTCCTTCCACCAGATTTGACCTCCCAAGTTTCCAGCTCCCACAGAACTATCACCAGCAATTGCTTCCAACACATAAGCATTGGGGGACATTTACCACTTGAACCGTTACAGAGACTACTCACTTCCTTCACTGTGTGGGCCAAAACCTATTCTCTATCTGTTGAGGAAAACTAGGCTTCATGGTCACTGTCAAGGATGCCTAATATTAGGACCACTTTGCTACATGGCAATTCATCATGATATCTCCTGCAAATGGTGAACAGTTGATGAAAGAGGCCACAGAGAGTTCCTGCTGGAGGTGAAGCTGAGGGGTGTTTAATTAAAAGTGAAAGAGTGTCAGAGTAGACGTAGGTGTAGCCTAAGCTATTCCATATAGCCAAACAAATGGGCTGTAGATAAGCACACAAAAAGTCCTATAATAAGAGAGCTGGGCTATGGTGTTCTTCTTAGGAATCTAGAAGAAGAATTGAATTGGTCCATGCCCATTCCCATTATGAAATGTGGTTGCCAGCTATGAAGGAATTGAAATGTTAGCACAAATGCCTTGCGTTGGCAGCTATGAAGAGACTGGGAAATTAGCCCAAATGCCTAGCTAGCTCAAGAGTTCATGAGCACATCATGAGAACATGCATTTAGCCAGACACCAGCAGGTGTTATACTCATAGAGCTATGAAGGTGAATTTCTATTGTCAAGTTGATCCAATCAGAAATCACGTAAGGGACATGACCTCTTGGGGAGGCCTATGAGGGTTTTCCCAGAAAAGATTAGCTGGGGTGGGGGGTTCTTCCCACAGAGCTGGGAGTCCTTTCATTGACAGCCTATGTATAATGACTTTGGAATAATGCAGTACCTTTTAGAGCTTTCTCCTTGCTGGCGGATGCAGTTAGTCTATGACTGACATGCTTTGAGGACATAAGAATCCAGCTTCTTCAGCCTTTCAGTGTTGTCTGAAGATGGACCAGTGACTTTCTGAGAACCCTCCAGGCCTTCAGTACCTGAATAACATTGCTGAGGCATCCAGCACGGTGGACTGAACAGTGAGTGAGTGCATTCTCAGCCTCGCCAGCATGCAAACAGACATTGTTGGACTGCCCAGCCTGCATCATGTAAACCAAGCTAACAGCTCCCTTCTGCATGGCTCAGCATAAAGCTGGGCTTGGTGGAGAACACCCTTAGTCCCAGCACTTGGGAGGCAGAGGTAGGTGGATCACTGAGAGTTCAAGGCCACCTTGAGACTACATAAGTGAATTCCAGGTCAGCCTATGCCAGAGGGAGAGCCTACCTCAAAAACAAAACAAACAAACAAACAAAATAAGATGGGTCAGGAGCTTATAGGCAAAGCCTAATGAACTGGGTTCAATTCCCCAGTACCTACATAAAGCCAGATGCACAAAGTAGCACATGCATCTGGAGTTGCATGTACCATCAGGTTTGCAGTACCTAGAGGCTCTGGCATGTCCATTTTTTCTCTCTCTCTCTTTCTTTCTCTGTCTCTCTCTCTCTCTCTTGTGTGTCTGTATCTCTCTGCTTGCAAATAAATCAAATATTTAATAAGTAAATAAATAATAACAACATAACATACATTCATTATATCAGCTCTGTTCCTCAAGATAACCCTGATCAATAACATCAGCCCAATGGCTGAACTGGACCATTGAGGCAGAAAAACCTCCCAGGGTGAGAAATAAGAGCAAATTGAATAGGATGTGATTCCCAAAGTGAAGAAAGAATTCAATCATGCTTGCATCTCAAGATATTTTCCTAAGAGTGTCTAAGAACGAGAGTAGCATTATTACTAAATTCTCTGTTATCAAGCACTGACAAAGTGGTTTGTGTTAGGATGGAAACCCTGAACTCATGATCTCTAATGACTTGGAATTTGATCGTATTGATACACTAACTTTCCCTTATGAATTAAAAAAAAAAAAAAAGTGGATAGAAGAGATACCCTGAAGCACCTTGACATTTCAAACTGCCTGTACTCAAACCAACAATTATTTCCATTGACAATTGACTAGTTACTCTAATGGAACTAATGCCAATCAACAGAGGTGGCTGCATCCTTACACAAGGAAGGCTTTTGGATACTCTAGTCATTATGGAATTTTATGCGTTTCCAGTTTAGTCCTGGGAGAGCTCTACAGCTAAGACAAGGGAGGATGGAAACACCAACGATGGCGAGATGCTATAGGTCCACTGGCCTCTGGTCTCGTTTTCCCATGGCTCAGTACCATGGAGGTCAAAATGGAATGCTATCCTTCCCATGATGCAGATAGTTCAAATTAAAGAAATAATGAAACATTACAATACAGCCCGCAGCAGGGATAGCTCACACTTTTACAATATGTCCCCATAGCATCAGGTCTTTTAGAAGCCTCTACTATCATTAACAGGACACAATTATTTCACAAATCAGATAGAACCTATAATTTACTAGACAATGACATCAAGTTACCACCCCAGTTGTTCTCACTATGCATATTATAAAACATGGTTTCTGTTAAGAAAGCAAGGAAAATGATACTGCAATTTTCCTGACGTATGCCTGATGTGACACGTACTCCTTTTATTTGCCACAGTTTGATGGTTAATAAAGCATTTGTAGGTCAAAAAGTAAAATAAAATAAAAATCACACCTATTATAGACAAATAATGTCTAGTATGAGAAAATGTTTCGAGAGGCAATTTAAAAAAAAATGGCATTTACTGAACTTTAAAAATTGCCAAGAAAACAAAACACACAGACACAAGTGATTCCAAACCACTTTCATAAGACTTTTTCTAGTAAAAACGAAGTAATTGTGCCCTTAAACTATTAAAATGCCTCCATCAACACATGTTTTTAAGGAAGTTCAAATAACTGCAGATGGTAAAGTTAAAAGAGCTAGTAAAAATATCAAAGAACAGTAAAGTGATATGGTTATAGTTAACATGCGCAACAGAAAGAATTCCTCTTAGACATTTCATAGTCCAGATCCTGGTGGTCAAAGGGATTAGGAGCTAGATTTTTTTTTTAAACTATAAAATAGTCTATAAAATACAACAAAACTTTATTTAAAAAAATTTGAGATAAACATGCATCAAGAGGAACTTGACCGAGGTTAAGAGATAGGCTGGGAAGGAGAGGTTTGCAGGAAATAGTCAACAGATTCCCTCCCTTTATGGTGAATGTGCAGAAAGAAAAAAAAAAAAAAAAAACAAGAAGTCAAATATATTTGTACACATGCTAGTAAAATAGCCATGGGCAAGCACCTACCTAGCCTCACCTTTGGAAAAGACTTAGTGTCTTTACCATTGGAAAGCTCTTAGAAGGGTTTTGCTAGTCGAAGACAAGCTCTAAGTGCATCTGAATAAGACAGACTCTGACTTCCTGGAAAATATAATTAATGTAAGCACGGAAACTTTAGAAATTAAAAGGGACGGTTTCTAGAACTGGGATCATAAATGCCAGCTGTCAACCTGAAGGGACGAGAATTGCCTAGGTGACGCAGCTCTGGGAGAGTGTTCCAGAGAGGCTTCATGGAGATAGGTCAGCATGGTCCTGGACTGAGCAAACGGGACAAAGAGAGCTGAGCGTCAGGATTCATTTCTCTCTGTTTCCTCACTATAGAGGCAGCAAGCATGGTGACTGTACCTTTAACATGTGAGACAAAGTGCCCTCCTTCCTTAAATCACTTTTATATGCTCATAGGAATGAGGAAAGGAATGGATGCTGTAGACAAGATACACCCTACTGTATTTTTGAGTTATTGGGCCAACTTCTTCATTTAGAGAACATGAGTATAAAAGTTGGTCTACTACTCATATGCATTCAAGAATGAATGTAGGCAGACTTTCTCCACAGTGTCTTTTTAAATTATGTGTATCATTGGAATTATAACTAAGAATTAGAACTAGGCACTTTAATAAGAAAAGATGAGAAAGAAGTATAGGAGTTTCAGAAAGAGCGGGAAGATTACACCATGGTGTAACCGCGCTCTCCAGTGACCCACTTCCTCCAGTTAGGCTCCACCCCACTCAGTCCCCAGGACGAACACTTCATGACTGTCTGAGGACCAGGACAGCTGAGCCTCTTGAGGGTTATTTTATATTCAAAAAGAGTAGAGTTGGGTTTTTTTTTGTTTGTTTGTTTTAAATGACAATAGCTAAAATATTTCTTAATCTAAGGATAACAAAATCTTTAAGCTTTAAAATCTAATAAATGGTGAGAATAATTCACTTACTAAAAAAAACAAACCTATCAAGCCAAAATTGAGAATAACAAGGAAAAATAATGTCCTTAAAGTTACTGTAAGTCAAAAAAAAAATTGAACGACAAAAATTGAGTGGCGCAGGACTTCATAGTGGAAACATTAAAGAGAAAAAAAACACAAAATACCATTTTCTTTTTTGCAAAATAGTCATTAAAGTAAAAGGTTGAAATGCAAACATTAACAGAGGTTCATGATCTCACATGATCTCATGATCTCAGTATATGGTATTCTGATTAAAAAAAGAACATGCCAAACAAAATAATTACATAAAATGCCTTTTAACCCAGAACAACATGAAAAGAAAAAGAAACAAATAAAAAAATTGGAAACAATTTAAACTTTCCATTTGCAAGTTGACACATTCTTATATACAGGAAAAGCAAGCCTTATATCCTTTATTATAAGGACTTCCAGGGCTGGAGGGATGACTTAGCATTAAGGTATTTGTCTGCAAAGCCAAAGGACCCAGGTTTGATTCCCCAGGACCCATGAAAGCTAAATACATAAGGGAGTGCACATACCTGGTGTTCATTTGCAGTGGCTGGAGCCCTGGTGCACCTATTCTCTCTCTCTCTGTCATTCTCTCTGTCAAATAAATAAATAAAAATAAAATATTTTTTTAAAATGTCTAGAGCAAATAAATACATATAGTAAATTTTCTGAGCAAAAAAACTCAGCATTTAAGAGCCAGTATTGCTTCTCTACATTAATAATGAAACCAACAAGAAAATAAATTCCTTTCTCAGTAGATGCCAAAATAAAATAAAATTCCAGAGGTGAAACCAAGAAAGGTGAAGGATCCATCCTTAAAGACAAAACAAACAAAAACTATAAAGAGTTGACAAAAGAAATTAAGGAAGACACAAATAATGGAGAGGTATGTCCATTGACTGGATCTTTTTAAGATATCTGTAGCACACAAGTTTATGAATTCCTAGTGCCATTTGGTAGAAATAAATTCTAAATGAAACCATGAAAGATTCTGAACTGAAAATGACATCTTAAGAAATAATAAAGATATATCAAGGGCTACACTTCTTGATTTTTAAAGTATACTAAAAACATAGAAGTCAAAGCAATGCCTTCTGGCATAAAGACAGACACAGAGACCTGGAACTAAGCATTTGAATTTATTGACCTCTGGGTTTTGACAGTGATACCAAAAATGAAGCGTGGGTGAGGAAAGAACTAACTCTTCAATAAGCTTTTAGAAAATGAAATATTCTCATGCAGACTAATGAAATCACATCCTCATTTTAATGCCATGCTTACAAATCAATTCAAAACTGATAAAAGGTTTAAACATAAGAAGTAAAATTGTAAAATCCCAAGAAGAATTTTCCAAACGACACTTTTTGGGATATAAAACAAAGTCCAGAAAATGAACGTGGAAAGAGACGAGTGAAATTAAGTGTCAGGAAAGCTTCTTCCAAGCAAGATATTCAGTCTGGAAAAGTCACATGTGGGGAAGGAGAAAATCGAGGAGCAATACATATGATGAGGTGCGTGATAGTAAGAAACAGCAGCAAGAACACAAACACGTCAATGTGGAATGATGCAAATAAATGCTGAGACGTTTCACAAAGACATGTCAATGACCAGTGAGGCGATCACTGAAGAGACCAACCACAGTGAGACATAACCAAACATCTGGATGGCAGTCCACAAAAATGCAAGAATCACAGGTGCTGGACAGCGTGTGTCGGAAAGGAATTCAGGATGTAGTACATGGCAGACAGACTCAACATACCATTAAAAACAATATGTATAAACATGCCTATGCGCTCTCTCTCTCTCTCTCTCTCTCTCTTTCTCTCTCTCTCAAATAAATCAATAAACACAAAATACTAAAAAATAAATTAAATAACACATGCCTATTAATCAAGATACATTACATGAAATTCTGTAGTTGAAATTCTTTTAATTTTTTAATTCAAAAATTTTAAATTTTATTTTATAACTTTTAAAATTTGTTTTAATTTTTAAAATTTTACTTATTTATTTATATGTATGTATATCTATGGTCATGTGTATATGAACAGGCCAGGGTTTCCTGCTATTACAAATGAGCTCCACACACATACACCACTCTGCATCTGGTTTTACTTGAATGCTGGGCAATCAAACCCAGGCCGGCAGGCTTTGCAATAAAGAGCCTTTACTTTTATTTATTTATTATGAGAGAGAGCAAAAGAGCAAGCAACACACAGAGAGAAAATTGGAGTGAGAGGGCCTCTAGCCACTGAAATTGCACTCCAGAAGTGTGTGCCACTTTGTGTGCATGTGTGACCTTGTGTGTCTGCCTTATGTGGGTCCTGGGAAGCCAAACTTGGGTCCTTAGGCTTTGCATGCAAGCACCTTAATCACTAATCCTTTTGTTCAGACTGAGCAAGAGCTTTTAATCACTAAGACATCTCCTTAGCTCCTTCAAATTATTTCTGATTCACAGAAGAGTTGACAAGAAAATACTCTCTGCTAATGTTTGCTGTAAGTATCACATGTCGAATGGCCAAGGTGTGCAACCACAGCTCATGCACTGACATCAAGGCAGTATTCAATTCAATCATACATTTTGTTCTTAATTCTCCACTTATTCTCTTCATGCCTGTGATATATTATAGGGTCCCATGCAAGGTGCTGTGGTGCTGTGAGATCCCATGCCTTCTTACGTTTTTCCAAATAGTTACAGTCCTTTGTTTCCCATGAATTTGCCATTTTTGAAGATCACCAGCCAAGCTTGTGCAGAATGACCTTCCAACTGTCTAGATTTTACCATGGTTATGTGAGTGTTAAAGGGAGAGTTTAAAGTAACTCACCTAACAGATTATTATGTAATTCAGGGAAGATATAGATAATGTAGACAATATGAGAGAGATGAGAAAGCTGGCCAAAACAAAGTGATATGATAATATGAGAAAAATCTAGAATTGTAAAGGAAAGTCATGAAAAACTGTTTTAGATAGCAAAATTCCTTCAAAGGAATTAACTCAGTAATTTTTATGAAACTTTAATCCTGAACTCATCATGCGCATGCAAATGAATAATAGATACATGCATGCATGTGTATACATATGTAGTTTTAAAAAGGTATCAGAACTAATTGAAGCATATAAAGAACATGATGGGGTCTGGGAAGTGGGCACCGTGGGTTCCAGTGCCGGACACGTGTGAGGGCTGGGAGCACGAGAGTTTAATTTCCCAACATCCCCCTAGAAAACGTGGGCATGGGCTAGAAAGACGGCTCGGCAGTTAAGGCATGTTCCTGCAAAGCCTAACAACTGGTTTGATTCCCCAGTACCCATGTAAGACCAGATGCACAAAGTGGTGCATGCATCCGCAGTTATTTTGCAGTGGTTGGAGGCCTTGGTGAGCCTGTTCTCTCTCTTTCACTTTCTCTCTCTCTCCTCTATCTCTTTCTCTCTCAGAGAAGCCTCTCACAGAGAGGTTTGCAAATAAATGAATAAATAAAAATATATTTTAGAAAATCTTGGCCTGGCTGCATCCGCATCCATCTATCACTCCAGTCCTTTCATGGGGCAGGAAGTGGAAAATCACAGGCTCACTGACTGAAAAAAAAAAAAAAGCTGGAAGCTGTAGGTTGAGTGACTGATTCTGTGTCAAGTAACTATGCAAGGGAGCAACGGAGGAGCTGGGGCTTTCCTCTTGCCTCTCCGTGATGGTGGACAGGGCATGCATCTGCACACACATGTACATATGCCAATCATATCATATACCACGCCACATATATCCTACACAATCATACATATGAAAAAAATTAAGAATATTTCTGAAGGGTTAGTTTCATCAGATATACACAGTAAAAAATTCAAAAAACCAAGGAGTAGCAAACACCTGATATTTGGATAATAAAATCAACTCTTGTAACTAATCTTCACTTACAAAATAAATGTAATTTAAGTGGTATTTCAGCTTCAGCACAATACCTGTGTATTTAAAGTAGGGAATGAGTGCTGAGGGAAGCTTACTGTCTAAAGTGTACTTGCTGGTCAGCAAGGACTGTTGGAAGAAATGAGCACTTAGAATCCATGCCGAATTTTCATTTTCATAAACACAACGGAAAGAGTATAATTGACACAGGAGACATGAATGATTCAAACCAAAGGAAGACAATAATTAAGGAGCTAAATTTCTACTTTTTGTTGGGGACAGGATCTCTTTGTTTATCCCAGACTGGCCTCATTAAATTTACCATTCTCTCTTTTCGTTGTTTTTTCTTTTTCAAGTTTGGGTCTAACTTTAGCCCAAGCTGACTTGAAATTCACCATGTTTTCTTGGGTTGGACTTGAACTCACATTTTCCTACCTCTGTCTTTCTGAGTGCTGGGACTAAAGGCGTGAGTCACCATGCCTAGATTAAATTTGCCATCCTCTTTCCTTGGCCTCACCGGTAGCTGTGATTTATAGGTATGTCTACCCCTTGCCATTTTAGAAGCTGATTCTTTCTTAAGAAAAATAAAATAGAAATCTTAAGTGTGACTATAGTAAAAGAAGCCATAAGGTTATAGTGACACACATCATAATAATCATTGTATATTCCACAGGATGTCATTTCATGAATTATGTTAAATCAATAAATTCAGAACCTAAATGAAATGGACATTTTTCTGGAAGAAAAGTATGAATTATCAAAATTTGTTGAAGAAGAGAAGCATCTGAATTGATTAACAATTCTTAAAATAAGTTAAGAACTCTAAATGTCCTCTAATCTGCCTTCAGTGGCATCAGACCAAAGTTATTTCATAAAAATTCTAGAAAATTCAAAGAACTACTAATTCCAGGCCTATTTTATTTCTTCCAGCAATTAGTAAAACACAGGAAGCCACTCAAATAATTTTATGAGGCTAGTGGAATCCAAATGCATAAATAGAACTTATATGACATAAAAATAAGACTGGCCAACCTTTTTGTAAGGGCAAATTTAACAGTTTTACCTCTTTGATGCCTACTAAGTACTAAAGGAGTATACCAAAATAACACTTCAAAATATAACTTTATTTCTGTCTCCCTCCCTTCTTTCCTTTCCTGCCTTTTTCTAAGGTGCATATGATGTTTGGATGTATAACATAGATAAAACTGCCTTCAAACGAAAGGACATTTGCATAGGTGATGTGATTTGGCTTTGTTATTGACAAGACAGATGCATCAAATACTCTAAACCCTACACAAAGAGAAATAAAAATCAGGACTTTGTGTTTAACAGTTTTTGGAGAATTGTGAGCAAGCACAGACAAGGTGGGGCAAAGGGCAGAAGAAAGGGCTTGGGTGTGTGAGGTTCTATCCAAAAAAAGGGGAAAGAGTTGGGATTAGAGGTTGTAATAGCACTAAAGCTTGACAATTAAAACCAAGATAAGTTAGTCTCACAAAACTTCAGCAAGTCCCCAGTGTCTTTGAGGGCAGGAGTGTTTTGGCCTTGTGGAATGGAATGAATTTGCCCTATATTTTATAAATGCTAAAGAATGAGAATATGCAAATGGAGAGGCAAAGAAGCACTTTCCTCCCAGAATTATGTGGTTCACAGGGAATAGGAGTTGTTCTTGGCATATGGGAGGAAGGAGGGTGTGGTAGAGTTCATTTTTATGAGGCCGAGAAGAATGAGTCTGGGGTACATTCAAAAATGAGAGTATTTTAATGAAGAAACATGCAAATAAATAAATGGAACAATCTGTTGAAATTGAATTTTTCTTTGCAGGCCATCTGGTTCTTATCCATTAACGCACACTTATTTTATTTGAACTTTAAATAGGCATCCTGGCCAAAAGCTTCTAATGTAACCATAATGTGAAACTATTATGGAACATACATTAAATAGATATCCTGCAGTACTTGAAAAGGAGAAAATATAGCATATTTCACTTGCAAATAGAAATCCAATTAATGTTTTATTGTACATATGTAATCACATAGAGATGTAAGATATATCTAATTATTTACAGGTATACGGAGCATATATAATACACAAATGTGTGTGTGTGTGTGTGTGTGTGTGTGTGTACCAAACACTCCATAGGCAATGGCATGAAAATTTCAGGAAAGTAAAATGACCTGTCTATCTATCTCTAAATATATACCTAGTGATCTATAACTAAAAAAATTCTTCAGAAGTTAAATCACATCAAGTGAAACATCCAGGGCTTTTTCTAATGTACAGGTGACGTTATCTGTATCAATATATTTTAATACCTTTTACTGAAAGTTATCAAATTCCAGAAATTCCATCTAGGAAACATATATTCATGACCAAATTGTTCTACAGTTTTTTTCACTTGCTTTTTAAATTAATTGTTTTAATGAAACCCTAACCTAATTTTTGCATTGGTCAAAAACCTTGATACATTTAAAAGACCTTAAAAAGACCAGTAACTAGTACAATGGGGAGGCTGTATTTTCAATCTGCTTTTTTGTTTTTCCTGTCTTTGAGGTCACTGAATTCTTCTCTAATACCACCTCCTCCAAAATGTATCCGTAGTTTAAATTCACTAATTTAACACACAAGTTTTTGGCCATTTTTCACTAGCAGCTCATGCAGCACTATGAGGGGTACGCCATGTAGGACCAGGCTTCCTTCCAGATGGATGCTTTGTGTCAGTCAGCGGTGGTGTCTTCAGCCACAGGGCCTGACCTTTCACATCAAGCTTGTAATCGAGTGCTTTAACAGAAGCCTGTCTTGTTTTGGGGACCATCTAGGTCTCTCTGATCAATAGTTAGTTCAATCTAGGTTGCAAACAACTTCTGGTACTGGGAGTTACAAGCCTGCTATACAAAAGCGACCACACTGAAAAGATGCACACATCTGTGCAATCATGGCACCCAGGCTATGTGTGTAACCACTGGCTCTCTGCTTTGTTAAGAGATCTGCTCAGTGAAAAGGAACTCAGGCTGGAACTGGGAACCAGTCAGAATCTTATGGAGACCAAATTTATGGATTCCAGTGGAAAGATCCCACTAGTTTGTGGCCCAAAGAGGGAACACACCTATCAAAATCTCTCTTAATTAATAATGCTTATCCCACTTAACCTAGGCTGACCTCATTGCCCATTGGATAATCTGATTTTCTTTGTCAAAAGGTAGCAAGAGCCAAAGATAAAACCCTCACATATCAGCCAGGACCCAGGTGAACCCACAGAGGAATTGGGGAAATGGGTAAGACAGCTACTTTCATGGTGAACCTGACAAACAGCACCAGGGTGATGGAGACAGACACCAAGGACACTCAAAATGCATCAAAGCAGAAATTCAGAAGCTGCTGAGAGCTCAACATTAAGGTAGACTTAAAACACACCCACCAAGGCTCAGGGAAATTTGTGGAAGACAGGGTGGAAAGAATGTAAGAGCCACAGAGTGGAAAGGAATGCCCACAGGTACTGTCCCCTTACAATGACTGACTGATGCTCTCACATCTCATGACTCACAACACCATGGTGAGTCCCAGCAATACCACTGAGGAGGCCCCTCAGTGGAGTGGGGGCAGGGTGGAGGGAAATGATGGTTCAAACACATGATATGTTCATAAAAATTTTTATTTAATAAAAATTCACTAATTTAGTAAATTAATGTACCCATTATCTCCTTAGCATTACATGTTTTTATCTCTCTAGAGTTCAGCATATTTCTTTAGTAAATGTACAGAAATCATGGTCTTAATATAAAATATATTGCTCCATTGAGAGGTAACAAGATTTTATTAGTTAGAAGATGGTCTCATACATTTTAAGGATGAATTCAGAATAATACATGTTACTACTTGTACAGAATTAGGTTAATTTGTTATGTTAATTGAGAATTACCATTACGTTTAGAGGCTGGGTTTTCAAACTTCAAAGCACTGGCATAATTCTATTTAATATAATTTAATGTCACTTTTATGTCTCACAAAGAAATTCAGAATCATAGTTTCCTAGGATAATCATAATGAAAATTAATTAAATTCAATTTTTATGGCATGTTTAACATATCCAGGAACAACTCCTGCATTCTTTCAGGGGGTCTGAAGTATTCTAATTTATTTGTACCTTTTCTTTTAGTAGGGTGGAAAGTATACAAAGCATGTGTCTTAACTGTGTGGATGCCACCATTAACAGGCTATTTTTTTTTTTTATTACCAACAACCTGGCCTTAAGTATGGTCTGTTTATTTCAAAGGGTGCTTTGCTCATTCCAAGAATATCTATGAAATCCTTCTACCATACTTACTCCTAAATTATTCGGTATTCCATGTTTATGTCAATAGAGCTAACATGTAACATGTATCAAAATGTCTATGTATTTTTTTTTTTTGGCCTAACACCCTTTAACAAGATTTTTTTGGGGGAGGGAGGCATTAGTAGCTATAGTGCTAGAAATACATAGTGGGACTACTAAGAAACAAAACTAGACAAGTGCAAATTACATGTATGTTACATGTAATACTACATTCATTTCTCAGGATATACCACTGTGAGGTGCAGTCCTTCACGCTTTCTTGTCAGGAAGGAAACTGAGAGGAGGGCCAGAGGTATTAAGTAACTCACCAGGATTTAAAGACTTCTAAGTGGGAAGTCACCCTTGAGTGTTTCCAAATATTTGCTTTTAACTACTATAAGACACTTTGATAGATGATTTCTACATTATTGTTTACTCCTTTAAGAACATAAACAGGGCTGGAGAGACAGCTTAGTGGTTAAGGTGCTTGCCTGTGAAGCTTAAGGACCCAGGTTTGATTTCACGGTACCCTTGTAAGCCAGATTCACGAGGTAGCGAATGTGTCTGGAGTTGGTTTGCAGTAGCTAGAAGTCCTGGTGTGCCCATTCCTTACTGTCTTTCTCTCATAAATAAATAAATAAATAAATAAATAAATAAATAAATAAATAAATAGATAGATAATCTCTTTAAGAAAAACAGATAGGGTGGAGGAAAAAAAAAATCCTTGACAAGGTCTTGGGGTTATATGGAAAACTTAGAAGTGTTTTCAATCTCATATTATTCCTACTGCCTTCTTGCATTGTCTGCTATGTTGCATCTAAAATTTTGAAACCTTCCAAGTGCACTGATTAGAAACTGTTAATTTCAAATGAAAGAGCTTTTGAATGAGCAAGCAGTAACCTGGATTTCTAATACTCCAAGGCAGAAGTTATTATAGCATTCCCTCATTTCACTAGTCATTTTTGCTGGCATTTTGAGGTAGGGTCTCACTCTAGCCCAGGCTGACCTGGAATTCACCATGTTGTCTCAGGCTAGCCTCAAACTTACAGTTATCTTCCTACCTCTGCCTCTATAGTGGTTTGAATTGGTGCCTCCCCTCACCAATACATTCAGTGTTTTATTAGTTTGTAGTTTGCAAGCACCTGGCTGGAGGCAGTGTCACTGGGCAAATCTTAAGATGTGGTGATGGGTTTGAGATTTCAATCTAAAAATATGCAAAGTGTGCCTTGCTGGAGTTCCTGATGTGTGCTGTACCGTATGACTTTTTGTCTTGTGCTTGTCTCTTTCTGTGTTTGGTCCTGTGAAAGAAGACAGCTTCTTCTGCCATTATGGAACTTCCCCTGGATCTGTAAGCTTCAATGAACCCCTTCCTCCATAACTGTGCCTGATCTAGAAGTTTATCTCACCGAACCTAAAACTATCTGCTACAGCCTCCCAAGTGCTGGGACTCCAGGAACCACACCCAGCTCAGTATTCCCTCTTACTGAGTTTTATGTAATACTCTGTCAGTGGATAAACTAAAAGATCAGCTCTGTGGTTAAAGGCTGGCAGATTCTGACTTAGGTTCATGGAAAATTCTGGAGTTCCTTATCAGACCAGCCAATAAGCTGCTGCTATGTAACAGCCTCACATTGTGGAAGGAACATTTTTCAGAAGTTACATGGAAGGAGGTTGCAAAGGAAACAAACAGGAATTTTCTATTGTCAAATGCCATTTTATTCCCAGTCCATTTATAGCTCTTAAATAAAGGTCTGTCCCACAGGTTTATATAATAAATGGGGCTTGAGCTCTTGAAGAAATGAAATGATGGCTTCTTCATCTTGTTAGCCAGTTCTCAAAACATGTTTCTGTTCAAGCCCTCAGTGGCATGAGGGGAGGCCTCAGTAATTGACCAATAAAACCTCCTCTCTGAGGTAATTGCTAGCGGTCCTCTAGTTTTCCTGCAAGTCTTGGCAAGCCGTTGCTGGTGTGGGGGACTTTGCTCTCCTGGGAAGCACATCACCATCCAGGGCAATAGAATTGCACTTACCTTCAGCTGCAAGGTAGAATTTTCTGAATATAGCTTCAAATTATAGGATTAGCATCTGTTAGGGGATTGGGTTAAGAAATATACATTACCTGGAGAACATTACACCATCAGCTCAGGATGACCTGTTTGGCATTTCCTCAGCAGCGTTAACTAGTTAATAAAGCTCAAACAGCATGTTAAAATTTTTCATTGCTTATTCCTGCATTTTACAATTTATATTCTGTTTTTTAACTTTTAGAAAACTTATAGCTTCAAAATTCTACAATCCATCATTAAATCATTTTCAACTATCTACAATAAAATATTTCTCTACTCTATCAGAGGTTTTTTTTTTAATACTTTATTTATTTATTTGATGGGGAAGAGAAAGAATATGGGCACACCAAAGCCTCTAGTCTCTGCCAACAAACTCTAGAAACATGCACAACCTTGTGCATCTGGCTTTAAGTGTGTACTTGGGAATCAAGCCTGGGTCCTTAGGCTCTTCAGACATGCATCTTAACCATGGAGCAATCTCTGCAACCCCTCTTTCAAAGCATTTTAAAATAAATTACTTTGATACATTTTGTGATTATTATTGCTAATGTGCTTTATGTTTTCATTTGACTTAAAGCTGTTATACATTTTCCTTAACCCACTCTTTTTTTTGTGTGTTTTTCTTTCTTTTTTTTTTTTTATTCAAGGCAGAGTCTCACTCTAGTCCAGGCTGACCTGAAATTCACTATGTAATCTCAGGGTGGCCTCAAACTCATGACAATCCTCCTACTACTGCCTCCCTAACACTGATATTAAAGGCATGAATCACCATGCTCAGAAATGCACTCTTGACTCTATTCAATAGTGGGAGGTTGTTTTTATTCATCTTGGAAGTCTTTGGATAACACAGGCCCATAACATATAAAGTATCCAAGAAAAACATTTATGAATAAACAAAATTTATTTAGGGCACAATATGTGAGATTTGAGAAATATGAAAATATTTAGGGAGGACTGAACAGATGACTTAGCAGTTAAGGGATTTGCCTGCAAAGCCTAAGAACTCATGTTTGCATCTACAGGTCCCTTGTAAGCCAGATGGTGTGACACAAACATGCCATGTTGCACATGCATGCAATGGGGTGCATGCATCTGGATTTCATTCACGGTGGTGGGAGGCCCTGGCACACTCATTCTCTCTCTCTCTCTCGGTCTGTCTCAAAATAAATATATAAATAACATATTTAGGGTAGTAAATTTCCTTTATTATATAGACTAGAGATAATCCTGGACAGAATTCATCAGAAAACAGCATTATTCTGAGCAGATAACTGGAATAGTAGAGACTTTAACAAAAAAAAAATACTGAGTTTAAGGAAGCAGGGCACCCTATTATCGTCTAAAAGTATTCACTACTGAAGGTTCACAGATCAGGGTTGCTACAGAGTTCAGACATTAATGCTTGGAGACCACTTTCAACAGACAGGAATTGTAATGTTCTATTTGTTTTTACATATACACGATCTTGGGATATGAAAAAAAATCCATTCACATTATTTTCTACAAGTACATTTCAATATGTGTCCTGTATGTGGTTTACCTTCCAACTAAAATTCTAGGTCAAACTCCTAAAAGTGAATGCAGATTGCAAAATTAAATACATCATAAACAAACCTAATCACTGAAAGTGAATTTTTAAGTTATTTACATTGTATTTGAGGTTTTTTTTTTTTTGTTTTTTTGAGGTAGGGTCTCACTCTAGCCCAGGCTGACCTGGAATTCACTATGGAGTCTCAGGGTGGCCTTGAACTCATGGCAATCCTCCTACCTCTGCCTCCCGAGTGCTGGGATTAAAGACATACGCCACCACGTCTGGCTCTATTTGAGGTATTTTTTACTACCACAGTGCCATTAAACCATGATTGCCCTGGGTCTGCCTGGGTGAGAGCTTGAAGATTATAAGTAGGGTTACTTGTGACATTTAAACTTTATTCAAATGGGTATGATTTCATAACTAGGGGTTGTTAAAGGAGTACAGAGGTTAAAATTATATTTCATTAAAGAGATTTCACAGCCAATGAGGACCTTCATAAAATCAAAATCTTCAGTGAAATGAATGTCATTGAAATCCATATGATGATTTGCCTTTGTAATACTTATAATACATTATATATGTTGAATTCATCATACAAACACTCAACTACAAAAACTCTCCAAATAATGTAAAATTATTTTTGGTGTTTTATGTGAATTATTAATGGTTCTAATTTTAGCTGTGATGGCAATATTCATGTGCAATGGATGTGGAACTTTTAGGAGATCTCATAAAAATAAGATGGGGGTGTCATAAAATGCAGCCTAGTTCTTAGTTCCAGGTGGTCACAAGCTCAATGCAAGTTAGTCTCGTATGTCTAGAATTTCAGCAAGAAAGAAAACACAAGGAGAAATTTAACATGAACAAAAATATTATTTACTTACTCAGGATTTTGTATCATATCCAAAACATTCAAATAAACAAGAAACAAATTCAGGAAACATTTTGCATTTTACTTGAAATATGTAAGCATTTTAATAAAATGAAAAAAAAAACCTAAGTCCTCTAATGATTGGTTAATTTTTCCATATCAAGATACTTTTAGTAATTCCTCTTGGATTTCTAAAAGTGACATGAAAATACACATCATTTTCTGCATTCAGACTTAAAATACATATAACTTTTTAAGGCATGATATTATGTATTCTGTATCAACAAATAAAATTAATGAAAATATAGTTCAGTTTATAGATGGACTAATTAATTTTTATCCAAAATACTTATGGATAATCTATACTATATTTATTTTTACTTCATCAGGTACAGAATTCAGTATGCATTTATAAAGGTCAAGATGTCTCTCTTTCCAAAATACTTATTAGGTCTTATGATCTGGAATTTTTTCAATGCTGGCACACTTTATAATGAGCTGATTCATATTTTTAAAATTTATGTCTCCATAGAGCCTGAATAGTTATTACTAATATATTTCTACTTACAAAGTTTAAACAATATGCTATATGATTTGACTTAATCTGGGATAAATACAATCTAAAATTATACAAGAATAAGATGACTTTCTTTGAAAGTTACAAGGAATGAAATTTAAAATACTACATACATTGAAATTGTAACCTGGACAAGAGTCAGCGTGCACATCATTTTTTAAAACCAGGATTATCAGAAGCATTTGCAGTTTATACTGACTGAAGAGATATCATGTATATTATGTGTTATGCTTACTATTTACTTATTCCTAAAGCAAAATGTTCACTATACATATTATACACCATTATTGGAGTACAGACATTACGAGATCATGCTGCCATTCAAAAGTAAGGTGCACATTTTATTATAATTGAGTGACATCCCAAATGCAATATATTGCTATGAAAATGCAAAAGTTTTCACAGATTGGCAATTATGAGTTGGATTGATCACAATGAAACGGCATTTATTTTATACAAGATGAAAAGCTGCATCATAAGTATATAGACCAATAGATTACATTGAAGAAGAGGAAGCAGAAGGGAAACAGCGCTCTGGCGTAGAGGTCGATGCGCTTCGCCGCTGTGGGGATGACAGGTTTGGCAGGGGGTGGCTTTTTGTTGTTCTTCGCCTGTGACTTGCCAAGCCCATTGTTGACTTCAATGGGCTTTCCATAGCAGTCATAATTGGATAGTTCAAAATCTCTTGGTAAACTTCCAACGATGCTAAAGTCATTCGATCTCAGATCAGACTTGGAAGTACACACCTTTTTGCACCTGGTCTCGCCAACCTAATGATAACAATGGAAAACAATTGTTTGAAACTTTTCTATTTACATTTTTTGTTTATTTTTATTTATTTGAAAGCAACAGACAGAGAGAGAGAAAGAGGCAGATAGAGAGAGAGAGAGAGAGACAGAATGGGCATGTGTGGTGGTTTGATTCAGGTGTCCCCCATAAACTTAGGTGTTCTGAATGCTAGGTTCCCAGATGATGGATATTTGGGAATTAATGCCTCCTGGAGGGAGTGTATTGTTGGGGGTGGGCTTATGGGCTTTATAGCCAGTTTCCCCATCCCAGTGTTTGGCACACCCTCCTGTTGCTGTGGTCCATCTTCTGTTGGCCAGGGGGCGATGTCCACCCTCTGCTCATGCCATCGTGGAGCTTCCCCTCGAGCCTGTAAGCCAAATAAACCTCTTTTTCCCAGAAGCTGCTCTTGGTTGGGTGATTTCTACCAGCAATGCGAACCGGACTGCAACAGCATGACAGGGCCTCCAGCCACTGCAAACGGGGTCCTTAGGCTTCACAGGCAAGCACTTAACTGCTAAGCCATTTCTCCAGCCCACTTTTCTATTTTTAAAGTATCCTCTTCTACAGGTTATATTTTAAAAATATTTATTTATTTATTTATTTATTTATTTATTTATTTATTTATATATGGTAGGGGAGAGAAAGAAACAGATAGAGAAAATGGGTGTGCCAGGGCCTCACTGCCATCGAACTCTAAAGGTGTGCATTACCTTGTGCAACTGACATATGAGGGTACTGGAGAATCAAACCCGGGTCCTTAGGATTCACAGGCAAATGCCTTAACCACTAAGCAATCTCTGCAGCCCATAAAGGATACTTTTTAGAGCAGGGCATGGTGGCCTATAAACCCAGCACACCACACCAGAGGCTGCAGTGGGAGCTTCTTCATGAGTTTGAGGCAATCCTGGCATATAGAGTGAGTCTCAGGTAAGCCTACACTAGAGTGATACCCTGCCTAAAAAAAAAGTATACATTTTTTTAAAAAATGAGTTTCTACAAGAAAGTATTTGTTTTCACCAGGAAGAACAGGGATATGAGTCAACTGATTAAACTATCAGGTTACTTAGACATTTAGGACTCTGAAATATTCCCCAAGCAATAAGCATAAACTCAAGATTACTAGGTGATCTGAGGCTTCAGAGTTTTCTTAGTTTAAGTACCAAAAAGTAAAAATCCATTATTGGTGCAGTATGAAATCATGATCCAGGAAATATTACCCACATGGATGGATTAAACAAGCTTTTGCTTCTAAATTTTGGTGCTATTTCCAAATAGGACTATTGAAGATTGACAGTGGCATTGATGTCTTTGCTGATGCAGTCTGTCTCTAACCCACATAAAGATTCAGATTAGCAAAATATATAATCACATAAGTAGGAGAACAACTTCAAAATTAAGCAAGAATATATAGAAGCACTCCAAAATGCTTCAAGTTCATTTTATTGTTTTTAAACAGTTAAATCCCCCGAAATATCTCAAAGAGGTGAATGAATTATATTCAAAATAAGTGGAATGGTGTGTGTGTGTGTGCGTGTGTGTGTGTGTGTATGTGTGTATGTACATGTGGCCATGTGCTACAAGTGAATTTTTTACAATGACTCATTAAACAAAAGGGGTAAGAAGGCCAGGCATGGTGGCATACAGCTTTAAGCCTAGCACACAGGAGGTAGAGGCAGGAGGATCACCATGAGTCTGAGGCCACTTTGAAACTATACAGTCCAATTCCAGGTCCACGTGGGTTATGGTGAAACCCTACTTCAAGAAACTAAAAAAAAAAAAAAAAAAAGGTTGGGGGAGCAGAATAACTTCCAACTGCAAGAGTAAAACCCCTCCAGGTATTTCCTTAACAAGTCCTATAGCTGATTGATCTGTTTTTGTCCCATTCACAAGAGATTTTTTTTATCAACAACAAAATATTTCTTTATTAATTTGACCTCACTATGAAATTGCATATATGCATGAAAGCATGAGTTTATAATAAAAATATTATTTTCAATTTTTATGCTATCAGAAGATAAGGACTGAAATAAGCCACTTATAATGGAAAATGATCTTACTAAACACATTTCTAAAATAAATTTGGCTATACTAACCTACAATTCATAATTCTTCAATTGATCCTTATAAACATATATCTCATTTACTTCCATTATATAAGTGCCACTTCTGAAAATTACTGATAACAGAAATGAGGGAGCATAATAATAAGTGTCAAGAATAAAAATGATTCAGATTAAACTTTAATGCTTTAAGCTTGAACTTCTAAGCTTTTTTCAGTACATTATTTGAGAAAAAGCAAATAATTTGGTTTACAATTTCCTCAGCTGAACACTTGTGCATTGTCTCATGCTTATGATAAAAAGAAGGATTAATCTGTATATATTTTAAGGAATATAAATCAATGCTAAGTTTTAAAAACATAACTTTTAGCATAGGGAATCAACTCTCCTTCATGGGTGAACATTGGCTTTATTTTATTTTTATTGAAAATCATGTGTAGGGACATAATTTTCTTGTCTTTTGATCATAAAACCTCTATGTATAGAAAGTACTAAGAGTTGCAAGTACAGTCGTGTTAACAACAAAGGTCTATAACTATTTTGCTGAATAAAAAGAAAAATATACAAGTTAACAATTTAGTGTTCAAATTATTGGAATCTCTAATAAAGCAGTTTCAAAAGAAGGAATCAGGCAATTACATGTTGATGATAACATTTTTATATGAGCACTAAAGTCATGAAAAAACCCCACATGCTGAAAACTAGATTATCATTTCATGTTTTAACACCTTTTTGAGAAAGTAGAATCTTTTTTTGTTGTTTGAAAAGAAAAAAAAAAGAGAAAGTAGAATCTTATTTTTAAATTTTATTTTTAGTAAGCTCTCATGTGACAACATGTAACAATCTTGCAAATTTATCAATTTATAGATTTAATGAATGTTTAGTATCCATGTCAATCCTAAATTATTTGGAACTCATCTCCCTCATCATATGGGTTTATAGGTAAAATTTTATTCTGACAAGTATACAGTAAAAATAATAATTTTCCTTTATGATTAGATATTCAAACTTCCTGACAATTGTTCAAATTGCAAGCGTTTCTTTATAACTTTTGTAGCAAATTGTCATAGCAGCTCCAGAATACAGATAAATATGCTTCTGATAGCAGCTAAACAGAGATAATTAAAATGTACATGTGGTTAAATTTGTTAAGTTTTTATCCTCTGAGAAAATATTTTAACTAATTTATGACTCCAGTTAAGGAAGATGTGTGGAAGCATGATAAATTAGTAACTGATAGGGAGATAATGGTGGAATGTAAGTCCAAAAATGAGGTCAGGCTGGAGAGATGGCTTAGCAGTTAGGGTGCTTGTCAGCAAAGTCCAAGGACCCATGTTCTACTCTCCCGATCCCAAGTTAGCCAGACGCACAAAGGTGAGGCAGGCACAAGTTAACTAGGTGGTAAACGTGTCTGGTGTGTAATTGTAATGGCTGAGGCCCTGGCGTGCCAATACTTTTTCTCTCCCTTTTTCTGTCTCTTCCTGAAATGAAATAATTTAAAGAAAAACTTTTAAAAAGATGAGGTTTTGAACACCTCCAACACACATAGGGGTCTCAGGTACTCTTCTTTCCAATTTTGGAAGGGAGGAATGAATGTGTTTCAGGAGGAGAAACTTTGCTCGATCTTCTCTGTGCAGCTCTCTGAGGTTCCCAAGCAAACCTCACTTCCTCTCAGTACCACCAGCTTCTTAGGTGTTGCTAGTGACTGAGCGAAGGCAAAGTGCTAAGAAAGGGATTCATAATGTATTGGAAAGTTGTTTTCCTCATGCGTAATTAAAATAAGGCCGAAATGGTCCAGTAAAGAGTGCCATCCATTAATGGTAAAGCAGGCATGGAGGTCCAGATTTTGCAATCCCAGAAATCAGGAGGCTGAGGCAAGAAGGTCATAAATTGGAAGCCAGCCTAAGCTACAGAGTTCAAGGAGAGACGGGGGGGGAATTAATCATTAGGCTGTTGCAGACATTATACAGAACAAAAAGAAGATGCTGAAGGCCCCAAGAAGCACTTCCATGAAAAGAGAGCAAACTGTCTTCCTTTTTTTTTCCTGCTCATGTCCATGGAAACCCTGAGCATTATATCTAAAAAATTTTGTTTTTATGTATTTATTTGAGAGAGACAGAGAAAGAAGAGGCAGAGATAGAGAGAATGGACACCTAAGGCCCTCCAGACACTGCAAACGAACTTCAGACTCATGGGCCACCTTGTGCATCTGGCTTAAAGAGTCCCAGGGAATCAGACCTGGGTCCTTTGGCTTTGCCAGCAGGCTCCTTAACAGCTGAGCCATCTCTCCAACCCCTGGGAGTTATATTTTATAGCAAAAAAAGGAAGAGGGAGGATTAGGCAGATGGTGGTTTCAGGAAGTATTGAAATATAGATAATATCAATAGAGTGGTAAGTAACAAGGGAAGAAACAAGAGGAGGAAGGGGAGGAATTTGATTATGGTGAGAGCCATGACAAAGGTGATTATCAAGGGGAGGAAAGGAGGCAGATGCCCTGTGGCCTCCACCCAGTAAGTCACATGCTGATGACAGTGTCTTTATTTCCTTTTGCCTTACACATGCCTGGTTTGGCTCATAAGAGGTAGTGACTGGAAAAAAACCCACAAGGAACTTGCTCTGTCTTGCCACATCTCAAATGTTCTTCCATCCCCAGCTGACAGTAATGTGAGCATCCCCCCTACCGCCCCTTCCAACTGAGCTGGCATAATGTGCAGCACAATGGTGCAGGATGTGTAGAGTCATAACTTCTACCACCAAACAGCCACAAAGGTCCTTCACGCTGTGTCAGTAAACCGTGCCCATTGAAAGGAGTCCAGGTTCACAGAGGAGCCTGGAGTTATGAGGTACCACACTCCCTCCCTGCCCCACCAGGACACAGAGAGCAGTAAAAACGGCTTTAAATGGGACTCAGAGCCTCAGACTCTGAAAATGTTTAGGTTTGCATGGAAAAGGATCCATCAAATGATGAACACAGGACTATCTCAAACTGAATTTTAAAATATCAGTAAATCAGGCTGGAGAGATGGCTTAGCTGTTAAGCGCTTGCCTGTGAAGCCTAAGGACCTCGGTTCAAGGCTCGATTCCCCAGGACCTATGTTAGCCAGATGCACAAGGGGGCACATGCATCTGGAGTTCGTTTGCAGTGGCTGGAGGCCCTGGCGCGCCCATTCTCTCTCTCTGCCTCTTTCTCTCTCTGTTACTCTCAAATAAATAAATAAAAATAAACAATTTTTTTTTAAAAAATCAGTAAATGTCCAGTCCAAGATGTCAAATATAAGGAATTTGTAGATTATTAATATATCCATTATAAAAATAAAAACTTCCATGAACTATTGCAAATATGCTTTAAAAACGCAAATTCTTAAAGGCAGAGGTAGGAGGATTGCCATGAGTTCAAGGTCACCATGAGACTACATGGTGAAATCCAGGTCAGCCTTAGCTACAGTGAGACCCTACCTCAAAAAAAAAAAAAAAAATGCAAACTTCAATATCTCAATAATCAAATGCAAGCATCCAGTAGGAAACACACTAAATGAAACTTAGGACTGAAAATCCAAAAATAAGTAACATAGATGTGAATTACAAAAGGGAGAGGTAAAGGAGTCACTGAATGGAAGTTTAAAGGAGACATTACCTAATCTGAAAATGGGAGAAACCCCACTAGCAAGAATCAACAGAGCCCCAGGGACACGGAACTCTAACAAACGCAGCATTTGTGTTATCAGAATTCTAGAAAGAGAGAAGGAAGGGATGTATGCAAAACATACTCTAAGAAATAATAACTGAAAATTCTGATATCCAGTAAGAATCATAGCCCTTCATTTTCAAAATGATAAAAAAAATTCCAAATAATGTTAACCCAGGGAAATGCATACAAGACATATTCTAATAATCTTCTGATCCCTAAATGTCAGATGCACTCTTTTTGAAACCCAGGGATAAATGGCATTACCCATAGGACCCTTAAAATGCTTTTTTCATGTGAGAAGTCTGAAGGTCAGAAGAAAGAGGCACAGTGTTTGTTAGGTGCTAACAGAAATGAACCAACATCCCGCAGTCCTTTCTCCAGGAGGACATCCTTCAGGAATAAAGGAGAAACCTGAACCTCACGCAGAAGGAAGACAGTTCTTACCAGCACATTTGCACACGACCACGGATAGAGGAATTCCTTTGACAGAATGACCTGAATAAAGTAAGAATTTAAGTGTGGAGTGCAACAAAAACAGTGCTGAAATAGAAGTGTATAGCACTGTAATGTGCATTAATGCATTAGACGAATATATTAATTAAAACTTAAAGATTTAATAAAGGAATGGTACATCACAGAGTAATTCAAACTTGAGAAACTGGAAGATATGTGTTCTATAAAAGTACTAAGTAAACATAATTAATACAAATGAAACCAGGCCACATATCCACACAAATGCCACTGAGGCAAGACACATTTATTTTCCCACTGTCTCCATAAATATAAGGCCAGCACAGTGCAGAGCCTTGCCAGACTTGGGACCAGGAGACCTCAGGCATGCAGACATAGTGACTATCAGAACTGACCCCATGACTATGAAAAGCACCAAAAGACGTGGTGTAAAGTGTTTTACAGCCACAGTCTGACCTAGAGGAGATGCACAGACTTGAAGGGCTTACTCCTTCAAGGCTCCTAATGTAGATAATTAGTGTAAGCCAATCTATCGAGCACACTGAATGAATATAATGAACTTATAATAAGAGTGTCTAAACCTTTTTAATTCTCTCCAAATTAAAAATGGTTAGCCCAATTTAAAAAAAAATCAGGCAATAAATCATAATCTAGGGATAAAAGAAAAGAATATGGTCAGCAAAAATAATTTTGTAATAAGAGAATTTATATCCTGAGTTTTCTAAATTAAATCTGAAAAGGAATCAAAAGCCATGCTTCTGACTGTAGTGATTGCAAATACATGCAGAAGAAGTGTTTAAGATAATTACAAGATACAAGTAGACAAAGGGATGCAAACTGCATGAACTAGTGAAAGGACGGCACTGGATGATGTGACAAGGTTTGTACACTTGATTCAGCATCCACAGGCAAACTCTGAGGTAGTTATACAAAGAGATACTACCCTAAAAACAAGACAGAAGACTCAAAATGGAATGCTAACCCGTGTGAGAGCAAGTAAGAGAAACCAGAATTTGAAAAATCATACCAAACAGAAAAAGTGAAGACAGAAGGCTGATGTATCCACAGCTGTATTCAATATAAATAGTGTTCCCATCAAAGCATGAAAGCCCAATTCTGTGTTATCTACAAGAAAGTCGCCTCAAAATAATGACATAGACATGGTGGATAGAAGAGGAAGAGAGAAGATTCATCAAAGGTATGACTTATTTAAACCGTGACAGTTCTGTATTCATGAAAAGTCCATTTTCGTTATTCAGGAAGAGAATTTGAGCATGAGGAAGTGATAGGACCTGAAGAGGCCTCCCTCAAAGACGTAGCCAGAGCTTTCTAGAAGGTCTGGGCTTTATGCTAAGAAAATGGATGGGATGAATTAAAAAGAGATTGGGGGCTGGAGAGATGGCTTAGTGGTTAAGCACTTGCCTGGGAATCCTAAGGACCCTGGTTCAAGCCTTGATTCCCCAGGACCCACGTTAGGCAGATGCACAAGCGGGCGCACGTGTCTGGAGTTCATTTGCACTGGCTAGAAGCCCTGGCGCGCCCATTCTCTCTCTGTCTCTGTGTCTGTCTCTGTCTCTCTCTCTCTCTCTCTCTCTCTCTCTCTCTCTCTCTCTTCCTCTTTCTCTCTCGGTCACTCTTAACTAAATAAAACAAAACAAAAAATTTTAAAATTTTAAACAGCCACAGAAAATCAGAAAAAGTTCACTGCTCTCGGTCAGCAAACTCCCTATGCATACTAGTGTAGCACTGTCGAAAAGGACATAGTGAGGACCAGCAGACGGTGGTATGTGGCCAGAACATGAGAGCAGGCGGTTTTCACGACGCAGAGATGAGGAGTCAGCGCGCTGGTTCGTTCTCTCTCACCTGCAAAGTGCTGATGTGGACCGGGGTCCCCGCGCCGTTCACCGGGTTCTTCTTCGCTGTATTCCCGCCTTTTCCCTCGGCCTGCTCAGCCTTAGCAATTCTGGCTTTTTCTGCTTCGACTCTCTTGGGGTTGTTCAACATCACCTGGACCACTGCATACTCCACCAGGGACGCAAACCCGAAGAGCAGGCAGGCAATGAGCCACACGTCCAGCGCCTTCACGTAGGACACCTTGGGCAGCTCGGCCGCCAGGGTGGTGCACTCAGAGGCCAAGCTCAGCACCGAGAAGATGCCTGAGAACGAACAGAAACAGCAAGGCCACTGTGAGCCCTTCCACGTGCTCCCCAGGTGGTGCTCCTTCTCTGCATTCGCCCCCAGCGACCTTGACCCGAATCCCTCCAGGAGCACTGCAGCTTAAAGGCTAGAAGAAATAATTGGTACATAACTTTTGTGTGGACTATTGATTGTGCCTGGGGAATGTTTGGAGACGCTCATAATTTTAAAGATAAATGGGATTTAAAAGTCGGTTGGAAAACAGACCGTGGCTACGGTTTAAGGAATTATAATGTCTGAGACCATCCCAGTGGAACCCTCAGCATCACGATTAGGGGGATTATTCCATTTCTCAGATTTATTGTAGAGAGATTTCAATTATAAAAGGAATTTACACCCACGAACAATTAAATATAAACAAGAACAGATTATATAACTGCCTGATAATTTTTGTTGCAATTTTAATACAAGAGACCAAATAAAGAGGATCCCTGGGGGAAAAAAAAAAAAGAAAAAGAGTTTAGCTACTGTGCAATCTAAAATCCTAAGTAGTTTTGGAAAACTAGCCATATACATACATACATACATACATACATTATACTATATATATATATATATATATATATATATATATATATATATATATGCAATGAATATAATTAAAAGTAAAATAATCATAAAATTTCAAAGATAAATTTCATTATCATGTCTTGTCTCAGCTCTCTTGCCATCATCATCCCTCACACTTTCTTTTGTCTTTTGACCTGTTATAATTTTAGAAGGGAGATAGCAAAAAATAGACTACGGCCTAGTAGTAGCCTTGGTCTGGGGGACACATATCTATGCTATGCAACACTACTTAGTAATAAGATAAGACCAAATAGTAATTTAAGAAACAGCATTAACAAGCTGAAAAAAAAATAAATATATCTCCAGCCTCTAGTTTTCCTTTGACTATTGCTAAATATGGCGGCATGCTTACAGATCTCACTTGAATGTATCCTCAACTCTTTTCCCATCCTAAATTTGTAAATTTGTAAATCATTATGCCTTTCATTCATTCATTCACTACTGTTTTTTTTTGGCGGGGGGAGAATTGGCGGGCCAGGGCGCTAGCCACTGCAATAGAATTCTACATGTATGTGCCATTTAGTGGGCATGTGCAACTTTGTGTTTCCTTCACCCTTGTGAATCTAGTTAAGGTGGGATCTGGAGAGTAGAACATGGGTCCTCAGGCTTTGCAGGCAAGCGCCTTAACTGCTAAGCCATCTCTCCAGCCCTCAATTCTCTACTTTTGAACTCAGTCCCCTGTGCATGGTAGGCGAGCATCCTACCAACCTTCTAGTTGTACCTTCACCAAATTCTCTTTCTCTTCACTCACAACATTCTACTCCCATCCCACACACACGAGACCTTGGTTCCTGCTTTACGGGAAAAGAAAAAGCAGTTTTGAGCCCATTGCCATACTTACTCTATGAACCTCTATTTCACACGTCTTCTGCCTTCTGGCAAGATCCCATGGAATCACAGTTGACCACTCCTTCCCTGATAGCCAACTGGAGCGCACCACATTTTTTTTTTTTTTTTTGTAAATAAAGTTGTATTGTAACACACTATATTCAGATAGTTACATATTATCTATGACTGGAGAGGCACTGCCACAGCCAGGTTCCATAGTACAATAGAAAACATATGGATCACAACTTTCCAAATTATTACTGTTGTGTTTTATAGAACATTGCTGATCTTGGCTCCTGGGAGAGAGAGTGGAGACACCAGAAACTCTTGCCCCTGCAGACAAGCTCCCGATGCATGCATCACTTTGTATGATTGGTCTCACGTGGGTACTAGGGAACTGAATCCAGACCAGCAGGCTTTGCATGCAAGTGCCTTTAAACATGGAGCAATCTCCCCTCCTTCCTTTGTATGTTCTCATTTCATCACTTCTGCACTTTCCTATCATTCATTTCCCTCAGCAAGATTTTTTTCCATCAAAAATGAATATTCAATCATTCTTTCTTAAATTTTACATGAATAAAGCATTGTATTGTACCTCATAATCATGTGTAAATATTATGCTTATCTAAAATTAAACATTAATATAAAGTACTAACTTCCATTACCACTCTATTTCCCTCCTCTTTTCACTTTCCAGCTAACAATTGCAGAGAGATGTGTATATGGAATGCCTCAAATCTAGTTCTCTGAGAAGCAACTCTTGCCCAGTCCTGGCTTTTCTCTTATCTTCACACCATAGAAACAATAGGACATCCGCAGCTTGTGGGTCCATTCACAGTCCTATGTAAATTCAATCCATCGTGGACAAGTGGTTTATCACTCCTTTGCCTGGAAATACCTTCTCCAAGTGGCTTCCAGGAACCTACAGCATATTGGTTCTCACCTTCCCTGTACCTCCCAGAATATGACTTCTCCATCCACCTTTGCTGTGATTTAATTCATTTTTATGACTGACTTCAAAGGCAGCCTATTCTCTGACAATTTTAAAATTTTTACCCCAGTTCTGCACCCTCCAAGAAGGCCAAGACCAGAATATTAAAGTGCTTACTAAACACCTCTAGTTAACAGATATCTCAGACCATTATAACATGCCTAAAGGAAATTCCCAGGCTGTCCACTTCAAATTTACCTTACTTTTGACCTCCAGCCACTGCAAATAAACCCTAGATCATGTGCTTCCCTATGCATGTGGCTGACATGGGTACTGGGGAATCAAACCAGGGTTCTTAGGCTTCACAGGCAAATGCCTTAACTGCGAAGTCATCTCTCCAGCCCCTTTAAATTTAACTTTCATTTGATTTAGAAAGAGAGAGAGAATAGGCAAACTGTCCTTTCTTAAATCCTACATCAAGCAATGGTACGTACACCTTTCACTTCTCCCGTCTGTGGTCTGCCATGCGGTGGACACCAGTGCCTGCCCTCCCAGCCTCTAGCCCTCACTGCCATTGCCGCATTGGCCTCCCAGATGCATGCTGTGCTTCCTCTTTGTTCTGCGGGTCTGTCTCAACAAAGCAGGAAATGGTTAGAGTCAGCATTGGTTAAAACTGGAGTCCAATCATGCTTAAACCTATCAGAGGTTTCCTAGTTCACTCCAGGAAGAGTTGTAATACTTTAAAAAAAATTATTCGTTTTATTTGAGAGAGGGAGAGAAAGAGAGAGAAAGAGAGAGAAAGAGAGAGAGAGAATGGGTGCACCAGCCATTGCAAACAAACTCCAGACACATGAGCCACATCTTGTGCCTCTGGCTTGCAAGAGTACTGGGGAATCAAACCTGGGTCCTTAGGCTTTGCAAGCAAGCACCTTAACAGTTAATCCATCTCCCTAGCTCCCTGTAATACTTTTAGAAAGGCCAAGAAAACCAGTTCAGTTATCAAATATTTTAACACCAAGAAAAACTAGACTAGAGTCAAATACTGGATGAATCCATATAACATTGCCTTCCCTTCCAAAACCATCTTTCAAAGCAGTTGGATTACATTTGCTACACAAAAAACTGGTGGAGTATCATTTATATGAAATGCATATGACAAGAAATGTTTCAGATCTTAGAGTTGTTTGGATTTTGGAATACGTGTGTATGCACGGTATGACATCTAGGTATAAAAAAGAATTCATTTCCATTTCATATCCTTCCCAAACACATGGCCTGGTTGTATTTTTTCATACAGTATTTTTTTAATATACCCACTTGGCTTTGATGACCTAGTTCACATCAAGTGTGGAATTCTCTATTTATGTCTTATGGGAGAGACAGAGGTTTTAGGTTTTATAGCCTTACATTATTAGTATTTATTAGCACTATAGTCTTGATGGACAGGAAGCAGGACCACTCACCCAGGGGCACCCTGGCGGCACTGGCATCAGGATTGATCCAGAAGGAAAGCCAGGAGAGGACCACGATCAGCAGGGTTGGTGCGTAGACGCCCATCATGTAAAACCCGACCTGTCTCCGCAGGGTGAAGATGACTTCCACACAGGTGTAGTAGCCTAGGAGAAGCAGACATGCCACAGGGATGATGGCCACAGCCATGCGGAACTGCAAGTCACTCATAAACCGGGAGGAGGAGGAGGAGGACGCTTCCATCCCAGGCAATACCACAAAGGGTCTGTCCCCTGAATGGATGTGATCCAGGAACCCACCTCCCTTGCCCTGGTGCAACTAACTCCATTACAACCCTGAGAAAGAGACGTCACGGGCCACCCACGTCAGTTTCTAGTCTCAGGTCTGTGTGAGACACTGTCATACAGGAGTGCTGGGGCCAGCACCCTTCTTCAAAGCTGTCTGAAAGGAAATGTTCTCCACCATTTTGCTCGGTAGAGTTTTAACCTCAAGTACCCCATCCTAGAGAGAAAGGATGGCAGTTGACAAGAGAGCAGAGATGTAGTTCAACCTTAAAAATGCTTTCAGGAAAGCACTAGCATGGGCCCAGGGAGGTATTTTCAGTTATCTAAACAAGAGTTTATAGAGTGCCATTGCCTGCTTTTCCTTCCAACCCCACTCGGTGCTCCAAGGCCCTCAAACCCACCCTGTTAGTTAAAGGACTTCATTTCCACATTCTGGGACAAATGCAGAAATAGATTCAGAACATTACCTGAGAACTGCCACAACATCAAACAGTTTCCAAATTACTCATGAGCATAGGCAGTCTCTGCTAGCCAATGGCAGGGATACTGTGATAGCATTGCTCTCCACAGAAGTTTCCATATGTTGGTGAATATTTTTCACATGTTTGGTCCTTTTTGTTGCCATTTTGATTCTAATATTTGATGTTAAAAATTCATGACTTAATTTATCTTATTTTATTTATTTGAGAGAAAGAAGCAGATAGATAGGGAGAGAGAGAGAAAAAAAAATAATGGGTGCTCCAGGGCCTCTGGCCACTGCAACAAACTCTACATACATGCACCACCTTGTGCGTCTGGCTTACATGGGTACTGGGGAATCGAACCTGGGTCCTTAGGCTTCACAGGCAATCACCTTAACTGCCAAGTTATCTCTCCAGGCCTAAAATGCATGACTTTTTAAAGACAAGGTCTCTCAGTGTAGCCAAGACTGTACTCAATCCAGTAGTCATCTGTTAGCCTTCCAGAAGTGATAGGATTAGAGGCATGACCAACCACACTCAGGTAAAATACTTTATAAGAATGCCATTTGCCATTTGATAAAAGTAAGACTGGAGTTAGGGTGATGCTCAGTGGGCAAGTGTGCTTGCTATGCCAGCATGAAGCCATGAGTTTGATCCCCAGCACACAGGTAAAGCCAGGTAGGGCTCTGATGCCTTTAAGCCCAATGCTGAGTGAGTGCACTCAAGCAGATCTCTTGGGCTTACTGGTCAGCCAGTTTAACTAAAGTAGGTGTTGTAGGATCAGCAAGGTAACTTGTCTTGGGGAAATAAGCTTTAGAGGAGGTCACCTGGCTTATTTATCTGGCCTCCACATGAGTGCACACGGGACATTTGTATTTGCACACACAAGCATACATCCATGTGTACAAAACAGATTCCCCCCGCAAACACACATATACACCGTAATGTTATGCATTGATACTAACAGAAAGTTTCCTAATTGTTTTCAGTTGAAATGCTGTATAATTAATGTACAATGTTGAGATGAATGAATGGACAATAGGCAAGTGAAAAGGTGTGAAAGAGCGGTGTTCGTGTAGCCTTGCTGACTGGCATCAAAGCTACTAAAATCATCACCATACTTATTGTAACACCTAAGCAGTATCTGTACACAATAGGGTCTCAATAAACTTTGAGTATAAGAAAGGTTATTTTGTAAGAATATACAATTATAATCAGTGTTGCCTAATGGAGGTTCAAAAGGTGATAGAATCAATGAATTAAAAAACAATTATTTGGTAGGAATAGAGGCAATTGTTAATTATCCCTCATGTTTGCATATTATAGCAAAAAGAAAAAAAAAATGCAGTTTTCTTTTAATTTTAACATCATTAATGTAACACAGCAATAACTTATTCATGTTTTATAGGATAGAAGAAATAAAAATGTCTCTCCCTTCTTTTTTCCCTAAGACTTATATTAACATCATGCCCAGAAAACAAAATTACCTATTTCTAACTAACAAATGTGCAACATTTCAAAACTATAATATTTAATAAGTACAATGAATACAATTGAAAAAGTTCATAGTACTTCCCAAAACAGTGGTCCAAAAAAGTTCCTTGCTCAGTAAGATTATGACTTTTTTAAAGTAAATTTTATGTTTTCCTACTGAGTATGAAATAGATAACAACATATGTGTGCTTCTGAACAAATTATACATATATTTGGAGGGTCTGGGGAGATAGCTCAGTGGTTAAAGGTACATAATTTGAAAATTATATACATTTCACATAGCTTCATACGTGACAAAAATATAACAATTTATTGTAAAGTAGCAAATTTTAAAATAAAATTTTACATTCCACCTTGCTATGTCCAAATTCGAAATAATATAAGTCCTTTGTTTTGAAGCAAATTTCTACCAAAGGCCTTAACAAAGGCCTCCACTGAGGGAGAATCACAAGTCATTGCTGCAGTAGGCAGTAAGTATGCATGGGATATTGCAGTGATGTGCTCCGTAAAGTTTTATGAGAAACATGGCTTGATCTTTTTGATCTTTCTCTGCTACTCTTAGATTTATGAGAGGCAGGTGGGCAGCTAATTGATATAAATGCTCATTGGGAAAATTCAATTTACTTTCTATTTCCTGTGAAGTTTTATTTCATCATTCACTCAGGCACTTAATTTAAGCATTCTTGTATATTTTCATTCCCATATTCTCCATCTTTGTTCTTTCTCTTTAATCACAGAAAATCATAATTTTATTAAAGTTAATCCCAAGTCATATTTTTTGTACAAATCAAATGCCTGCCACTAGTATATATCTTCATACTATAAAACCTTGTTTAACATTCTATATATTTTGCATTATTTACTGTTATAAAAAAGGCTTCTAAATATTATTCGAACATTAATATATTCCACATACAGCCATATTTTGATTTATATAAAGGTTGATAAAGTATGAAATAACAGTAACTACCATCCCAAATTATGCTAATCATATTTTTACTGTCTTCTGTATTGAAAAAGATTCAAGGGATTATTTATGATAAATCAAAAAATACCTCAGAAAAACTTAATACCCATTTTTAGAGTAATCTCCAAATTCTTTTTTTTTAAATTATTTATTTATTTATAGGGAGGCAGATATGTATAGAGAGAATGGGCATGCCAGGGCCTCCAGCCACTGTGTACATCTGGCATATGTGGGTCTTGGGGAATCGAACCTAGGTCCTTTGGCTTTTTAGGCAAGCACCTTAAGTGCTAAGCCATCTCTGCAGCCCTCCAAATTCTTTATGTCACAGCACATCCTCTTATTTCCTTCTAAGGACTAAAATGATGAGTTCTTAATCATTTAGTATATTGGAACATGGCTCTACAAAGTGGAGGAATCTGCTTATTGTTACTAGCGATCAAATGTCTAATTAAATTTAGGTGTCAAAAGTGCAATATTAAATAATTTTGTGCTTTAACACAAAATTTTAATAAAATTGTTAGTTTTGTTTTCAGCCCTAACTCATGCTAAAATTTTAAGGCAACCATTTTCTAATTTCTAAAAGCGTTTTGGTGGGTATTCATCTTGAAATGTAAAGTATGTGACCTGGCAGGATATTGGCAATGAATTTCGTATGACAACAGGGCTCCACAGGTAGCAGAATGACACCAACCCATGGTGTATTGCTCCGCAAAGGCAGGCATCTTTACTTAGTCAGCCCAAAGTGTCCAGTATGGACTAAAACAAGAACTCAGAGGGATGTTTGGCAATCTTGTAAATCCTGCCATGCCCTTTAAAACAATACCTCACAAAGACACATCCCTGTCCCACTTTCCAATGGCTCAGGGCTGCAGAGGAAAGCGAGTGGCCGAAAGCATATCAGACCCAAGGGGTGGGGAGGAGTGTTGAGGAGCACTGATTGGCAGAAGCAAAGCGATCACTGTATAAATGGCCTCGCAGTGGCTGTCATGACCTTCACAGGACCTGCATACTATAGGGCCCTCCATCAGGTTATCCTGGGTGATGGAAGTGGGCAAAAAGACATTAGTAAAGGAGAGGAGATATTGGAAAGAAGAGGGGTTCCATGGATTTAATGTAGAGACGTGGGAGAGGGGTCTACAGCAGGTGCATGGGAGGGGATTATATAATTTTAATAAAGTTTTAATTTAATTTTAAAACTTGAGAAAAAAGTCAGGGCTGGAGAGATACCTCAGCAGATAAAGCAATCCCCACTCAAGCCTGAGCAAAAACTAAACAAAACAAATACAAATAAAATAACAGCTCACATAGCAAGCATTCAAAAATCTATCTATTCACTATGTATCGCTGTAGTACTATCACAAAGATATTTCTTGGCTTTGAAGGGTATGTCTTTCATTACTGGATAAGTTGTGAAAAATTCCTAAAAGCTGTTGTGTTCTAAGTATGAACTACTTCACATGGGGCGAGATGATATTTAGTGACATGGCTGACAGGGACCTGGGGATACTCAGTAAGTCATTCAGTCAGCCTCTGCTTTGGTTATCTTATGTGCTATAGGACATAGCTAGGTCTTAATTATCATAAAATCACATCCATATCATTCAGTCTTATGCATCTGTGACTCATTTGCTGAGTGACAAGATGAACAAAACTTTAAGACCTTTGGGTTCTTACTATTAAAACCTGAATCATTGTTTATCAATGTGTTTGTTGTTTACCTTTCCTAATAATGTATTATAAGCTTTACATACAAATGCTATATAATTTAGCAATGTGTTTACATCAATTACAACCATGTAAACAAACGTCGCCCCAAGCAGCCCTAGTGTTGTCTGCATTGTATCATATAAATACGGAATTATTTACCTCATGTTAACATCAGGAGGCACATTTTAAATATTTTGAATATGATGTCATGATAGTCGCATTTTATGTCACGTCTAATCCCTTTTCCTTTGTGTGTGGAAGTGTGTGGTGCGTGCATGCATAGGCACAAGTGCCTATGTATGTGAGCATGTGCAGGTTCCCACGGGCTTGAAGCTCATCAATTAGACTAACCTGGCCGGCCAGCAAGCCCCACGGATCTTCCGGTCTCAGTTTCTCCAGTGCTAGGATTACAGGGTGTGCCACTGTACCCACCATTTATATGGGTACTGGGTGTGGAACTCAGGTTCTCATGCTTGTAAGGCAAGCACTGTACCAGCTGAGCCATCTCTCCCTCTTTGGTCTCTCTTAATTCTACACAATTACACTCTATACCATTTGATTATTATATGGATGTTGACATTAAAAATAAACTAAACTTTTATGTAGTTCTATCTATTTATCTTCGGTGAGGATTTGCTTCCTGAAACAGAATTAGCATTGTATTAGGACTTTCAAGTTGAAGTTATTGTTACTAGTGATGTAATAAACATAATTTAAACTTATACTGCTCATTTAAATAATATCAGCTGTGTGTGGTGGCACACTCCTTTAATCCCAGCAGAAGCAGAGGTAGGTGGATTGCTGTGAGTTCAAGGCCACCTTGAGACTGAATAGTGAATTCCAGGTCAGTCTGGGATAGAGCAAGACCCTACCTTGGACAAAACAAAACAAAATCGAATAAACAATGCTATAAATACTGTTAAAAAACTCTCTATGGCATAAAACAACCAGGGTTGACTACTAGTCTACAATGCAGGATACAATACTAGTGTATTTTTAGCAAAAGATTGAAGTAACTTAATAACTGAGCTTAATTTATTTTACTTTCATATTTGGATGACTCGTGACCTAGGTCACTAAGACTGTCCAGGGATTAATTACATACTGTGGTCCAGTCATCTCACACTCTCATGGCTTCCCACAATGCACAGTATTACTCTTTAAAGTTAATAAAATGGGCCAACTATGACCTAGGAAAAGCGGCCCAAGTACTAACAGATCAATGAATGCAGACTCCATTGTTCATATTCATAGTGTTTAGCCTCGAATTGAATCTTGCCAGAAGTAGAAATTTTTGACAGCATCTCAAAAAAATCACTATCTAGGAGAGTTTGCATTACACCAGAATTACACAGAGAAAAATATATCTATTTCACAATTAACAGATTTAGAATCTTGAGTGAATGTAATCTGTGAAAGACTTAATGGAGGGCTATGAAGAAGAAATATGCTGAACTTACTTTTAACCAGTCTTCTTCTATTCATCCCTTGGTTTACGTTAACAGTAACATGAATCTTGGAAATCGGTTTTTAATTTTGTTTAATTTTAAAACTTACCAGTCCCTTTATAATATTTGGTGCAGTTTCCATACTCAATATCTTCCTTTTTAATATCGAACTGAGGCAAAGCAATTTTTTCCAACTGAACAGGATCGCCTGACTGCCAGATGAATCTCAAATCATCAGTCGTGTAACCAACTGTAAAAAATAATGCATTAAACTAAAATATAATTACTAATGTTTTATATTATTTTAATAATCTATATGAAATATGCAAAGGGTAAGAAAGCATGGCACTATTTTTTGAGATTGTGATTCTAAAATGTGCAGAGGCAAAATCTAGACCCACAGATAAAAATGTTAGCAAGAGGGCTGCTTAGCAGTTAGAGCACTTGCCGGAAAAGTATGACAACCAGGGCTCAATTCCCCAGGACCCACATAAGCCAGATGCATGGGGTGGTGCACACATCGGGAGTCCCTTTGCAGTGGCTGGAGGCCCTGATGCAGATTCTCCTTCCCTCTCTCTCCCTGTCTGTGTCTGTAGCATTCTGCTTGCAAATAAATAAATGAAATATTTAAAAATACATTAGCATGAGTTACAAATAACCATCACAAAGAAGGAGTAAGCTCAAATAATCAGTAGGGTACTAATAGATCATATCCTATCTTGTATGGTCATTCACTTCTTTATGTCGGCATTACTAACACCCATCAGACAAAACTAGGTAGTGATGCTAGCTCTTCATGTGAGTACATTTACAGTCATGCAATGGGCACCTGAGGTTTTAAAGGGAACGTAATTCTTTGGAACAAATAATTGCTTCATGACAAACACTAGTAAGGCCATTGACTCCTCAAGTAGGCATCATTGCAGCATCCTGAAGCCGGTATCTTGCGCAAATATACATGTCAACATACAGAGGCTAACAGTTTATGGTAAATATTCCTTTCACTCACTTTCAACCTTTTTTTTTTTTTTTTTTTTTCCTGAGACAGGGTCTTTTGTTGTACCTAGAGCTCTCATTGGCTAGATACAGCAGCCAGCCAGTCCTACGGACCATCTTGTCTCCACATCCCCAATGCTGGGATTACAGGCACATTGCACAAGGCCCAGCTTTTATTCGGGTGCCAAGGCTCCAAATTCAAGTCTTTTTTTTTTTTTAAGATTTTTATTTATTTATTTGATTAGTTGAGAGTGACAGAGAGAGAAAGAGGCAGATAGAGAGTGAGAGAGAGAATGGGCGTGCCAGGGCTTCCAGCCTCTGCAAACGAACTCCAGACGTGTGCGCCCCCTTGTGCATCTGGCTAACGTGGGACCTGGGGAACCGAGCCTTGAACCGGGGTCCTTAGGCTTCACAGGCAAGCGCTTAACCGTTATGCCATCTCTCCAGCCCCAAATTCAAGTCTTATATTCATATGTGCCAAGCATTTTACCCACAGAGCTATCTCTCTAGCCTGTAGTGAATCTTTTATAAACAAAATAAGAACCTGAAAAAAAATCTAACTTTTCAAAAAATAAACATATTTTTCCTAACTATCACAGAAAATGATTAGTTGAGTTTACATAGTGATGTTCAAAGTTCTCCAAACTTTTTAATATAGGAATATGCTTTTAACAGCAGAAAAGTTGTTCAACTTAGAGCAACTTTTTTTCTTCACCTTTTCTCATTATACATAAAGGCAGCCTCTGGAGCAGGAGGTGCCCAGACCAATATTAACTGAATTACAAGCAGACAGACAGATAGACTAGAACAAAACAGGATCTACGTCAATTCAACTCAATGAAGTAAAATCATAACTGCGCTTTTTCTGAAACTACTTTAATGGCTATGATCAAAAGTACTAATTTTTTCTCACAGTCATATGCTACAGTGTAACACATTATCTAGATATAAACATTAAACCCCCATAATGATTTATGGCCTCATCTGATACCTACAGCTCTCAAGCTGCATCTTGCACCGTTGTGTATCCATGGGAAATAAAGTCAAGTCCAAAGGGCATGAAAGAGTAATAGATAACCTAAAACCAGAACAAAAAGGAATCTTAATCATTCATTTGTAATACATCTCCAGGGACCACTGATATACAAAAAGGAAATAAAGGCACAAGAGAGTTACATACAAAAGCATACCTCATGCTCACAAGGACATCTCCATCCCGGAAAATAAACAGAAGGATATTTTCCTGGGTTACATCATGGAAATTGGCACTTTTTTCATTTGCGAAAAATAAATCCGGCTTCCACAAGCACTTGTACATCGTGGGGTCCACTGTCAGTGCGTCAGAGCCTCTGAAGTCACTAGGGAGCTTCAGCCGCGGGTCATTCCATTTCTGTCTCAGGAAAATGTTAACTCTATAGTCCTAGAAAAAAAAATTTTAAACCGCACACAAATGAATGTCTGCATGTTGTTACTTTAGTTATTTAAGAAATATAAATGTGTGCATGTGTATGCATTGCTATTTTAAAGGAAGAAAAGATGATCAGCAAACACACATTTTCTATTCCAGCATCAACCTAGATCACACTAGCTCAGTCACTTAATAAAGGCTCAATTTCCTGGATAAAACAGACTCTTGTATCGATCTAGATACCTTACATGGACAAGGCATAGTTCTTGCTGGTTCCATTGTCAGCATAAGATCTTACTAATAATCATTTACCTATATAAATAAAAACACAAATGATGCCACTTGGCTAGGTGGTAACACTATAAAACATAAAGGTCATATACGTCTTCGCCTCATTCTCTCAAATGTAAGTAGATTGGAATTAAGAGTGAATAAGAGAAGGTGGCAGGGGGGGCGCACGCCTTGAATCCCAGCACTCGGGAGGCAGAGGGAGTAGGATCACTATGAGTTCAAGGTCACCTTGAGACCACATAGTGAATTCTAGGTCAGCCTGAGTTAGAGTGAGACATTACCTCGAAATTAAAAAAAAAAGAATGAATAGGAAGCAAAGGGAAAATATTTCTATTTGTCTTTTGTTAAATAGCAAGCTAAATAATAACATAATACTTATATGTGTGTACAGATATATATACATATATCTCAGAATATATCCACATAACAGTACACACACACACGCGCGCGCGCACACACACACACACACACACCTTGATAACCACTAGGAATTAATGCAAGGTCTCTATAAGGATACCAGAATTTCTTCACATAAAATGGCAGAGTGTTTTCATATAGTCTATGTAAACCTCCCTATACTTTAAATTATTTGTAAGTTACTTCCGATACCTAATAATATATATATAATATATATATATATATATATATATATATTATATATATCATGCAAATAGTTATTATAATGCATTGTTTAGAGACAGGAAACAGAATTCTATACACAGCTAGTACAGATGACATTATTTTGGTCAGATGTTCTCCAGTCATAGCTCATGGAACACACAGCACAGTTGATATATGTATATGTGTTTGTGTGTGTATGTATATATGTATATGTATATATATGTACGTACATATAAATATATATACATATATAAATGACATTTGAGTCAGAGACAGAGAAATGAGATATGGATTATGCAAAACAGATCTGATAGGATGCAAAACACATACTGTTAAGCCATAAATATTTAGTTTCCGAGATTGATTATTTTACCTAGCTGCTTGCCTATATTATTAAGTAATTTTAATAGTGAAAATATCAAAAAACTAAATTCTGTTGAAAATATTCTATAAATATATAACAAAAAACCCTGTATTTTTATCCTAATTTTAAAAATATTTTCCAATAAGGGTACAGTTCTCAACAAGCATTGTGAAAATTAACCTGGTAGCCAACCGCACTAACAATTCATCTCCTCTGTCCCAGTGACTTTACCATTCATTACATGCATATTTTTGCCTACCTCCATCATTGTACTTTAGTATTGGTAGTCCATACCTTAAATCAATTCTACAACTAATGATGAACTAAAACAAATACAATAGCACTTAGAGATCATAGGTACTTGATAAGAATCTTCCAGAATTTTTTGAGTGTGGATCTTCAATAACTTTACCATAATAGTTTCCAGACTCAAAAATTACTAAACTTAATCCAAATATTAGATTTTTTTTTCTATTTTAATAGGATATTACATATGTGTAGAGAGATGGAAATATTAAGAACTCATTACTATTCTTTATATTAAAGCAATTATCTTGTGGAATTTATATGCTGGTTTGCTTACTAGTAATTAATTAGAAGGATATTATATCAATATTTTATAATAATATTCCATATTATCTCACAGGATTAAAGCATAGATTACCTTTAATTAACTTCAACATACTTTGCATAATTAAAAATAATCCTTAATTAATGTTTTAGGTAGAAGTTAAGAAATTAATTATGTATAACATTTTATTCTACTTAAAATTTCAATCCACACACATGGCTCTTTGGAAATGCCATTCTGTTTTCTACCTATTTTCAAAATGGTAGTGGTAACTCATCCAAAATTTTTATACAGCAATATTTACCTTTTTTTTTTTTCTGTTTGTTGGCTTGGTTTGGTTTGGTTTGGTTTGGTTTGGTTTGAGGTAGGGTCTTGCTGTAGTCCAGGCTGTCTTGGAATTCGCTATGTGTGCTCAGGCTGGCCTGTAACTCGTAGTGATCCTCCTACCTGTGCCTCCTGAGTGCTGGGGTTAAAGGCATGCACCACCATGCTCAGCTCAACAGTGTTTTTTCATGTGGTTTATTTCCCTTAAATTTTTCCGGAAGTGTGATCAATGACTCCTCACAATTGAAGATATACTTATGGTACATATCACATCACCACACTAAATTCAAAGCTCTTTAGTAAATAGAAGGCTGCAGGGAGCAGAGAAGAACCTGCCACAGCATCAGGAACATTAGCTAAACAGTTCCCATCTGTGGGAGAAAAAAATGTGAAATGATATCAAGGATTATGTCAACCCTCCTTTTTATTCTATGTACCTTCATAAATGGATTTTTAAAAATTCCAGCTACCCAGAGACAGAAGATGGTAGACCACACCCAAATACCAACTGCTAGAATCTCCAGAGCACAAAACTGAAGACAGCCAGAGAGAAGCTCCTTGAGAATGTGAAGGACTTCAGAAAATTCCTCGTGTAAGTAGCAATGAAATGCAGTGATGGTTAGAAGGTAGCAAAGAGGTAGAGAGAGTCCAGAGTCCATTCCTGAGGACTAGCACTCAGTAGGGAACACTCCACTCAGTGTGATGTGGGATCAACCACAGAGGGTTGGAAGCACAGCCCAAGAGTCTCAGAAATTTGCCCTCTCCTCCAAGTACCAGACAGTTTACAAAGGGGAAGAGAGATGAGAAAAAGACTGGAGGAGGACAGAGAAAGTGGCAGCAGGGGAGAGAAGTCCTGTGTGCATCCCTATGAACAAAGGGAGGGATAGAGAAAATAAAAAAGGAAAGAAAACAAAAACAGAAACTCAAAAGCTTAACCAACCACACTGCATCCACTGCTTAGCAGATTCGGAATTCAACTGGACAGGAATGATGGAGTCCACCCATCATATAGGTGCCAAGAAAATCCTCTCTTGGAAATAGACAAGATGCTGACTAATGGGAACACCACTTCTAACTAATGCGTCTCTCAGGGGAGGTGGTGCAAAGCACTCCAGCTCATAACGTCTCCTTGTGGTTTGTTTCTGGTCCAATTCACTTCTTCAGAGTGAACTTGATCAGTTTCTAAGTTCCCAAGAAAATTATACAGATAATTCCAATATTTCCACTATCTATTTTGTCCCCTGTTACATACTTCTTACTACCCAGGCCACACCCCACACAACAGTGGTTCGTTGTTTAGCTTATATTATATTTCCTTATCTCCAAAACTATAGTGTACTTTTGGTGTCCCTTTGTTCTCTACCCTATGGGTTTTGACAAGTGTTAGGATTAGTAACTCAACAATCTTCTGTTACCTAATTTTACAGAGTTTATAATCTAATCAATAGAAAACCAGAAGTCAAACCAAACAGTATTTGCCTAGAGTATTCTTGTTACTATAGTCTACACTGTTTAAAATTAGATCATTATACAATGTGTATGGGTTGCACTATACAATTCAGCATTGAGGAATAGTTTGTCCAAAATTATTAAGAGTATGATTGTCCAAAATTATTAAGAGTATGAATGCAAGACAAATTTTTAAAAACCCAGAAAACAGCACCTGAGGGAAACAAATGTTTCAAGAACTGCTTAGAAGACAGAAAAATAATTCTCTGAGAATGCCATTTCAACAGACCAGCCATTCAGAAGGTTTGAGATGGTCACACAGAGTGGAAACAGAGTCCAACTGGACACTTTCCGGAAAGAAGGCAGCCATTGAAGACAGAAACCAAAACATTGCTATAACAGTGGTACACATAAATGCCAGAGTACTGGGGAGATGACTCAGCAGCAAAGGGCACTTGCTTACAAAGTTTGGGTGCAATTCTCCTTCAACTTATGTAAAACCAGGTGCAAGAAGTGATGAATGCATCTAGCATGTATTTTAAGTGGCAAGAATTCATGGTATGTACCCCTCATGCACTCAAGCATAGAACACATGTGCAAATAAATAAAAATATTAAGAAAAATAAGATCACCAAGGATTAAAGGACTTGAGGGGAAGACAACATGTACATGTATGGATGTATGTATGGATGCATGTATGGATGTATGTATGGATGTAAAGATCGGGGTAATACAAGAGCTCTCACAACACCGGCTTTAGTAAGGATTTAGTGAGGCCATTTCTATAAGGTACATGATATATAACAGGAGGCCTTAAGCTCTAAGCACATGTCTCATCCCATTAACTCCCATCCTTTCTCAAGTTCTTCCTTTCCATTCCTGGAACTAGTGGTTAGTATGCTGTTTTGCTTCAAAACACTTTCTGTGTGTAGTGTAAGGAGCCTAGTTTGCTCTGGACTGTGCACAGTGATCTCTAGTTATTCTCAACAACTTACTTCTAACCAACAAATGTCAACACAGCTCTTAAATACGTTGCAGGGCACCTCTTGTCATCTGAATCATTTCCTTGGGATCCACTCTTAAATGCTCCATACCCCACAGAAACTTCAGATCTCTTTGCTGGTCCATTTTTTTTTCTTTATTACTTATGTATATATTCAGTGTGTAAACAGCCATGTTGGTATCATCCTTAGCCTCCTCCCTTCCCTCCCCCCTCTGAAGGAACCTTCTTTGTTGGGGATTGTGAATCTTTCATTGTGGGAGTGGCCATCAGTTATGGGGAAGAGTCAATGTCTCTGTACGTAATGTCCCAACCTGTGGCTCTAACAGACTTTCTGCAAATTTCCCTGAGCTATTTGCTGTTAGCCAATCGGATGGAGACCCTTTAAAAATAAAATTAAATTTACAAAAAGGACCAGAACACCAAGACTGCTACTTTCTTGATGTGCTGGTCTTTTTTTTTAGAAATGTTGTTTTATTTTTAAAAGGTCTCCATCCGATTGGCTAACAGACCTTCCCAGTGGAACAGAACCCATAGCTTGAACTGGGAAACAAGTCAGAACCATATCCAAATAACAAGTTCACTCTCTAATACCAAGCTTCCACCAATCTTGGGTTGTAAGAGGGCTTACACCTATTAAATTCTCTCTGAACTAATAATGGTTATCCCATTTATGGGGTGCTGACTTCACTCTCTGTTGGAGAATCTGCTTCTCTTTTTCAAATGGGCACAGAACCTAAGAAGAGAATCAGCCCTTCATGCCTTACCAGGGCACCAGCTGAAACCATAGAGGAATTGGGGAAATGAGCAAGAGTGCTGCTTTCTTGGTGAACTTGATATCAGTACAAGCATGAAGTAGATGCACACGGAGAACAGTCAACTCCTACTAAACCAGATATCCAGAGACACAAAGGCTCCCAAGACCTCATCACCACCTAAAATAGACCCAACATGGCTCAGGGAAATTTGCTGGAAATAATGTTAGAGCCACACGCTGGGACATTTTGCACAGGTATTGCCTCTTCCCTATGACTAATGGCTAACCCCACAATGCAGGACCCATAATCCCCATGGGGATGACTGGCATCCCCAATGAGGAGGGTTACTTTGGAGGAGGAGGGGACAGGGCTGAGGGTAACAATAATACCAACATGTGCTGTTTATACAGTGAATATCTACATAACTAATAAAGAAAATAATAAAAATAAAAAGATCTAATCAGAATGCCATTTCAGTGAGCAACTCCACAAATGAGAAATGGCTGGCACCCTCGCTTCACTCACAGATTTCATGCTTTATTAATTCACTTTGAAAGAGCTCCAAAGACGTTTTTCTGTTAATTACATGGCTAGATACTATTGTGTTTCCACACCACTTTAAAAGGACTGTCTTAAAGTTTTGATTCAAATTAATAGTTTGGTTCAACACTCATTAAAAGATAAGAGCTCATTAGTTAGTAAGCTTTGTTTAATGTTTAATGAAAATTTCCAAATAATTGCTGTTTATTGGCATTTCAATTGCTCTACATTAAGACAACTATCCTTGAGATCTATTACTTGCATTTTTAATTGTTCAATCACAAAATTATCATGCTATCATTTATTTTGTGATGAACAAATTTCCATTGGAAACAGACTGCTTTAACATTGGGAAATTACTTAATTGTTTTTAAACTACTTGGTAACAAATATTATCTATTGTTCATTCAAAATAATGCACCATTAGTCATCAACTGGAAGATGGATGCTCTCCAAAATGCTCAGTACCAATTAACATCCACATAAAACGGTTTCTTGAAGGCAATAAAACATTTCACAACAAGACACTATAACTGGTTAGGTTTCCCTAATGATATTTTACTACTAAGAACTATTTAAATCTGTTTTGTAAAATTGTGAGGGTAGCTCTTCAACAACTCCTTTTTTTTAAACCTAACTCTCACAAATGCAACATTTAACTTACAGAATTCCTTTACATGATATTAAAAATACTATTAAACTTATAAAATATCAGCTCTTGTAGCATCTGGCAGCATTATAATTAAAACTCTGTCAACAAGCTCTTAGAAACCTAGCCTGAAAAGATTTAAAACGTCAACTTCAATGAGCTTATAAGTTTCACATGAGAGTTGGTAGCAAAATCAGATAAGCGTTGAAATCACATTTTAGTGATTTTCCCAAAGTATAATCTTTCAAAGTTTCTATTTAAATATTTAATATTAACCCAAAGGTCTTTACATCTTTATCCATCTACACCAATAACCCATTTGTATTAGTGTCTCATTAATACCACAGTGTCACACCAAACTATAAATTCTGTGAGCTTAGGGTTTTAGTCTATTCCTGCTATTGTAACAAAATTCCTTAGATATTTTTGATAAACAATACAAATTTATTGTTCTCAGTCCTAGAGCATGGATGTCCAAGATCACTGTTGGATGATGAGGAAATATTCTACATTTGTCTGACTCACAGGGAAGACGGGCAAACAAGCTCCCTCTTCTCTATGCAGGGCACTAATCTTCTTAAGGGACCTCCTATAGATCCCAATAAACACCCAAATGCTCGAATTTTTTATACTATTGCATTAGTGATGAGATGCCATGTGATATATTGTAGAGTCACAAAATTAGAACAAAGCAAGCTCCTCTGTTGAAACTGGTATATAGAAAGTGCCCAACATAGTTCTATCAAATGCCAGAGTGGAGAAATTAGTCCTTTGATATTTTGACAAGATAGCAAGCCTAACATTCTTCAGGGTATTAACATGATTTTTCTTCTTTGCACTGATAATTATGAATATGTTATTGAAAAGAGAAAATAAACCTTTAATCTTTTCCTTCCTTATTTGCATACATTGGTCAAACCTGTATATTCAATTATCAGTGCTAAATGATATAACGAGAAGAAAAGAGGTTAATAAGAAAATAATTATTAAGAAAATTGCATTACTTTTAAACCTCAAAGATAATGTGAAGGTAATCTTAATAAATTAATATTACCAGTTTAAAACAAAACAAAAACTAGATTGTTAAGTACATATCCTTTAGTAGGCTTAACTTTAATTGGAATTTTTATAATTAGCCAATTAAAAAACTGATCAGTTTGACATTTCCACATCCAGAAAAGTTAATTCATTCAAACTGGAAAGGAGCTTACTCTAGCAGAATTTGTAACTATAGAAGAAATGAGTAACTAATATTCAACAGCAAATGTTTCAATGTCCCATTGCTTTTGTAACAAAATTCCCAAAATATCTGGTGGGATAAAACATTGTGGATTTATTATTGTAGTTTTTGAGAGGAGCAAAATCACTTTCACCAAGCTTTCCTTCACAGGCTTTGAGGAAACACTCCTTTTCCCAGTTTTTCCACCTTTTCACAGTTGCCTGCACTTGTTAACCTGTGGGCCCTTCCTCATGTCATTCCAAGTCTGTTTCCTGAATTACTGATAATGATGAATGCTTCCCCTCTTCCAGTCTCTCTCTTGCTAGGACCATTGTGATTATAACAGGGCCCACTTGGATAAACTACAATAATTTGGTCCTTAATATAATCATAGCTGCAAAGTCTTTTTCTCCATGGAAACCACCATCTCGTCATTCTTGGTGATGAGGACCCAGGCATCACTGGGAGTCTTGAGTCAGCCTCTGGAGGATGCACATTTTAAAGGTGCATAATGTGCAATGAGATGACTAGGAAGTGGTGTAAAGGTTTCTGACTGTATGTGTAAGATGCAAAACAACATTTGTTGAGATGAAAAGGAAAAAAATAAAAAGAGAAAATATGTATTATTGTGTGATAAGTGAGACCATGCCAGAAAATTAATCTCAAAGCCTTAAAATCTAATGAATAGTACAAATGAGTTTTTAGGGAAGGAGTTTAAATCTGTCTAATCTATCTTGAAGAAAGGATAGAAAATAGAACCATTTTAAAGTACAAAAGATGAGCAATTTGCAAAGGACCAGAAATAAGCTCTTTAAGCTGATCTCAAACATGATTTCCTTTCTCTTGACAAGCACAGCTGTGTTGCCCAAAATGAGTTGAAGTCTATTATTAAAACAAACAAAAAGTCATGCACCAAAGAGACATAGGAAGCCTGACAGGATCATGAATTGTAGCACAGTAATAATTCAATATAATTACAAAGCATGCCCAAAGGAAGAAAATGGATTGCATAAACAGACTTTTATTTCCATCAAAGATCTCTTATGTGATTTTGATGAAATAACGTGCCTGGGTACAGACTATTACAGTCAACCATAATGCCCGGCTTTCTCCCATGTGGGCAATAGGCCATATTTTCATTTATAAAAATCCATCGTCTTAAGCCCAAAGTAGGAAACACATGGGAAAATCAACAACCATTAAAGGCATCACTATAGAGCAGTTACTCTAGTGACAATTTTCTCATTGCTACTACTATGAATAAAGAAATATTTCAAATCATCTTTTCTATAACCCACAACATTCCTAGGAGGATAATACTATAATTTAGCAAGTTTATTAGGTCTGCAATCCAAATTTGACTACACTATTTCAAAAAGTATAAGTATCTCTAGGAAGCAAGCAAACAAGAAAAATCCTTGGGTCTTTTTTGTTTTTTCCTCCCACTTAACGTATCATTTCAGCCTTTGGCTTATCAAAAAGGGAACGCATATGATATCCTAAAGTGACAAGAGACAAGACGAATTTCTTGGGGGTCTGGGATAAAGTGCAGGGAGGGCAGTGACATCGCACATCACACAGGAAACGTAACAGTACTGCGCCCAGTTGCCCATCTTCAAGCTCAAGAAGTCCTTGTTCCATTACTTGTGCTGTCTTATGGACGTCAATTTTCCTCTCTGCTCCTTACAGTTCTCTGCAACACATTTCAGAACTAGCATAACAGAAACACTAAAGATCTCTTGAGAAACCAGAAAAAAAAAAAAAAACTATTCATATGCAAAATCCTTTTTGAAGGCTCATATGTAGGAAAAAGAAGAACCTTGCTCAAGTGTCTTACCTACCTATGTCCTTTCCCAGTGTGGTATGCATTTTTTCAGAGGAAACACATGAATTTTTATAGTGTGTACACTTCAGTGCAGCATTAAGGTTAAATTTTCATTGCAAAGCTACATAGGTGTTTAAATACATAGTTAACACTTCCTTGGAATTTTTATTTTTTTATAGTAGGAGTCAGCATGCATTTTTACTTACAGTCATTCCTCTAAGTCATTGCTTTTACTGTTACTTATACTATCCGTGACTAGAAATTTGGGCAAATAAAATATTACATTAGGCCTGTAAAGATAGATGGGTAGATAAAGCAAGGGGAATGGAATTTGAGCCCCTGGTCCCATGTAAATGAAAGCTGGGTATTGTGGCACAAGCTTATGATCCCAGCATGGGGGAAGGAGAGACAGGAGGATTCTTGGGGTTCACTGGCTGGCCAGAGTAGCTCACTGTGTGATCTCCATATTAGTGAGACATTCTGTTCTCCCCCACCCCAAACGGCAAAACAAAACAAAACAAAAACAAAAAAAATCGATACTGCCTGAGGAATACCTGAGGTTGTGTCCGGTCTCTACACGCAAGTGCACAGGTGTGCAAGCACAACCACGTGCACACACAAACACACAAATATTAAGTTATTCCCTTACCATTGTGGTCTCTTGAATGGATCCAAAACTGTTAATAAAAATGTTGACTACGACATCAACAGGAATGCCTATAAATAAAATTAAAATTAAGTACATGTTTAGTAGTTGTAAAAACACTGGTCAAAATTTTCATAAAGATGGTGGATATATTTAATTTCCATATTTGAAATCTACATTGGATGGAAAATGTTGGGTCATAATATAACATGTTCACAATTGCTATGGACTTATTTTTCTAAGTGGAAAGTATAATGTAAGTCAAAAATTAGTTGAGTTGGATTTTATGGTATTCATTGTTAAGAAATATTTCTTTTTTGAAATTGTATGATCTCTGGAAAACATTTTAGTTGACCTACTACATAATTTAATTGGCCTATAAAATTTCTTAAAATCACTTTGAAAATATTTGTCATTTTCCATTTTTTATTCATTTTAAAACTTCAATTAGATGGTATAACAGTGTTCAATAAATTTTACTCTTAATTACTGGGTTTTCATTGATATTCATGAAAATGCAAAAGTACTCGGACATGTAGTGGAGTTATTGTTAAGATTTCTGTCTGGCGTGCTCAAACAATAATGTGAAAGTTCATGGAGCGAAAACTGAGGTATAATGTTGCAATTTTTTTTTTTTTCTTATCCTTTTTCTTCTTAGTCTCCCAACTTGTTGTGGCTTTGTGTTGGGCTATCAAAGGAAGAATGTGAACTTGGCCTTTCGCCCTGGCAGAGTGATGAGAAGCAGGTGTGAGTCCCTGCACTGCACGGAAGGCATGTGGCAGGCGGGCCCTGGCTGCTGCTGAGGGTGACTGACCAGGCCTGGTAATGAACAAGACCCCCGCTTTTACAACACAGTCCCATAACTTCAGTTGACTAAAAGCAGCTGCACACCTTTTATTTTTTTTCTGCAAAGGAGAGAAAAATTAATAAGCCTTAAAATGTTAATCTGATCCACATTAATGCCTGTCCCTACCCAGCAGCAAGGATTCCAGGCCGTCAGAAGACATTTTCACATGGCTTTTTGACTTTATCAGAAGGCAAAAAGAAAATATCTATATAAACATATAATCAAATTTAATTGTTTTTAGTACAAAGATGACCTTTTATTTCTTTTCAGGTGTTATAAATGGTAATATTTTAGTTGGAATACAAATAATCTCTATAGATCATGTTTTTATTCATATTAATTACAAAAAGTCCTCTAAGGCCATCACTTTTAGCAAAAGATTAGAGGGCATTGTATTTTATAACAAAAAGTAAAAGAGAATTTGTAAACATACCAAAGCTGTTCTTTTTCCATGAATTAGTCTATAAATTATAACTCTTATGAAGTCCAGTCATATAACCAGAGCTTAAATTTTAAGTCACTAATGTTAAAGAATAACCAGGTCTTAAACCATTTATCTCAGAGGTTAACCTATTAATTCACAGTATGCATCTGCTTCAGTTTCTTCAAGTTGTAAGTACATGTAGATATTAGGATTAATATTTGCCTACCAATGAATTGCTCTGAAGCTGAGCACAGTATTGGTTATATGTCAAATTAAAATCATACAGTTTTGAATCTTAAAGAGTGATTTTATGCAGATAGAATTCTTCAACTGCAAGGAATCACACTGGTTTGGGGCGGGAGGAGCGAAGGCAGAAACCAACCTTTGAAATTGGGTCTTATCCTAGGATCATAACTGACCAGCAGTCGGTTCAGTATGTTGCTGGTGGAGTTGGCAGGCACTCGTGCTAGGTCCTCTGCTGACTGCTGGCTGTAAGTAAGAGAAGAAATAGTATGCTAAGTATTAAGAAAACAGCAAGCAACAGAATAGGTAGTAGTTTTTGGTTTTTTTTTTTTCCCTTTGGGAGACACACATTTTATTTTGTTTTGTTTTATTTATTTATTTATTTATTTATTTATTTATTTTGGTTTTTTGAGGTAGGGTCTCACTCTAGCTCAGGCTGACCTGGAGTTCACTCTGTAGTCTAAGGGTAGCCTCGAACTCACAGTGATCCTCCTACTTCTGCCTCCCGAGTGCTGGGATTAAAGATGTGTGCCACTGCACCGGCTTTTCTGATTTTTTTTTTTTAAGACAAAGACACAACTAAGGCAAGAATTTTCATAGAAAGCATGGAAGAATTGCAAACACTGTTGGCATCTGAGTGATGTTTGGATAAAAATAACAACAGACAAAAGTATGCACATACTATTTACTAACTGCACAAAACACTGTGCTAAACATTCCAGGTTACTTCCTACTAAATAAAATAAAGCAAATCCCTTACTTGTCTCAAAGAAAGGCAATTTATAGTCAAAATCTAGACAGGCCAGTAAGACAGAAAATAATGTTTTTAAGCAATGCATACTATTAACTTTCTGCCAAACCAAAGGAGTATGTAAATTCTACAAGGTAATGAGGCCAGAGAGACCATCTAAGAATTCATTAAAAATTCATGCTAACATCTATTCCTGGCGGGAAAACAAGGGCCTCAGCAATGGCTTGTAATGTTTGAAGGCATCAAGGACCTCCCTGGCCAACAACTCACTGCAAGGTATCCCATCCCTGGCACTGAAAATTTTCTAGTAACAGTCTATGGCTCCTGTGTGTTCCATTGTCCAAAAATGTAGGTTTCCATATGACTTATTTATATCCTCTTAGATTTTGATTAGCCCTCTCTCTACCTTTCCTTACTCAATCAATCTCTTCCCCTGACCTCACTTAGGCCTTTTCACCCCATTAATCTGTTCTTCTACTTACATATATACAATACCATCCTATATCTATGAAGTGATAATCTAGAGAAAAAAATGTTCTCCCAACTAAGTTGCATATGGTTCCCCCAGGGGAAAATTGTAATTATCCCCTGGAGCAACCATATATAGTTTCTGTATGGTCAGATCAATGAAGCAAATAAGACATTATAGAATTGTATGGCATAACTCCACAATTCTTCCTCATCAGCTATTTTCTAGGGAGATAGGAATCTGCCACTTTCTGCTATTTTGATGAACTCTGAATTATGAGTCATGATGAAATTGGTGGCTTAAGAGCACTGCTCTCAGAAGGAACTTTCTTGGCTTCCAAGGGGAAATGTTTGTTTTATTTTAACACTTATAAAGTTCATCATATAATCATTTCCCCAATAACAGAACAAAATATTCCATAACAATCACAAGGGAGATGAAAAGGACACTGACATCACCTAGCCTTGCCTACTATATATTAATACAATAAATACTTCAGTTTATGTGAAGCCAACTGATGTAATGGGCTCAATTTTTCACTACAATAAAAGCTTCTACCTGAACCTCTGCTGTTACAATAGGCAGCCAACACATGGGAAACATGGCAGTCAATGCCAAGCTGCTGAGAAAATTCTGATGTCTGGAATTGTTACAGACAGCCATTTCAAATAGAATAATTTCCATCTAGCAAAATTGGAAATCAATTCGTTTTACTTCCTGTGAGTGAAAGAGATTATACAGAGGACTTTTAAATTGCTTCTTAGGGCCTTTATCAGTCCTGGTATCACTGCTTGGGCCATTAGAGCACCAGGAATGGGATTTTCTATTTTACTGCAGGTGATATTTACAGATGACCATTGGCCGTCCCTTATCAAAAGATGTGACACTTGAAAGAGAATGAGCGTGTGAGGAGAAGTTGGATATTAGCATGCAAATTAGTGTTCAACCCTATCTACAAATTTTCCCATTCAAGAGAGGAAAATAGAATTGATTAGGAGATACACCCATATAGGGTCTGTTAAGGTTTGCCATTATTGTGTCTTTTTGTTATAAAATGCTTTACAAATGCACCCATTTCGAGCAAAGAAAAGAGAGCAAGAAGCAACTAACACTAATTTTGTCATTTAAATTGTGTGTCAATTAAATTCAAATCCAGTCTTCTCACTAGCAAACTTTTCCTTCCTCTGCCCACTGCTGGCAATTCTTGCTCCTTCCTTAGTACCTTAACTCCCGTACACAACGCTACACGTCCTTAAAGTTGCCTCTTCTAAAAGTTTGCTCAGCCATGCCACTGTACTCCGACAAACACAAACTTCTAAACACATCCTTTGACTAGTATTTTGTAGCTTTTCTGCACATCTGTGTGTCCAGTAGTAACCAGAAGTACATTTGTTCCAGCATTCTCCATCTGCTAGATTTTATAACAGCCATGAGTGGCTCGGGCCAGTCAGTATTCCAGCACCAAGCAGACACTGGAGAATCAACCTTCATGTCCACTTTGGTCTTCCAGTTCGTAAACATACTTGATTCATTAAATAAAAGAGATATCAGCCCCCCCCCCGAAAAAAAAAATAGCTGTTTATCAGTGGAGAGAAAAGAATAAAAAACAGATTTGTTGAAGATTTCATGAGAGGTAAGGAGATCTGGTAGAGTTCATCACCATAATCGTGAAATGAAAATAATAACCATGATAACTAATTAATTATTTTTAAAACCTGGTAATCTGAGCTCCTATTTAAATTCTCATCCCACAGTAAACCTGCCGCAACAAAGTACAACATTATCTGTGTTCTTATTACCATGATCAAAGAACAAAGTTACCATGTTGGATAGAATTTTTGTATCATGGTTGTTTGTTTGTACTTGCAATTATAGTATCAGGAAAACAAAATTATACATAAAATAGAATAAATGTCCCAATGAACCCAACAGAGGAGTCTGTCTTTACAAACAAACAATTATGAAAAGAAAGCAGAATGAATAAACAAATTGGCCTTTTCAAAATTTCTTTCTTTGTAAAACAAACATAGAGAAACAGAGCAATAGGAAAATAGCAGGCTACCATCACTTTACTCAGGGTGACCTTATTTTTGTAAGAATTAAGGCAGTAGGAACTTCATACCCATTGAAAGTGGCCTGTACCGAAAGCTGCAGTGACTTGTCTCCTGATTTCTCAGAACTTCAAACACATGTGGGAATTTCTGTGTGAGCGGCACCATTCTGAGGGTTGCCCTGGTCTCCTGGGGCCTCACCGGCCTGACGATGGCTTCCATCGTTTAAGTTAACACCATACACACTTCAGAGTACCTATGTTACATCTGAGGTTCTCTTACTCTTGCAAATCTTTTCTTTTTAGGTCAGAAAAGAAGTGGCCTCATTTCCCACTTCCCGTTGTCTCTCCTGTCGTCATCTTCAAATATGTTCTATTCTCCTCACAGTTAAAATCAATTTCCTATCTGTTAACATCAGAAACTAAACATCCATTGACAAAAGCGACCCAATCAAAATAACTCTGGGGATATAGGTATCCTTCAGCCTCCTTTCTTCTGTTCTCATTTGTCTCAGTTATAACTTGACATGACTTGTTTCATAAGCAGTTGCCGCACCTTAACACACATTTGAATTTTTTTTAATTTTTATTTATTTATTTATTTATTTATTTATTTGAGAGTGACAGACAGAGAGGAAGAAGGAGAGAGAGAGAGAGAGAGAGAGGGAGAGGATGGGCGCACCAGGGCCTCCAGCCACTGCAAAAGAACTCCAGACGCGTGCGCCCCCTTGTGCATCTGGCTAACATGGGTCCTGGGGAATTGAGCCTCGAACCGGGGTTATTAGGCTTCACAGGCAAGCGCTTAACAACTAAGCCATCTCTCCAGCCTACACTTGAAAATTTAAAAGAAATCCCATGTGGTTTATAATTATATGTACCAACTCAGGGTTTTTCTCAGCTATAAAGAGTAATCATATTTTTATCTTATCAATATTGAAACCAAAGTAAAAATAACCTCTGTTGATGAAAATGTTGTAATGATCCGATGAATATAGCTTTCTTTTAAAGCATGAAAGCCATTAGCTTGCAGCATACCTGACGATATTTACACTATATGAATATCACTTTACAACTTGTAAAATAGGCTAGTAGTATTTATGCGAAGCAAGTAGGAATGAACAGAGTTAAATTATTTTAAGTGGACCACACACTGTCTGCTTCAGTATTAAAGCCTTCATGTTTTGAACCTCTGTCTAATGGTTTATCAATTTGACTACACAACTTCATTTCATTTCAACAAATCCATCAACAATTCCAATACATTACAAAGCAAGAATTATTTCATAGAAATGTGCTGTTAATTTAAGAAAATGACTTATTCTACTCAGGCAAAAAGATCAAATGACTAGAGAAAATAATGTTTCATATCAAAAGCCTTTTTACAACCACTCTTCTTTTGTTCACTTGCCTAAACTTGAACCAATGTCATTACTAATATGTAAAGTTATGTAAGGAATGTGCCAGGCTGTATAGCTAAATGATGTCATATTTTCCAGCACTGAAAGAAAAATCCAGAAGTTTATTTCTTATGGGAAGCTCAATTTTGTATCTACTGTATGCTATTCTTATTGTTAGAGGACACTTCTGTGAGCAGTTCGAACAGGTATATGTGATTGTTTTGTATTAATCGTCTCTCAAAAAGCAGAATTCTGAATGCAAAGGCATTCCTTTATTTTGCCATCTAAATATACATGCAGTGATGGTGGGCATTAGGTTTCTTAGACCTGAAGCACAATAGTATATGTCAGGTGTGAGTAACCTGGCATGGGGGCTGCTCTTGATGTGACCTACAGGAAGTCCAAAGCCTCAGACAAATGAGAAGAAGACAACACACAGAAGAGCCTGTGGTATTTCTGTTCTTTAAAGTGACTGTAACCCTTTTCTCAGTGCGACATTACTGAGAACCTAACGACAGAGAGCTATGTGTTTCCCTAAAAACTACACACAAAATGAAATTCTGCAGGTGTTTCACCTGTAGACCACAGGTTGAAAAACCCTCCATCCCAGAATCAAATGTAATCAGGCATCCTCCCACAGCTCAGTGATGCATTGATTATGCAATTCTAGACACAGGAAAATAAGTGGAAGAAAGCACAAATGATCCTTATGGGTGAAGTCTTAGATGGTAGATCGGTACATTAGGACAAAGGAATTATATCAGAGAAAACAGTACAATTGTAAATAGAGGCAACAGTGTTGTCATTAAAAAGGCTACAACTTTTATCACATCCTCTTATTTACACACACACACACACACACATTAAAATTTAGGATCCACATTTGAGAGAGAACTTAGTTTAGTTTCCCTTTCTAAGCCTGGGTTACCTCACATAGTGTGATCTTTTCCAGCTCTATCCATTATTCTGCAAATTTCATGATCTTATTTTTCTTTGCAGCTCAATGAAATTCAATTGTGTATATGTATTATATTTTCACTGCTCAGTAAACAGTTGAAGGACATCTAAGCTGATTATATTTCTTAACTGTTGTGAACAGAGAGGCAATAAACATGACTGTCCAAATCACTCTGTGGTCGAATATAGCATTCACTAGGTATATGCCCAGCAGTGTTATAGTTGGGTTATATGGTAGCTCAACTTAATTTTTTTTATATTCCAGATATCAGCTCCCAGTCTGAAGTGTAGTTGATGAAGATTTTCTCACATGGGCTGGAGAGATGGCTTAGCGGTTAAGCGCTTGCCTGTGAAGCCTAAGGACCCCAGTTCGAGGCTCGGTTCCCCAGGACCCACGTTAGCCAGATGCACAAGGGGGCGCACGCGTCTGGAGTTCGTTTGCAGAGGCTGGAAGCCCTGGTGCGCCCATTCTCTCTCTCTCCCTCTATCTGTCTTTCTCTCTGTGTCTGTCGCTCTCAAATAAATAAATAAATAATTTTTAAAAAAAAGATTTTCTCACATTCTGTAGACTTTCTGTTCACTTTGTGGATAGTTTTATTTGCTGTGAGGAAACATTTCAATTTAATGTATTATCCTTTGTTGATTCTTGGTGCTATTTCTTATATTATTGAGGTCTTTTGTCAGGAAGTTCTTACCTATACCTATAACTTTCAGTGGACTCCCTATATTTGCCTCTATAGTTTTAGCTCTTCAGGTTTAAATGAAAGTTTTTAATCCATTTTGAATTGATTTTTACATAATTAGAGAGATGGGTGTCTAAATTTATTCTTTAGCAGGTAGGTATCTGGTTTTGCCAGCACCGGCTGTTGAATGGATTTTTTTTTTTTTATTATTTCATGGAAAATTTGGTGTCCAGAGATGTGCTTCTTGGTCCTGCACTACATGCAACTGATCTGTGTGTCAGTTTCTGCCAGTCACATACTATCTTTGTCACTTTGGCTCTGTCGTAGAGTTTTAAGTCGGGAATTATGATACCTTTTGCTTCATTCTTTCTGCTTAGGATTGCTGTGGCTATGAATGGCCATTTCTGTTTCCGTACAGATCCTTCGGTTTTTTTTTTCTAGCTCTGAGGTGAATGCCATTGGGACTTTGATAGGAACTGCACTGAATCTGTAGATTACTTTTGGTGATAAAGCTATCTCCATAATGTTAATTTTGCCAGTTCAGGACAATACAAGTCTCATCTGGTACCTTCTTTTATTCATTTTTTCAGTGTCTTAAAATTTTCTTTGTTGGGCTGGAGAGATGGCTTAGTGGTTAAGTGCTTGCCTGTGAAGCCTAAGGACCCCAGTTCGAGGCTCGGTTCCCCAGGTCCCACGTTAGCTAGATGCACAAGGGGGCGCACGCGTCTGGAGTTCGTTTGCAGAGGCTGGAAGCCCTGGCGTGCCCATTCTCTCTCTCTTCCTCTAATTGTCTTTCTCTCTGTGTCTGTCGCTCTCAAATAAATAAATAAAAATTTTAAAAAATTTTTTCTTTGTTCAGGTCTTTCACATCCTTGGGGTGGTTTCTGCCTAGGTATTGCACTTTTTCAGATTTTTGTTTTTTTTGAGAGAAGGTCTCACTCTAGCCCAGGCTATTCTGGAATTCACTATGTAGTATCAGGCTGGCCTTTATCTCATGACAATCCTTCTACCTCTGCCTCCCAAGTGCTGGATTAAAGGCATGCACCACCACACCTGGTTATTGAGTTATTTTGAAGGAACATTATTCCTATTTTCTTTCTCTGCAAGCTCTTTGTTGGCATATATGAAAGCTATTGAGCTTGTATGTTGGTTTTGTATCCTGTACATTTGCTGAAGGTACTTTTTTAATCTAATTGCTTTCCGGTTGTCTATAGGTTCCTTTGTATAGAATGTCCATATTTTTCTTAAGAACCTGGCATCCTTCTATATTATAGAGTGAAGGGAGAAGAGATTTGTTGACAGAAAATAAGGAAGTATTCAAGACAAAACTCACAATGGTGAGACTATGTCCTAGGAGCCACCTGTCAGAGCTCCAAAGAGCAAGCCTACAGTGGACAGAGTGGCAGAGTCAGTCATTGTCCTCCCCCCACGTGATGGCTCCCCTTGCACACATCCCACGACGACGCCATCCACCACAAATGTAACCATCCCCACATGCCAAAGACATAAAGATGCTCATGTCTGGGCCTTCAGCCTCCTCACAGTGAGCTAAAAATCTCTTTGTATTTAAGAAAGCATTCAGCCTCAGGTATGTTGTGACTAGTAAAAATGAACTGTTACACTATGATTATTTAAAGAAAAAAATCCTCAAGTATGCAGCCACCAAAATGTCCGATTTCTGTTACTTTAGTCATCCTTCATCTCTCAGGTTTTTTTTTTTTTTTTGAGTATTTCTCATGTGTCCTGCCTGTCAGTCTCTACCTGGCTGCCCAGGTTCTGTTCTTCCCATGGGCTTCCTGCTCCCCCATGTTAGCCAGCTCCATGGTGCCACAGTTGACTCCTTATCCTCTTTCTCATGGCCTCCTCCATCCAGATCCCCATGCCAGAGGAGGCAGCGGCACTCCCTAGTTCCATCTTCTCACCATTTAGAGCCTCTCAATCTATCAAGGCCGAGATGTCACCCCGTGTTCGTAACTAGCTTGGGATGTGGCCCAGGCATCGGCATTTTCAACAAGCTCCTTGTATGACGCCAATAGTCAGGAAAACTTGCTTGTGTGAAAAGAGAGTTCCTAGGTAGAAAAAGTCAAGGCATTCTCATGTGCAGAGTTCTGAATTTTAATGAGCAGATAAAGGAAGATAAAACGGCAAAAACAGAGACGAGATAGACCTCCCCAGAGGAGGCAGAAAACCCAGCAGTGTGTGGTACCAACAGGACTTAAGGAGACAAAGTATTTCATCAAAATGGCCAGGTGAGCCGGGCGTGGTGGCGCACGCCTTTAATCCCAGCACACGGGGGAGGCAGAGGGAGGAGAATCACCATGAGTTCAAGGCCACCCTGAGACTCCATATTGAATTACAGGTCAGCCTGGGCTATAATGAGACCCTACCTCAAAAAACCAAAAACAAAATAGCTAGCTGGTGCTGAGAATATAAGGGTAGGAGTAAAAACTTTGCACAAGAGCGCCGTTTCCAGCTGAGAGAGGCAAAGGCCACTGTGGGATGGATGCATCAACATGCAGGAAGAAGCTGGAATTAGGGCGCGCTTCTGCCTCCAATGACAAACCTCAGGAGTGCCATCAGCAGGGGGGATGGAAGTGAGGTGGCTGTGAGGAACAGGGCAAGGAGTCATCTGTGGTGCCTTGGAGCTGGCTGACACAGAAAAGCAGAAAGCTCCAAGGGAGCCCTGAGGCACGAGAAGTCGGAGAGGTCTTCCTGGATGTAAATGAGGATGTTGGGGTGCAGTGGTCATAGAGTAACTGGTCAGGTTCTGTTCATTTCCCAGAACCAAGAGAGAGCTGCCCTTTTCTACTGTGAACGAACAGCTTCCCCCTGCAGGAGGAGGTTGGAGTACCTCAGTACCATGAATGCATGGGGTGGGTATATCTGTACCTTGCTCTTCTCCCCTCATGGAGGAAAGGTGGGATACAGTCCAAAAACCAGTCCTAGGAAAACATCAGGTGCAGACATATGCTCCCTGGCAGCTTAAGGTTGGACGTAAAGCAGATGCTGCCATGCACTGGGCAGAAGCTGAGACCTGGCCTCGGCCCAGAAGAACAGGATGAAGTGGTCCCTGCATGAAGTTCTGCATCTTGGGTCATAACGAGCCCAGGTCTGGATTGCCACTACGTGCATGTAGAAATGATCTCACAGTTAAAATTCAAGGGCAAACCTTTAAGCGTTCAGTAGAATATTTGGTTGTTACTTGCAAAAACAAAGTCAGGAAACTTGGAGTTGAGAAACTCACAAATGTCAGAGATACAAAAGAAAAGTGTGCAGAGCTGGCAATAATTAATGGAGAAGGCTTGACCACGGCAGAGAGCTGAGGTCATTGTATAAAGTTGCAGAATTGTTGGAAGCGCTGAGTCCAGTGGTTGTCCTGACACAGAGGTGGTTGAGAATCACCTCCAGAAGCGTCGTGGTGATGACCGTGGCAAGGACCGCATTAGGTCAGGTGCACATCAGCCAGTCAATAAATCTCATGCCATCATGCTCAGAGGACTTCTGTTGGATTTCTGATTGCTGCAGCGATGTGAGAACCCATGTGTAATCATCTGGGCTTGCTGGCTGTGCTGGACTATCTCCTGACAAATGATTGCCAAAGTTAGCTTTTGGCATCTTTAGGCACAGTCAACAATCACTCTTTTTCCCTGAAAAGTTGTCAACATAGCATTCACAGCTGGAGCCACATAAAGTGAGCGCCTGACATGAGCTATGAAACTGCCAGGTGCCATCAAGTGCTGGAAGCCAAGGCTGTCCATCTACACATTTCCATCCAGCATAGTTTTGAAAATTAGGAATTCAGGTGTCCTGGATGTATCCAGAGGATGTCTAAGAGGCTGGTTCTCTGTCTTGGGAAACCGACGGGGGCCCAGCATATCCTGTGGTCTACACACGATGAGGCATCCTTTTAACTAGAGTGCATTTTGCACGCTAACTAGAGGACTGGTGGGTGGCGGCAGATGCTGGGGATGTGGGCTGTTTTCTGGAAAGACCATGCTACTATTACAAGGATGTGACTTCAAATCCCATCCTCAACATATGGGGAGGGGGGGGGAAGTCTAATGGTTAGATTATCTCCAATAAGCAATGACTCAATGAACCCACACTACCACAAAACCTAATAGGACTGTTTGGGGCTTCCCACTGGCTGAACTGAGATAGGATTCTGGAGGTTGGTACACTGGGGGGTGGGGGGAGGCATGATTGTACCTTGACCTAACCCTAACCAACTGCCTTGTTCTATGCAGCTCCTCCACTTGGATAGTCATAGTATATTTTGTAATTAAAGTGCTTCTCTGATCTATTCAACAAGATCAAAAGAAAAGGGTCATGTAACACTAAGTTATAGCTGGGCAAACAGAAATCCAGGTCATAGCCAAGTATATAAAGTTGTGAGTAGTCTTGTTGGACAAAGCACTCCAGATTTAGAGTTTTATGCTATCTCTCCCCCAACAGAAAATATCAGCATTAAATGACAGAATCTGATTACCCCAGATAATTGAATTCAATTTGAATATCAGATCCCACCACCATCCTGCCCTACACATGCCTGGTGTCAGATGTGTGCTACTGAATGGGGAATAGAGAGTAAGTCAATGCTTAACTTTTTCTGCCAAGCACGCATATGCATTGCAGTAATTTCATTAAAATAAAAATGGACCAAAAAGTTTATTTTAAGAAGTGATGGCTAAAATTTTCCAGTCTGTGGAAGCCAAAAGAATCCCAAAAATAGAAGAAAGGAAGGAAAGGGAGGGGGGAGGGAGGAAGGGGAGGAAAGGGAGAGAGAGGAAGAGGAAGAGGAGAAAGAAAAGGAGCACTGACATATATTACCTTAGGGTCCCCTAGAGATACAGAAGCAACAGGACATAGGTACATAGTGATGCGTATAGACATATGAGAGCAAAGTTATTAGGTGACTATCTCATATGATTATGAAAACTTAAAAGTCCAAATACAGTGTTCAAGTTTGGAGATCCTGAGACACAAAAAGCATGGCTCAGTCAAAGTGTGATTGTTAGATCCAAAAATCTGATGCTATGACTGTTTCTGGTTGAATGCCTGGGAACCCAAGTCTGCTGGCGTATTTCTGAACCAAAAATTCAGGAAGTTTGTGTATCATAGGAGGGATGGGCCCACCTTTCCTCAGCTTTTCTGTCCGTGCCCCATCTGTCCCCCAGCAGATAGGATGATGCCCACCCACCCTGAGGGTAGAACTTTTCCACTCAATGCTCCATTTCTTATGCTAGGTTCCTATAATGCTCTCGTAGACACACCCACAATTAATGTTTACCAGCTCACAGACTATCCCTTAATTCTGTGTAGACCAACAAGAAGTGGCAGAATGATATCATCTAAAAGTAATGACAAAATCTTGAAGAAGTGTGTGGTCTCACTACAGTGAAGTCTGCTTGTGAGAAGTCCACAGTAGCATCATGCTTCCTGGTGGACACCGAAAGCTGTTCGGCTAAGATAAAGAGAAGGTGAGGACACCCACTTCATCCAATGTGGGCCACGGGTCAGAGTAATTAGCCAATGTAACCAAACTAGAAAGTAAGGGGAAAAAGTAAATGTCTGTTTGCATATCAGATAATATTATCTATAAATGCCTCAAAATGCACAACACACAGGGAATGACAAATTATGTAAAATAAACCAACATAAGGATACAAACATTAATTGTTTTGGCCCATACCAATAATAAAATCAGAAATGGGAATCTGGAGCACTGTCTTGTTTATAATAAAATAACATTTGCTGAGGTATGAAATACTTCTGAGCTATGAGACACTGGGAAAAGAATCAAGGTTTAGAGGACTCCGTGGCTGACATATGTCTTTCTTTAAAGGGATTCTTGGATGCACTGCAATCCCTAAAGATATACTGATGAAAGTTATTACAGAAATAAAAAACAAGCCAGGCGTGGTGGCACACACCTTTAATCCCAGCACTTGGGAGGCAGAGGTAGGTGGATTGCCATGAGATCGAGGCCACCCTGAGATGACATAGTGAATTCCAGGCCAGGCTAGATTAGAATGAGACACTACCTCAAAAAAAAAAATAATAATAATAATAGGTTGATATTGTATATATGTAATTACAATGATTGTAATGGGGAGGTAATATGATTGAGAATGGAATTTCAAACGGGAAAGTGTGGGGGTGGGGAAGGAGGGAATTACCATGGGATATATTTTATAATCATGGAAAATGTTAATAAAAATTTAAAAAAAAAAAAAATTGTAGAATCCATATAATATCAAAGGCTCGCTTGGTGAACTAATTTATCCAGCAGAACAATTTAAACAAAGAAAGATCTGTGTGAGCTCAGGATGTCAGAGGTTTCAGTAGGTCCTGGCAGGGGAGCCGTGCAGTGCAGAGGGCTCACATCCTGGCAGCAGCCAGGAAGGAGGAGGAGGAGGAGGAGGAGGAGGAGCAATGGCCTGTGTTCCCTAAGTCAATGGTTCTTCGTGTTCTACTGGAACCCAGCTCCCAGCCTGTGGGAGGCCACTACCCACATCCAGGGAGGCTCTTCCACTTAACGTCTAGTGCTCTCTGGAAGTAATCTCCCAGCCATATCCAAAAATGTGCTTTTCTCATCTCCCAGACACTTCTCCATCCAATCAAGTCAATGCTCAAGACTTACTCTCATGAACCTGTAATAGTCTGAACCATTTAAAGAAAGAATGAGGCTGGAGGAATCACCCTTCCCAATTTCAAAGAATATTATGTAGAGAAAACATACATTGGAAGGATAGCTAATAAGTCACAGGAGCTGGCTTGTTTTTGTTTTGTTGTTTGTTTGTTTTTTGCTAGCATTAATTTTACTTTGATGTTTTGATTGTAATGAATAGCTGCTTTGGGGGGTGCTTAAGGCATAGCTCCCCTCAGAATACTTCACATTCATGGTTTCAGAAAGTGCTATTATTTTTGAAACTCTTCTATGAATCAACATGCATCAACATGATCATTTTATATTCAATACTACAGTTTTGGATGTTCTATGGCTTGGGAAATGTTGTGTATATATGCGTGTGTTTCTCAAATGAATCCTCCTAACGATGTTACATACATAAAGCAAAGCTTCAGTAATTACAGCAGTATGATGCAGGCATTAAGGCATGCATTAGGACGAATGGAACTGAAGACAGCCTGCAGGAGATGCAGGAAGTAAGGTAAACAATGCCAAGAACATGGCACGTGAAAAGATCCTTGCCTGTAACAGAAGGTGCTGAGAAAAAATGGACAAGTATGAGGAAAGAAAATTAAGCTAAAATTTTATGTTATGCCACATGTAAACTCAACTCACAATGTATTCAAGGCTTAAAGACAATAACTGGAACTCTAGGATTCTGAGAAGAAAACATAGGAAAATGTCCTTATGACATTGCTCTTGGAAATGGCTTCACAGATATAACTTCAAAATCAGACAACAAAAGTCAAAATAGAAAAAGTGGGCTGTTGTCCCAGGAGACCATTCTGGATAACAAAGGAAACAGCGCAGTGAACATGTGACCCGTGGGGTGGGGCAACATGTCTGCAAACCATGAGTCTGATAAGAGATTGATTTCCCAAATGGATGAGGGACCCACAATAATTCAACAGCAAAACACAAGTAGCTTGTTTAGCACAATAAATTAAAGAAGATCTACAGACAGTCAACACATCTGTGAAAAGATGCTCAGGCAGCAGTGAGGGAAAGAAAAGTGTCACAGTGTTACCTGTTCATTGCTGGAGCAACACACTGAACCAGAGCAGCTTAGGGAGGAAAGGGTTTATTTTGAGGTACATTCTTAAGTGGAAATCCCTTCTTGGTCGAAAGTCAAGGGACAGGAGAGCATCACACCCTGTTCCCACATCTGGGTGGAAGCAGTCTCAATACTAAGCTGGCAGCTGGGCTAATCAGCCTCGAGGCCCACGCCCAGGGACACAACTCCTCCAGCAAGGCTCCATCTCCCAAATGCTGCAGCAGCTGGGAATCGAGCACGAGGCTCCATCATGGACACCCGGGGATATGGGGACACCTGACATTCAAGCCACCGCAGCAAGTGAAAACACAGCGAACTTCCAGTTCATGTCTATCAGGCTGCTTGCTGTTAAAAACCACATGTAAATAAATAAGCCAAGACTTCACAGGAATGTGGACACATTAGAACCCTTGTGCCCTCTTGTGAGCAGTGATAAATGTTGAGGCTGATATGAGAGTCAGCGAGTCACTGTCTTAAAATTAAAATCATACACACACACACACACACACACACACACACACACACACACTACCATGTGTGTCTCCGATGATCCTACTTCTGGCTGGTGATCAAAAGAACAAAACTGAAAAGATGTCACCACATTCACATTCATGGTGGCACTACTTATCATGCAGATGAGTGAACGCAAACAGGGCACATATGAGCCATTGTTCAGCATAAACAAAGGAAGACAATCCCGCCACATGCAACACAAAGGATGGCCCTTGTAGACACAATATTAGGTGACAAAAGCCTATCACAGAAGGACAAATTCAATGTGATTCCACTCAGAGCAAGTGGCTTAGCAGTATGCCCATGGAAGCAGAGAATCAAATGGTGATTACATCTGTATGCACCAAACACAGGGACACCACAGTTCATAAAACAAAACCCACTTGACAATAAAACAGGAGAAAGAAGTACGGAGCTGCTGTGCAGCAGGGTGTAAGCTTCAGCTATCCAACACGGAGAGCCGTGTAGGTCTGCACTCATAGCTCAAATGCTGCACTGTAGAATTCGATCCTTGCTAGGAAGGTGAACCTTTGGCAGTCTTCTTGTCATTATAATATTTTAAATACTCTTATTTTGCCCCCAAACAAGATATATGCTATGTATTTATATAACCTGATGCCTTTTTATTAAATTCATTCAGTATAGAAAAAATGAGATTCCATCTTTTACTGGGAACCACTATTATATCTCAAGAGATTAGAAGTAGGAAATAATTAATAAAAATAGGCTCTTCAGCTCATCAAGCAACAATGCTAAGATACTGAGGTGATATCAAAGATGGCTCTAAGCACTCTCAACACCACATGAGGCATTTCAATCAGTGACAATGCTTTTCTAAGAGCATAAACATCCTAAGAAAATTAATAAAACAAAACACTGCTATTCAGCTGGGGATTTGGTAGGTAAAACGCTTTTCCCACAACTATGAGGGCCTTAGAGGACCTTATCTGATCCCCAGCCCCTATGTAAAAAGTCAGGTGCAGCCACACATGCCTATAATCCCACTCTTGTTGGAAGTGGGACCAAGAGAATCTCTAGACTCACTAGCAGCTCCAGGTTCAATGAAAGACTGTCACAATACACATGAGCAACACAGAAGAGGTCCAACATTCTCCTCTAACCTCCCCAAGTGTGTGCACAGAGCACACACCTCTGCAAACACACATGCCTACATCACACATACTATAACACACACACACAAACTACAATGCTTAAAATCTCCCATCATCTACTGACAGTAATGCTCTAACTTCTCTTGGCAACACATTCCTTACATGCTTGTGTTGATGTTGTGTTGTGTTGTTGAGGTCAACAAATCTACTGAGCACCATCTTCTAAAAGCTGACCATGGGGGCCAGGCAGATGGTTCAGCCATTAATGACACTTTCTTGCAAAGCCTCTGGCCTGGGTTCAATTCTCAGTGCCCACATGAACCCAGATGCACAAAGTGGCATGTGCATCTAGAATTCATCTGCTGAGGCAAAAGGCCCTAGTGTGTCCATGTTTTTTCTCTCACACATATGCCAAGTAAATATATGTATACGCTAAGCCATCTCTCCAGTCCTGAGCTAAAATTTTTATAGTCACATGCAAAGTTTGTTGTACAGTTAAACTTACAAGAATAGCAATGTTCAATTCTCAGAATGGATAACAGGTAAATAAATATTTACTAGTAGTCTATCAAATACAGATGATTGCTATATGTTTTTACTATATAGTATTTAATTATTACATTGCCAATATATTATTTTGAGACTTCCTTAATGATACACCAAAGGTAAGATTGCTTTCTTACCTAATAAATAATAATAAATAACGGTAGCAAAAGATACACAGTGACACAGGCCAGAAATCCTAGCACGTGAGAGGCTGAGGAAAGAGGATCATGAGTTCCAGCCCAGTCTGGGCTACGTAGCATGACCCACCTTTAAAATAACAAGAAAAGCCCCACATGGTGGCGCACGCCTTTAATCCCAGCACTCTGGAGGCAGAGGTAGGAGGATCACCATGAATTCAAGGTCACCCTGAGACTACATAGTGAATTCCAGGTCAGCCTGGGCTAGAGTGAGACCCTACCTCAAAACAACACCGATAGATAGATAGATAGATAGATAGATAGATAGATAGATAGATAGATAGATAGATAAAAGATAAAAAGATAACAAGAAGAGAAAGAAGAAAATGTGTGGCGCCCCTCACTTGGGGATGAAGCATGAATGACCAGACCTGTGTCCTAGGTGACAGCCGCCTCACAGTGCAGCTCTGGACAGATTAATACCTTGGCAAACAGAGAGGGTTTCTGGAAAGCCACTTCTTCACAAAAGACCACTTGGAGATTGAAAGACATGAGCTTAAAATAGTACCTAGTGGTTGTGAGATGAACAGCTCAAAGGAAACTATTGTGTGTCGGTCACAAGGAGAGGAAAAGAATTCTTTATTCTAAAATAAATACAATTGGTAGTGAGCACACACTCTCCTGCACACACCTACATGTATGCATCACACACACACACACACACACACACACACACACAATTTAAGCAAATATGCAGAATGTCTTAATTTCTTCCACAAATGTATCTACAAATTTATGGATCTGTTTCTGTAAATTCCCAGCCTAACTCCTCTAGAAGTTGATGAGACAAAAGTCTATTTATAAAGGGGGTATTTTCCATTCCAGTTCCAGCCAAACTTAAAAAAAGGAATGAAAGGAGGGAAAGCCAGGCAGAAACTGAGAAATAAAAAATTTAAACTTCAAAGTCCTCTGAGTCCCTCTCTGCAGGGACACCTCAGAACCTTCAGATAAAGAGGCTTTTGTTCCTCAGAAAGAAAAGGAGAGAGCCACAAGGCCACCCCACCTAAGCTGACCCCACCCGCAGGACTGCACAGCTTCTCCTGATAGAACTTCCCAAGGACAAATTACTTGTGAAGCAGACAAGAATGCTATCACTCTGAAGTGTTATCATCATTGTAAGACCTGTGAGGCTCAAGTGGACAATGACGAGCCTTGTACAAAACTCCTAGGAGAAGATCAAGAGGGCGTTACTATGAATGCCATTCTGAGACTGAACTAATGATAAAGATAGCTTCTTTGTCCCTCTGAGCCAGGCCTTAGAAATCAGTGTCACTATAAGCTGAAATAGCTAGAATGCACAGGATTCTGTTATAAAGAATTTCTACTTTCCAACACACACACACACACACACACACACACACACACACACACACACCGACCCCTGAGTTACCTCTTCCATGAATAGCACCTCCAATAAATTCCCTAACACTTCCCCTCACCCTCACAGAGTAAGTCTCTTCTGGTAAACACCCTACATTAAAAACGGTAAGATGCGCAGCTTGGTCACAAAGCTCCGCGGTCAACTCTGGCTCCAGCCATGCCCGGGAGGACCGGTGAGCTGCATAGGACCCTGCATGTAGGTCTTGCTCCATCCCGTTTCACTAATTTGTACTTGTTTGTGGTTTCCCCACAATCTCTTCTGTCCAAAGCTAAGGTTGGTCAGTCGCGCAGTTGGATGGTTGGGTTCTCATTCTGTAGCCCAGGCTGACCTGGCCCTCACTCGACAGCCCAGGCTGACCTCGAACCTTCAGTCCTCCTCCTGCCTCAGTCTCCTGAGTTCTGGGATTTCAAGCCTCAGAAAAGGACTCTGGCTTTTCTCCAGTTGCACCTCCTGCCTCCGCCCTTCAGCCCCATGAACTCCACACTTCACACCTGCCGCTGGCTCTCTGGCTCTCTGGCACACTCCTGAGCTCTTGTGGATGAAAGTGTTTGGTTTTCTTGTTCAAATGAAGCCCCCTTGCTTGTCCTTACTCTTGGTCTCTCCTCTCTTTCCTTGCTCGTGTGACCCTCACCTGACAGGAAAGGCTCAGTAATGCCCTGCCTGACTGAACATCTCCCAGTCACTGTACGCCCCCATCCCTCGGTCCCTTTGCCTTCATGCAGTCCCACAGCCTGTTTCTGAGTTCTTACGGTGTGAACAGGCTACTCCACCGTGATCGCCCCCAAATGCAAGGAACTAAGACGGTTCCATCTTTAAGTCCCTCTCATGAGGTTTAAGGAGAAAATTCACCCCTTCACAACTCCTCTGCTGAGAGTGTGGAATTAACATAGTCCCCAGAGCCCCCTTCAAGAATGTTTCTGCTAGTCCCCTTGTCCTTAATTTTGACCTTAATTAACCCTTTCAGTCCACTGAAGGAGATGCTGAGCACAAAGCCATCCAACCTGTTTTCAGCCACCTCGGATTTCATGAGATGTGTAAAAGGGATGAGTGTATTTTTTTTGTTGTTGTTTCTGTTTTTATGAGGTAGGGTCTTGCTCTAGCTCAGGCTGACATGGAATTCATTATGTAATCTCAAGGTGGCTTCGAACTCATGGCAATCCTCCTACCTCTGCCTCCCAAGTGCTTAGATTAAAGGGGTGCACCAACACACCTGGTGATAACAGGAAATATAAATATGTATATGTGAAATATATAGCATATATTATCAAATCTATTATCAACAGCATAATTTACATTAGTGCAGATGCTAACATTTAATTAAAAGAAAATAATAGTTTTATTAACTCATTATGTACAAAATTATAACAAAATAGCTCAGGCAGTTTTTGTCACGAACAGATGTTTATTTACCTTGCATGTTTTGGGACCCAAAAGCATGTGCAATGTCCTCTATGAAGGCATATTAGGGGAACTCTTACACACAGAATGGGCCAAGCACATGGTCACCATTTTGATAACATCTTTCTTTTATGAAAACTATGTCACTCTGCATGATCAGCTTTATTGCCTTCTCAGGGTAATATCCCCAGGACCCCATCACTTTGCGTTAAGCACAACTCTTAAAAGGTTCCACAATGTCAGAGTACCACATTGCAGACCAAGCTCCCAGCACCTCACCTCCAGGGGGTATGCATGCAAACTACATCTGAACCACGGTGACAATAAAAATGTCCCTTAACCACCAGTAATTGATGAGCATTCCTGTATGCTGGATTCTGATTGTATATAAAAGATTGTGATAAAAATGGTGAGGCAGAGCTTTTGAAGTAGAGACTTAAGAATTTTTACACGAGCCAATATCTGAGTTATGAACAAGGTTAATTAAAACTTTAATAACTTTTTTTTTTACTTTAAGTTCTAACCACTTTTTAAAAAGTTACCTAGAAAACCTGCCTATGTCTAAACGTATGTCTAACTTCATAGTGGAAAAGAAAATACTGCTACAGGAAATTTAGTGCATATTCACAATGGAAAATTATTCAGCATGAAAAGAATGAGATCCTATTGTTTATAATAAAAAGATGTAAATGAAGGACATTATATTGAGGTACATTAGATGTAGAAATTATGCATGCTTTCTCATATCAGAATGTTGACAAAAGTCTATTGTAATGTATGAGAGTGATTCTGGAGCTTAGGAAAAGATGGGAGAGAGTGGTTGGTTGGGTAAGAAGTACCCAAGTGTAGTCAGGCAGAAGTAACCAATTTTAGTATTCTTAAGAATGATTGAGGGCCGGACATGGTGGCGCACACCTTTAATCCCAGCACTCGGGAGGCAGAGAGAGGAGAATCGCTGTGAGTTCAAGGCCACCCTGAGACTACATAGTGAATTCCAGGTCAGCCTGAGCTACTGTGAAACCCTACCTCAAAAAACAAACAAACAAACAAAAAATGAATGAATGAGGAAGGGGTGTCTATAATTCACCATAACACATAAAGTATTTTATGCATCATAAAGAGAACAACTTTCCTTAACCTTAATCCCAATAAGTCATTTTTCAGATACCTTTAATTTTCTTGCTAAGTTATTTTTAAATAGTTATTGATGTGTGTGTGTGTGTGTGTGTGTGTGTGTGTGTAAGTTCAGCCTTCTTTCAGATCGGGTCTCTTGCCACTGCAAACAATCTGCAAAGATGCAGAGGCACTTCAGAGTCGGTGGCTTGTGAACTTTGGATTCTCTTGGCTCTCTCTTCCATTGTCCTTGGTGCATGGGGATAATAGACGCACATGCCACTTTGTATCAGCCTTTACTTGGATGCAAGGAATGGGACTCTGCCCAGCAGGTATTACAAGAAGATCCTGTAGCTGCTGAGCCTCCCCCCAGCCCTCAAGCTGCTTGATTAAATGGCACTATCTGGTCTCATGCGATATCCAGCTTATACTTGCAGCCCCACACTGTCCTACAATGTCTGCTTACACATTCAGTACCCACTGGCACTTACCCCTTGATAGCTGATGGAGTCTTTAAACTTCTAAAGTCTCTTTCTAACCTGCTGTATGCCTCTCCTCTCCCAGGGGCTCTAGCTGCCGAGCACTGACATTAGCTCCTTTCCTAGGTATGTTTTTGTACAACACGTTTTCTGCATCATGCACATGCACAGGGGGGAAGGAAATCACATCCTATTCCCTGACGAGATCAGAATGAGCATTAGTTACAAGCTCCTATTGGTAGCTAGCACCCTACTATTTGAAAATAAGTTCAAAGGACTTCAAATTTCACTACAAGACTGCAAGTAAACCTAATATGTTGTTTAAAATAAGTTAAAAACATATAAGTGACAATGAATGAGAAAAAGCCATTACCATTAGGAAGATGATACTAGGTAAGCATAAACAAAGAGACAGAGATGCTGATGAAGAAATTTGGGCTAGAGGCCATAAGACCCAAGTTTAATAGCTGTGCTTAGCTCTGGTGATCTGTTACTAGCCTTTCAAATAACCAGCATGTGGAATGTACAGTCTCACAATCACTTGCTGCTTGCAGAGACCCTTAGGAAACCTGTATTAACATCCTCCCTATTATAAGTACTTTTTTGGTTCATTTTTGTGATGCTGAACGTGAAACTCAGGGACCTGTGCATGCTAGGCATGTGTTTTACCACTAAGCTCTGCCTTCAGCCCATACATACACCTCTCATAACTAGCAGGGCAAGGAGGCAGCCTCTTCACAGACTCATGATGAAGCCCAATGGAGTCCCATTGGCACTCACACTTATACAGAAGGACATGGCATGGACATTGCACCCACCATGACCCTAGCACCCTGGTGTCATGAAGAGATATATTTGTGCTAAGACCATTCAGATATTTTCCTCATGATTGCACTTTCTGTCTTTGAAATTTGATTGAGGTAATTGAAGTACTATTACGCTAGAAGTAATGTTTTAAAAATACAGAAAAAGAGCTGGAGTGATGGCTTAGAAGTTTAGAAGTTAAGACACTTGCCTGCAAAGCCTAAGGATCCAGGTTTGATTCCCCACTGGCCATGTAAGCCAGATTCACATGGTGGCGCATGCATCTGGAGTTTATTTGCAGTGGCTGGAGTCCCTGGTGCACCCATTCTCTCTCTCTCTCCCATATATATATATATATATATATATATATATATATATGTACTTCTTTCTCTATTTCCTTTCTCTTTCTCTCTGTCACATAAGTAAATAAATAAAATAAAATACAAAACTCCTTTGAACACTACAAGATGCCCTAATATCACTATTAAAATGATCATCACTGGGCTGGAGAGATGGCTTAGCAGTTAAGTGCTTGCCTGTGAAGCCTAAGGACCCTGGTTTGAGGCTCGATTCCCCAGGACCCACGTTAGCCAGATGCACAAGGGGGCGCACACATCTGGAGTTCATTTGCAGTGGCTGGAAGCCCTGGCACGCCCATTCTCTCTCTTTCTCTCTCTGTCTGTCACTCTCAAATAAATAAACAAAAAAATTTAAAAAAAAATGATCATCACTTTGCAGTTTTGAAAATGCTTTCACATCTAAATCAAAATTGTACTATTGGGGAACCTCTGTGGAGTAGGTAAAAATTAGTTCTCTACTTTCCACATAAGGAAATGGAGGTTTAGAGAGGTAGCATGTATGCTTACTCAAGATCATAAATGTATTAAATAATATCTCATAAAAGAAAAACAAACTCACAACATTACTCTGAAATGCTATAAAGCCCACCCTCCTAGATCTTACAGATCTTCTCTGTTAGGGCTAAGGAGAATTATCTGAGGATCTCTCTCTTGAATTTCAAGATAACCTTCATTCCTCAGTATTGGTCAATTACTTTTATTTGAAATCTCCACTTATAAATTTTCTTACTTTAGTAGTTAATTTTGTAATGATTTAATGCAGAGGGTTGGTAGACTAGGTAGCTGTAGCTGATAGTATAAAGTAAAGGAAGGATCCAACAGGTTAAAGGAAAGGTGGCAGGCAAATTGTCCATAGACATTATAAAGTATAACTATGAATGGAAACCTGGACAAGCAGGAACCCTGGGAAGAGCAATGAGGTGAGAGAAGATGCAGACAATGCTTGGGCAGAACTGGAAAGGGAGAGGCTGCCACAGTAGAGAATGAGATGACAAGATGTGTTCTTGCATCACACACAGTCCCATACTGGAGAGGAACTGTTCTCAAAGTGTGGTCCACCATCCTCTCAAGTTATGGAAATAGTCAAGACCAGTTCTACAAAACAGTTAGACACAATTACTTAGTTACATGTTTATCGCTACACTCATGGTACAAAGGCAATGGTGGTTAAAACTCCTGGTGCACACATCAAATATATATATATACAATTTGTAAGGTAAATGCACAATATTTCAATGTTGTCCTCGGAACCACAAAGCAGCAACACATGCTCATGCACCAGCCACTGCCCAAAAAATTTGAGACAATTTCCTAAGCAACGTTTCTAAAGAAGTACTAAGATAAATGCTACATTTTCTGAATTGCAAAATTAAACCAACATCTTTTAACACTGGGAGTGACAGCATGGACGGTCCCACAGTGTTTCCACTGCATACCAGCAGTAACTATTTCAGGAGGAAAGAGCATGGGTGACTCTGTGGTTTACTGTGGCTACTCAGCATGGAAGACCATTTTCATACAATACTACAGAAAAGCTATGGTTAGTCAGCTGTGGGTATTTTTTTTTAATTCTAATGAAGAGATCCTGTAACTTTGGCAAAAGTGATTTCATTTGCTGCCAATGACAAAATGTAAACTTTCAAATCAAAATCAACATCATAGAAAAAAATATTATCCAACATGATTTCATGAGCTTCTAGATATGTGTGGAGTTTTCAATAAAAGAAAGTAATATGATACAGATGTGATATTTTTCTTGTTATACAATGCAATGTGTGGCCATTTGGAAAATGCACAAAGCCAAGCAAGGCAATATTTTTCAAATGTCCAATGCATGGTGTTAGCAAATCATTTTTGAACAAAGAGTCCATTCATCATGTACTTCAGACCACTGAATATTAATGAAGAAGAGAACAAAATGTTCTCTCATCTGACTTCAGATTTTGCATCAAAACTACCTTTTAAGGAGCTATCACTTGTTAACTTTTGGCGCCACATTAAAGAAGAGCATTCACAATTATGCAACACTATTGAGACATTATTCTCTTCTCCAATTTTATGTCAATATGAGGTCATACTTTCTTCATAATCCCTAGCTTAAATCATATGCCACCATGAGCTTCATGCATAAGTGATAAGCTATAAAGCCGATGATTTAGCTGGCAGATAACAATGTAAAACAAAATCCTCTTTTGATTAATTCAAAAATATATATGTGCCCTTAAAAGGTATTCACTTGAATATTTTGTGCCTATTGTTACCTTAAATTATTTATTTTTTAACAGTATTGGAGACTGAACTCAGAGGCCCATGCAAATTAGTCAAAGGATCGATTTACCACTAAGTTATATCCACAGCCCTATACACTGTTAAGGTCCAGGAGGAAGTTGAAAATAAATGCCTGTAAATTAAAAAAAAATGTATATACCTAGAGATAAAGATGTGTATATAAGCATAGACACAGACAGAAATAGCATGAATAAAAGAACTGATGAATAAAAAGCTATAAGAGGTGAGGATGATGATTAGGTAGAACCCAGCACTGAAGGAAAAAATAATGATAAGATGATCTGGGACAGTAAGTGAGAGTAGCTTGTTAGTTATAGTCAGAGATGTAGAAAAAAAAGACTCAGAAGTGAGTATCATTTGGAAGACAAAAGTGGAAAATTCTGGGCTGCTTCAGGATATAGAAGATGGAAAATGGTCCCTATCAAATAATAATGACTTTAAAATAGTGATTTGATTTGCTAAAGAGGAATAAAGCACTTAGCTGCTTCAGGAAGTGGAGGAAAGAGCCGTTGGCATTAGCAGAATGATTAAGTGGTACATATGGTCCCTTTGTTACAACAGTCATATGTCACTTTGAAAACTTAAGGGAATTCAAAGAAAAAGAGAAAACAGCAAAGTGGAAATCAGGAAACAAATACAACCATTAAGGCAGGAGAAATATTAATGGATACAAAGAGCATATCTGCAACTTGAGGTGAGAGCCCCCTTAGTAATATAAAGAACCACGGAAGAGAGCAAACATAATGAAACCCACAGGAGAACAGAGGTCAGCTGATAAAGGAGAGAACTCCACAGACAGTGGAGAAGGTGGGATTCCAGGTTGCCACTCAAGGAGGATCTTTTTCTCCTAAGATAGGAGCTGAGAAAGAAATCAGGCATCCTACTTGAGGTAGCCACGGTGTAAAGATAGAGAGACATTGGGTGGGGGAACCTGCCCAAAGACTCTCTCTCTCTCATTCCTTTCTTGATAGTGAAGACTATGAGATACTATTAGATTAAAAAAAAATCATTACTCCAGAAAGGTTATTTCACTATTTCTCAGAGGGAAATTTCTATATATGTTAGATAACTTGCTTCCTGATTTCTGAATGTAAATTATCATAAACTGTCTCAGAGAAAGAACTCTGGCCAGCTCTCAGCTCTCAGTAGTGGAGTGGTGATAAGTCTCTTGCAGAAGGCAACACCCGGAGAACTTAGGACACTTTGGGGTCTGACACTGCAACATTAAAGGATTTGTTCACCTCCAAAAGTAAAAGAGAAGAATAGAATACATTTCTGTCAGTCAATTTTCTTCATGTGTGAAAATGAGAGGCTAAGAACATAGATCAACTCCCACACATGCTTTTTCTACTTGTCAGTGTATTTAAATGCCTACATGCTGACAAATCAACTCTAAAGTTAGATCGTGTATAATGAACTTGCTGAAGAAATAGCTAGTGTAATTTTTGTATGCTTTCCTTGGGCTTGCCTAGCTCAAAACTGAGAAACAAACGTGAGATCATGAAACTGTCTTCATAAATGTACGAAAGGATGGGTATGTGATGCATGAATGAGTGAGAGACATTAGGAGCTACCAAAACCAACTTTTTTTTCACTGTTAAAGTGAGAAAATTGAGGTCCAAGTGAGTCAGTGCTCTGTGGCATGGTACATGTCATGTCTGCTATGTCCCAGGGCCATGCCCAGCGTGAGTTACTAAGCACGCACAGGGAATTTACAAGCATTACTCTGAACATGGTTCTTTTGAGCCACTGGAACTTTCAAAGCTTACTTCTGATTCTTCTATACGATTATTCACCCGTGGAATCCATCCCACTTATCAAGCAGAGATAAAGCTCCAATACACGGAATCTGGAAATAAACAAGTTCTAAAGCCCCATCTCACTATCTAATCTCAAGTGCTTGCAGTTTAGTCAGCATTATATATTACTAAACTAGGAAATGAAATCACATGAAGAATTAAATCTAATCAAGTGTCAAGGTGCTGTTGCAATGGCTCAGCTGGTAAAGCACTTGTTGTGAGTGGAACGACCAGGGTTCGGACACCCAGCACACATGAATTGTAGATGGTCCTGGTGCCTGCCTATAATCCCAGTGTTTCGGAGAAAGATACTGAGCATCCCCTATAGCAAGCTTGCTAGCTAGACTGGCTGTATGTGTAAGCCTTAGGTTCAAGCAAAGACCTTGTCTCAATAAATGAAAGGCAAACAAAGAAGACACTCAACACAACCTCTGTCCTCTGCATGCACCTACAAGTACCTGCATGTGCATCTGCACATGCGCAACCCCATATGCCCATTAGAACAGGCATACACACATGCACATGCAAAACATGTACACAATATGAAAAGAACGGATTTTCGTATACTAAGGAGTTCAAGTATAGCTCTAATCATAGGCTCATGAAAACAGATTTAAATATTCATATTTTCCTATTGATAAGTGGATTGTATCCTTACTGTTATTCAAACTAGTAATAAAAAGCCCACCCCACACCACACAACCTCCATCAAAAAAAAAAAACAACCAATAAACATTTTCTCTTTGGACACTTCTATAGTATCCTTTAATTGGAACATGTCCTCTGTATTTGTCTTTCTAGCCTTGGCTTTGTTACTTAGGATTATATAAATAAAGCCCAGTTCATGTGATGGGACCTTAAATATCAGTAGGTTACTCTTCAATGTGGAATGTGTTGGGGAAACTAACCCAGACACACACAGGAGATGATAATGGGCAGGTACTTACCGGCAGTGTCTGTCTGAACAAACTTCCACATAACTCTAACTCTTACAAACTGTGGAAATAAGAATTAAACACAAGGGCCAGAGAGATGACTTAGTAGTTAATCCACTTGCTTGTGAAGCCTAAGAACCCAGGTCCAATTCCCCCAGAACCCATGTAAGCCCAATGTACATGGTGGCATATGCATCTGGAGTTTGTTTGCAGTGGCTGGAGGCCCTGGCATGCCAATTCCCTCACTCTCTCTCCCTGTTTCTCTGTCAAATAAATAAATAAATAAAAATAAAATATTTTAAAAATAGATTACTCTGTCACAGTATGCTGTTAGTACATATCACCTATATTCTCATTTAAATCTATATGCTTTACAAATCCTAATAAAACAAGGTAAGGTAAAATCTGAGAAAGATAAACTGTAGGAAACTGGTAAAATTACAAGGAACAAGAAAATTTCATTCCAAATGTAAATAATAGACAAGGAGGGTTAGACAATTGGGCAAATTAGCAGTTCTAAGCAAGATAGAAGCTTCAGACAAGGTTTGAAATATAAATGTGGGGTGTGGTGGAGCAATTGTGATAAAGGGTATATGCTGCATTTCTGAGCTATAAGATATTGCGGGTTACTGAACATAAGAATACCAAGAAAAAAATGAAACAGTATGCCAAGATAAATAATAATTAACAAAGAGAAAAAAGGAGTCATCCTGAAAATGATGGAGAGAAAGATGTGCGAAGGAGAAACCTGAAGGTAATGATCCAGGCGATCATTTTAAGGGTCAGAAAGGCAGGTTCTATTTAAGCGTGATGCCTGACAAACTGGAATAATGAGGATGCCAATTTTAAAAACTGGCAAATCATGTGGGAAAGCAAGAACATTAATCCAAGTGATTGCAAAATAATAGTATGCCATTAAAATGGAATTTTGTAATAGCTAGTGAGAAAATACATAAGCAAACATCAGAAACAAAACAGGCAATCTAAACATGCAATGACACTGATATGGGCAACTTTATACATTACCCATATGCTTTTCCAACCAGCCTCTCATCTTTGGCAAATAGTTTTGTCTTGAACATTTCTACAGAAGCCAAAAAAAAAAAAAGGGATCCAAACTCAAATCAATTTCCTCTGCTGATGAATGCTAGATAAAGGAGTCACAACAGGATTGTGACCAATACTGCACTTTACCAACTCATGGTTGCTTGAGGATTCCTTTTGAATTTTACATGCAGGTGAAAACAGCTTCTAATACATAGCTTAATGTCCTTGAGATGCAGACAGAAACTCAGTAGTGGTTTGAATGAAATTCCCCTCCACCCCCAACCCCCGGCTCATGTGGTTTGAATATTTGGTCCTTAACTGGTGAAAATCTGAGAGAGTTATGGGGCCATTGTGAGGTGCAGCCGTCCTATAAGTGGTGTGCTGCTGGGGTGAGCTTTGAGGCAATACAGCACAGCTTCCAGTCTAACAAATAGACTCCTTTCTCCTGATAATGTGGAGATATGACCCAGGCTTCCTGCTCAAGCCTGCTATGCTTTCCCTGACATGAAGAAACTTCCCTCAAGATTACAAGCCAAAATAAACACTTTCCTTCGACAGGCTACTTTTGGTTGGGTATTTTTTTCCCCAGCAACAAGAAGGTAACCAATAAACTCTTATGACGTTCTTATTAAGCTCCTCAGACGAAAGATCCAGTATGAGTCAAAGATGGGGAAAAAGAAGATTTCAAAGACAACTTGCAAATGGACTAGTTGCATTAATGATAACCAGCAACCAAAGACAACAGCACTGACCCAAAGGAGAGATTTCAGTATCGTAGTGATAGAGAGAGATGTGTGCTGAGACCCAGCCGGAGTTCAGTGTAAAAAGTGTGTCTACTATGAGAGAAAGCAGAAATGGATGCCTATGTTTCTATAAAGTATTTTATATTTTTGATTTGGGAATAATTGTTTTGTTTTTCATTGTTATGATTTAGTAAAAAAAAAAAAATTCTGAAAATCCAACTGGAGAGAAGGCGTAGCAGTTAAGGCACTTCCCTGCAGAGCCTAAGGACTCAGGCTCAATTCCCCAGTACCACATAAACCAGATGCACATGGTGGCACATGCATCTGGAATCCGTCTGCAGAGGCCCCAGCATGCCCCTTTATTTTCTCGCTTCTTCTGCTTCTCTCTCTCAAATAAATTAATCACTTATAAAAAAATATTAAAAATTCTGAAAAGTCTATTTTCATTTTGTCTTATTTCTAATATAACATTTGTGAAAATACAGAAACATATTGCTGTGCCTTCTTACTAATTATGGAAATTTTGGGTTATATCATTTATTATTTCCTTCCTTCAATCAGTATTTCTTGACAGGTATGGTACTTGGGCAGAATTTTTTCTACTAGTCCGAAAAAAGGGAAGATGTTATGATGGTAGAAGTATTTTCTTTAAAATCTTGAGTATTTGTGAAACTTTAGGGAGAAATTTTATCACTGAAGACTTTTAAATTTTCATTTTAAGTGTAAGGCCAAAATATCTGTATATTATATACTATAACTTTCCAAGAAGTAAAGGCACATTTATTTAAGTAACTGGACCATGATAAAATTTGAGAAACAATGATTCTCTCCATTTAATTTTGCTGTGGGATAATCACAATTCAGTAGCCAAATAGAAAATATTAGAATTTTAAATTTTTCACTAACTGAGGAAAGTTTAAACATCAACATCTGATATCACCACATATCCAAGCTCAAACTTTCCCTATAATATACTTGCCTAGTAATTACTCTGAAATTATCCCAAGACAGAGTGATTCTACCAATGGTAATTTCCCCACCTCCTCTAGTCAATTTCATTGCAATAGATCTCTAGCAGAAAGGTTTCCGCTTGGAATAGAAAATAAGGCCCCCATAGGTTTCTTTCACCTGGGGTTTGCCTACTGTTGGTAACCCACAAAGTCTAGCTTCTCATTTGTATCACAATTTTTAAACAAAATTGAAAACAACTTGGAATTATCTCAGTTCTTTCAGCTTTTCCTAATAAGACCTAATTGTTTCTATTATTTCTACCTTTTGGAAATACTGACTAGAACAGTGCAAAAATCCCCATAATCTTTCCTTTAAATAATTCTACTAAACAAAGTAATAATGCTTAATATTGAATTAAATAATTAATAAAATAATTGCTCCTGAAAACTTATAAATACATACATATTCATTTGTATCATGATTATGACACTATCCAACAGTTTTTAAGTATTGTCTGGTAGACTTTTGTCTTATCTACCTATTTATTTATCTAAGTGAAATTTATATCTCAATCTTGTTGGACTTTGTCCATTATTTTCTACCTTTTTGTTAGCATACAAAATGATGGGTTCATTATGATTTTTTTTTTTTTTTTGGTAGGGTCTCACTCTGTTCCAGGCTGACCTGGAATTCACTATGGAGTCTCAGGGTGGCCTCGAACTCACAGTGATCTCCTCACCTCTTCCTCCCAAGTGCTGGGATGATATTTTATAATTTATTTATTTGGGGGCAGAGAGTGATAGACAGAGAGAATATGTATGCCAGGGACTCCAGCCACTGCAAATAAACTCCAGAAGCATGTGCCACTTTGTGCATCTGGCTCTATGTGCATACTGGGGAATCCAACCAGGGCTATTGGGTTTGCAGGCAAGCACCTTATCCACAGAGCCATCTCTCCAGCCCCATATGTCATGTGTCTGTCTCACTGTGCTTTGCTCAAACTACCCTCTCTTGTTGCCCTTTCTCCTCCTGCTGACCCTCATCCTTCTCCAAAATAGTTCATGTCTCCCCTTCCTGTCAAATGTAAGTATGTATATGTATGTGTACATATACCATATATTTAAATATTGGCTTTAAATGTGAGAGAAAACATGTAATACTTGTCTTTCTAAGCATTAGTTTACCCCTTCAGTCTTTCTGGAGTATTGTAGGTCCTAATTGTGCTTCATAAAGACACTATGTACCCAAAATTGCATCTCTTCCTTTTGGATGAGTATTTCCCTATATACTGATAGATCTTGTTAAAATATAGATTATGAGGCTGGAATTACAGAGGAGACAATCCAGGATGAAAATATTCCCTTAGTTCCCTATCTGGGAACACACCTAGTTTTCCTAATGGTTATATACCATATCTGTAAGTATTATCCACAGGATATATAAATTATCAGCAAGCAAATGAACAAAAGCCAGGTATAATGGACCCAATACAAAACATTAAAAGACCTTTAGGTTCTACTTCCCCCTTTAAATATTTTTTTTTTGTTGTTCATTTATTTATTTATTTGAGAGTGACAGACACAGGGAGAAAGACAGATAGAGGGAGAGAGAGAGAATAGGCGCGCCAGGGCTTCCAGCCTCTGCAAACGAACTCCAGACGCGTGCGCCCCCTTGTGCATCTGGCTAACGTGGGACCTGGGGAACCGAGCCTCGAACCAGGGTCCTTAGGCTTCCCAGGCAAGCGCTTAACTGCTAAGCCATCTCTCCAGCCCTACTTCCCCCTTTAAATAAGTATTTACTAGTTATAATTTTTGATCAGGTATTATTGTTCTGTGGTGATGAGTTAAATAAAACATTGAGCTTTGCAGTTTTTACAATGAGTAGGAAAAGCACATGAATACAACTGATGGATTCCATAGAGCATTATAAATGGGACAGGTGAGTTTGGGACTGTTGAGGGGTAGAATAGGACTACATAAACCAGAGCATCAGAGTTGGGAAAGGAGTCTGGGGAAGGAGTATGAATGATAAAGCCCTTGTCTAGTACACATGGGCACCCTCATCCATCCCAACCCCCACAACCTTCCCCACGCACGCTCAAAACACACAGATTAAGAAAGGTTTCCCAAGAGAGATACTAGTATCTGTTTGATTTGGGATTGAAATCATTATGGCCCACCAGCTTAAAGTGCTGGATGTCTATGATAAATGTAGAATGTGGTGCTTTACAGACAGGTATGGGCTGAATATACACATTCACTATCAGACAGTTACAGAGGCAAATTTGGGCAAGATAACTGAGGCAGGAGTTAATACAAAGAGAAGAAAAATCAATGCTTTAGGTGAAGGGACGAACACCTGAAGAAGCCTGAAAGAGAATGTCTGCTGAGACATGATTTGCTTGCACTCGATAGGGATAGGGAATGGGACAGAGGAATTACTACTTGAGATGGCAGAGTCGAAGCATCAAGAGCCTTGTGTGTGGACACACGAAATGTGAATTTTATCAGAAAAGCTGTGGGGACCCTTAAAGATCTCAAGATGAGACCAACCTAGCTAGATTTACGATGCCAAAAATACACTCTAGGGTCAACATGGAGTATAAATTGATGGAGAACAATAAGAAACAGGGAGACTGAAATAGGGCCCCTTGCAGATGGTAAACAGAAATAATTCAAACAATGTCCACCTGGAAAAGAAAGTGAATGAGAGACTCCGGAGGTGGCAGAGACACGGAACTGATAAATCTTGCTGATGTCTGAACTTCTGGAGTTAACATAAAAGGGGAAGGCCTCGGGTGAGCCCCAGGCTATGAGTTCATATGTCAAAGGAAGAATTGATATCATTTTCCAGGAAAGGGACACTGAACTGGCAGTAGTAGGGAGGACTGAATGCAGGTTTAGTATTCTGAATTGAGCTGAGGTCAAGATAGGACAGTTCAGATGGCAGGTGCGGCCCTCTCTAGGGATTTGGGAAGTAACAGTGAGTATTGGTGGTAGCCACGGATTTGGATGGAATTTCTCAGGCGGAAGATAAAATCAGAGTCAACACAAGCATACTGAAATCAGTGTCCAAGTCTAGTGGCAAAATTCCGAAAAGTAACAATATCCAAGGATTCTTGTCAAATATTATTTTGCTAATTTAAATTTTATTTGACTTGTTAATCAAAGTTAATTTCTAAAACTTAGAGAAGCAAATTTGCCAGGTATTTGGTCAAACGGGTATTGTTGCTTCACTTACACATCAAAAAATAAGAATTAATATCAACAAGTATTATTTTATAGTATTTCAAAGCAAGGAGGGTTTAAAAAGCAATAAAGAGGTCAGTAAAACTTCTGACCTGACTTGACATCTAATAGGAGTGACTGACTATTTTGACATTGTGACATAATGTTACCACCTACAAATATGTCAGGCCTTATACACAGATATTCTGGGACACACCTGGCATGTCAGCTGCATGTTGGACATGCTTGGAAGGATCTCCATCACTTTAGTTCTCCTACATTTTAAAATATGTTCCTCTATCACCTTCAGTAAATGTTCCTATCATGGATAAACAGGAATACTTCACATGTATGTGTTAACATGAACTACATGTATAGATATACTCCCACTGCTTCATCATGCTGCTCAAAAATAGTTGAATAAATCAAAATTCATAAGTCAAGAATTTTTCCTTACTAGGAAATATTATTTTTGCTTTATTTGAGGTAGGGTTTCACCTGCCCCAGACTCACCTAGAACTTGCTCAGTAGTCCCAGACTGGCCCCAAAAACCACAGCAATCCTCCTACCTCCACCTCCCCAATATTGGAATTAAAAGTATGTGTCACCATGGCCAGCAGAAAGTATTCTCTTAATTTATCCCTATGGTTTCTGATTTTTTAATCAAGACTCCTAACTGACACAAAATTAGCAGACCTTACATCTTCCAAAATACAAAGGACTTTTATAAGGTTCTTTCACAGTGCAATTTGTAGCCATGATTCTGAGCCTGAGTGTTTCAGAACTTTGATAGAATGGACCCAATCATAGATACCCAAAACTCTAGTTTTCAGAAATTCTTAAGTCCTTCCATTGGTGAAAATTCCGTCAGATTTTTTGGGGAGCTGGGGGGTCTGTTTTGTTTAGTTTTGAGACTAGGGCTCAGTCTGTAACCCAGGGTAGCCATGTACTCACACGTCTTACTTCAGCCTCCAAAATGGTGAGAATATGGATGTGTATTCCCATGCCTAGATTTTTTTTTAAAATAAATGACTCTGGGTTGGAGAGATTGCTTAGTGGTTAAGGTACTTGCCTGCAAAAAAAAAAAAAAAAAAAAAAAAAAAAAGTACCTCGGTTCAATTCCCCAGGACCTATGTAAGCCAGATGCACATGGTGGCGCATGCATCTGGAGTTCGTTTGCAGTGCCTGGATGCCGTGGCACACCCATTTGCTCTCTCTCTCTCTCTCTCTCTCTCTTCCTATGCCTTGCTCTCTCTCTCAAATAAATAAGTGAGTAAATAGTAAATAAATAAATAAATGGCTCAACAAAAATATATAATTCTGATTCTCCAAGGCTCATGTACTTTTTAATAAGCGAGATATTGTGCAGGATCACCACTGCAAGTATTAATGAAACTTCACTGAATCTCAGAGCAATACAAATGAAATAAATTCAACTTAAGACTATGATAAAAATTTTCAAAGAGAAACTTTCAATTAATTACATACATGTAAAGTACTATGACATAGGCGTAATTAGTATATGTGGCACTTTCCACTAGATGACTTCCACATTCACCAAGACAAACTGTATTGCTTTTCTCTATCTACTAAACTTAACTTTCACAATCTATGTTAAATAGATACAGACACCATGCATACAGTCCACAGATATGTGGTAGGCAATTTAGTACTGTAGCTAAGAAGACAAAATTCTGAAATCCTACTGTGAGATACATTCCAATTGTAAGACTTTCTGGGGTAAACTTCAAAGTGGTTATATCTGATGGGTTATCAGTCACCAGTTCATGGATAGAAATCTGACAGGTCAACCATGGCCTGGGCCCACACAGTCCCCATGACTATAGGGTATTTGTCAATTCATGTGAACATGTCTGCATAAATCAAATGAAAGATGAAGATCAGGAACATTCTCAATTTAAAACCTGAAAATTGTCCTTTTGCTTCAGCAAAAGCCCACCAACATCATCCAGTTCCTTGAAAGGCTGACCTCCTGATGATGGCACAGAAACCCCAGCAACGTGAACCTGTTCCTTCACTCTGCATCTGACACCCCACCGAGCAGATGCCTGAGGAGAGGTGTGTGTAAGCTATGGCTATCTTGTATGACACCTAGAAAACTAGCCCTGACAGGAGACTGCTAAATGAGTAGAACTATGAAAGTTTGCCCTTACTGTGGAATTTTATTTAATGCTACAGCTTTGTCTCCATGACTACCTCCTAAATCTTAAGTGTCACATTTGCAAAAGTATCTAGGTTTGGCAAAGCAATCATTCTAATGGCCTTTCTTCACAAAACATTGTACCTAAGATACACCTTGTGTTTCTGATGGGGCACCTGTAAAATTACAATATAAGTCAGAATGATGATGTAATAAAAATGTACTTGAGATCAAGACCACATTTCAAAAATCTTAATTGAGAAATGATCTGCAAGTGCAAATTATTTTTATAATAGACCAGCATATATGTTGTATTAGTTCTTAAAATAAATTATCATCTGTGAGCAATTTATTTATATACTATTCAAGTGCTGTAACTGCTAGAGACTATTTGTATTTGTTTCACCAGGGTTATTAACCATTTCTATATAAAAGAATCCATTCTGCTAAACTTTGCCCTTTCAGGGAGTATATTTGGATTTTGTATTTACAAGTAACCTCATATTTAATTACAGTCTTTGAGAAATACCCTAATCTCCTAATATAAGTCTTTTACAAACAAATATTAAAATATAAATGTGACCTACCATGTAAATTTCCCACCATCCCATATCAATACAAATTAAATAGACTTCAAGATCATAATTTGATGATCTTGAGTTAAATAAATATTTTAACAAACAGTTTAATAAATATTCATTTAGGATATTTTTTTAAATCAACTGTTCAAAGTAGTGATCAATCAAAGCATTTAATTTGTAAGTTTGTAATTCAATCATACAATGAGCACTAGAAAGCAATAATAACTTTGTATACTTTCAAAAATGATGTATAGAAGTTATGTGAAACAAACTAACCTAGGGAAGTATGAATCACATTTAAAACTCTCTCCACCCCAGCATTTTCATAGTATAAAACGAATGAGTGCATGGTTTGACATAAAGTCTGTTGTGGGTGTGTATTTTAATAGAGCAGCTTGCTTTCATCACCAAAATACCGTAACATTTCTCTAGATAAGGATATAAGACATGAAGAACATACGATGGGCACAGATACTGCTTCTTTTTGCCCTTCCCTTTCTTGGAAGACTTTTCTTTAGCAAAGGCTTCTTCAACCCACAAGGACATTAAAATAAAAAAGGAGATTGCCAATAAAAACTTCATCTTGGAAACTGGAGTTTCAGTGTTATGAACCTGTAAGAGGAAACAGGAAAAATGTTTGTATTGTCACAGAAAGAAAATAAATATCTAACTTCTGTTTTAAACACTATGTTTATTCCACCTCAAAAGGCAAAGATATTTGTATATCAAGTCCTCATTGCTCTATCTTACATGGTTATACTTCACTACATATTTAAAGTGTTTTTTTTTATGTGACAGAAAATCTTTTTTTCATAGAATAGTAAAAAGTTAGTTTAAATCATGATTCAGGGATGATCATGGTTTCTCGCGTCTTAATTCCAGTACTAGGGAGGAGAGGCTGCTCTGCTCTAGGTGTTTTGTTGTAAGTTTGAAGCCAGCATGGCCTAAACAGAGAATTCCAGGTCAACCTGGGCTTCAGTGAGACCTTGCCTCAAAAAAAAGGACATAGACAACAAGACTCCAATGCAGTATAATAGGTAACTAATATTTCTGATTTTTGGATTTTTTTACAATCATAATTCAGTATGGAACTGAATGACCTATCAAATTATATTTAGACGAATACCTGTAAGAATACTTAACAATAGTTATCTCTGTCTCATACATTTAACATAAATTATTTTTTAAATATCCATACTGTGCCAATTTTGTATGCGTTTGTCAAAATATCAAAACTATTTAATTCTAAGTGTTAAACAAATGACAGAGATCAAAAATAATCTTAACAAGTTTAACACTTTAAAGCTATTGTTTTTACGTACAGACATTAAACTACATGCTACTTTTTATTCCCCCAAAACTATATATTGTTAGCATTCTAGCTCTCCTACTTGTTAGTCACTTGAATGACATTTATCATCAAAAAGATTAATCTAGGTCATACTATGTGAAACAAAACTCAAGTGTGGAAAAAGTGCAAGTGTGGTTAAACTCTTTTGAAAAAAAAAAAAAAAAAAACAACAACTCCTGTATTACATGTTAATATCATCATAGAGCTCAAATGAGAACATTCTTGCCAGCATCCGAAACCTCCAAGATATTTTAAACATTCCTGACACTGCAATATTCAACCTCTTCTGGATTCTTCCTTTCCAAGCCATAAATTGTTTCTTCTGCATTGTTTTCTGCAGAAGGTCAGACCCTAGACCCAGTCCTCACTACTAGATTCCCGTCTCCCTCAGTCAACCTGCATATGCTCTCCCCTGTTTCCCACCACATTATCTCTCCTCTACACCCCAAGGCAGGCCAGGAGGGCATACCCCTAGGTCCCTACACAGAAGCCCCAAGAGGGGGCTCAAGAGACCCAAAGAGCAACTGGGGCTCTCCTCCACCCACCTGCAGCTGGACCACACCTGCCCATCCTACTCCACTCCCTCCAGCTCCCCGGTGGCCATTAAGTCCAGTCCCAAGTCACATCCTTCCGTGACCCAAGGGTTACCGCCAGGGACGAGGGAGAAATGGGCACTGCCTCTTGCAAACCCAGCCTTCCCCAGGGCCGATGATGCCAGCCACAGGGTCTTCCCCCGCAGCACCCCGGGCCCAGCACCCAGGACACTGCGCCTCCCCGCCTCCCTGTGCCCATCGCGCGGGCATCTCGGGGACACCGCACCGGTGACGCGGAGCAGGGCCCCGGGGTTCCCGCCGCAGTGCGCCCGAGTCATCACCATCCCCAGGCCGGCCCCCGAGCCGGGCAGACCCCGGACCTTACCAGGATGCGCCCGCCGCCGCCGCAGCGGCCGGAGTGTCGGTGTCCAGGCTGGCGGGGGGCCCGGGCTGGATGGAGGTGGCGGCGGCCGGTGCCCGGTGCTCAGCGCACAGCGGGGCCGCTGCGTCCCGGCCGCGCTCGCCTCACGCGCCTGCTCGGGCCGCCGAGCGTGCGCCGTGGCGCGCCACGCTTGGGCCGCTGCGGGGACCGCGGGCGGGCGGGAGGGCGACGGAGGCAGCCCAGCAGGGGGAGGGAAGAGGCTCTGTCTGTCGGGAGGGGAAGGGCATCTGGAACCCACTGCTGCAGAGCTGGGGTGGGGGTCCAAGCTGAGCAGATTCGTCCCCTATCTAGGGGTCTAAGGGGCACAGTCGGAGGGCGGGGGCGCACAGGAGAAGATGGCATGGCTGTAATAAAAGGAGAATACAACGTTTCAAGGCCTGGGATGACTGAACAGGTCATTTGACCACAGCAGGACAGCAAAGGGCCCTCCTGGTCCACAGGGGAACACTTCTTGAGATTGCATCCTGGGTCCCTAATCCAAGCTTGCAACTTAATCTAGGCGTGATAGTTCCAATTTCTCAGAGTTTGGCCTTCACGAGCAAGTGTTATGGGATGGGAATGACTTAAACAGTACCCATACCGGGCAATGCGCTTTTCACCAATTGTTATGTTGTTACCACCGGCAAAATGGGGAAGGCTTATTCTTTAGTCCTTCAGTGTGCCAGGGCAAAAGTCATGCTAGCCTTCGCATTGTATAGAGGACCAAATTCAAGTTCATAAACACTAAGAGGTTTTCTAGGGGATTCTCATCTTTAAGGGATTCACAGTGATGCTATGCACACCCGACCCGATTTGTGCCTTTTGATGCTTAACCATCGCTTAGGGAGCAGCCTTAACTTTGAATGCGGAGCTCTTGGAAACACACAAGGTGTAGTGGATTGAATGTGAAATGTCCCCCTTGGCCTCATGTATTTGTGATCAAGCTGCATGCTCAAGCCCCAGCTGGTGGAGCCTTGGGGGTGGAGCTGCGCTGGAGGCGGCTGGTTGCTGAGGGTGGGCCTTGACGTCTGCTTGCTCAGCCCAGACGGTGTTTAGAGCTCACTCACTCTGGCTGCTTCTTCCCAACGGACCCGAGGCGATACCATGCTAGTCTCTGCTCTGCCAGGCTGCCCCAACCATCAAGAAAATTTCCATGACTACAATGATTGAGATGGGGAGGTAATATGATGGAGAATGGAATTTCAAAGGGGAAAGTGGGGGGGGGGCAGGGAGGGTATTACCATGGGATATTTTTTATAATCATGGAAAATGTTAATAAAAATTGTGAAAAAAAATTTAAGAAAAAACAAGAAAATTTCCATGAAGACTGTAAACCTGAAATAGAACTTTCGTTCCCAAGTTAGGCTTCTGGTCTGGGAGTTTTCTCCAGCCATGAGAAGGTAACTGACACACAGTTCTCCTTTTCACTCTTTTTTTTTTCTTGTTTTTTTTATTCCTCTCAAATAAATAAATTATAATGAAATACTGAAGGAATAAAGATTATTCTGACCAAATCCATTTGCTTATGTGACAAAAGTACTTATCACCTATATTTATTTCTTTACTAATGTCTTCTACAAGAGTCACATTCTTTAATGAAAGTTTGAATTGCAATCATCATTCATGAAGATTTTCATCCACATTTCTGTCCATTGAGCATTATGACCATCAAATATTGGGAAGAGAAAGCTTGTTTAGAAATGTCTGATACTGTCTTCATGTCATCATTCTAAAAAGTTTCTCAAAATAGATGTTAGAACTGTAAGCAGAAAAAGAAATATTTTAACAAAATATGGTTATTATAATGGGTCTGTCATTCAGCCTCAGGTAAGCATTTTCATGAATTGAAAAAGAAAAGGAAACTTGGGCTGGGGAAATGGCTTAGTGGTTAAGGCGTTTGCCTGCGAAGCCTAGGAACCCCTGTTCAATTCCCCAGGACCCATATAAACCAGATGCACAAGGGGGCACATGCATCTGGAGTTTGCAGTGGCTAGAGGCCCTGGAATGCCCATTATTTCTTTCTCTCTATCTGCCCATTTCTCTCTCTCTTTCATAAATAAATAAAATATTTAAAAAAAGGAAAGGAAAGGAAACTTACCCAGGAAGGAGGGAAGTAGCCAGTGTTAGTGAAATAATATTTGATAAGCTATGATCATGTCCACATGCTTTTCTGATATAGCAAATTATCCTTAAAATGTTCTCTAATAACTTAGTTATATTTAAACTAACTTGAAAAATATTTTTATTTATTTATGTGCAAGCTGAGACAGACAGAAAGGCACTGAGAGACAATGAGTGTGCCAGGGCCTCTAGCTGCTGTAACTTTGTGCAACTGGCTTAAACTAACTTTTAAACAACAGGCATACTATATTGATTTCTTCCTAATTACAAGAAGTACTTTCCATGTTGTGAATTAAAACGCTCAAGATTTATTATGAAGACGTATTTGTAACCATATTTTGTATGACAAAGCAGAGGCAGAGACAGAGAATTAGAAAGGAATTAGAAGGTGAGATTTCATCTTTACTGTGTGCGGTTGTCTGAATGGAAACTGTCCCCTGTAGCTTCGTGTGCTTATGATCAAGCCTCATCCTCAGTCCCAGCTGCTAGAGCCTCTGGGAGGCCTAGCCTTGCAGGAGGAGGTGTGTCACTAAGGAGGACCTGGAGGTTGATTAGTTCAGTCCCAATTGCCAGTGCTAACCAGCTCACTCACTTGACGTCCTTCCTGAGGATTTGTAAAGAAGTGACGCCTGTTCTTTGCCCTTGTCATGATTTCCCCACCATGATGAAATTTCTCTTGAATTTTTAATCCAAAACTAAAACTTTTCCTCCATAAGCTACTTCTGGTCATATGTTTTGTCCCAGGAACTGCTAAAATGTCAACCCTGGAAAAAAAAAAAAAAAAGAAAAATAGTGGTTTCCAGTCCTAGTGCATGTAGGTCAAGTAAGAAAAGCAACTTCATTTTATAAATATATATGTTTGTATAGAATTCTACCTGGAGGTTAGCAAACTGAAACCAAAGGGCCTTGTACTTCAACTATAGGTTGGACTTACCATTAGCTAATACATGAATTGATTTTTTCCTTAAATGATTTTTTAAAGATTTATTTTTATTTATTTATTAGAGGGGGGCGGAGAGAGAGCGAGAATGGGTGCCCAGGGCTTCTAGCCACTGCAAACAAACTCCAGATGCAGAGGTCATCTTGTGCATTTGGCTTACAAGGGACCTGAAGAATCAAACCTGGATCCTTAGACTTTGAAGGCAAGGCCTTACCTGCTAAGCCATCCTTCTAACTCATTAAAAGATTTTTTGTTCACCATAGGACTGATAATAATAACATGTATGATAAGGGTCATGAATGTTGATTGATGTTGTATATAATGTATTACTATTTATATAATAAAAAATATTTCAAATTTAATATATCAACAACTTTATGAAATTGATATACTTCTTGCTGTAATTTATAGGTAGAGATACAGAGACATAAAGTAACTTTCATGGTAACTTTGGTAGCAAATTATTGAAAATGAGATATATCTACATATGTCGCCCCTGGAAACTGGGTCCTGAAAATAATTGTGTATTCAACAATATCTCATGATACTCAGAATGGATAGCAATATTGTTCAACCAAAACTCTATTACCTGTGGTGGCATAAGATCTAAAGGAGGGCTGGAGAGATGGTGCAGAGGTACAGAAGTTTGCCTGCAAAGCCAAAGAACCCCAGTTTGATTCCCGTGTACTCACGTTAAAGCTAGATTCATTCATATTCATATTCATTCTCTCTCTCTTTCTCTTCCTATGTCTTTCACTCTCTCACATAGATAGATAGATAGATAGATAGATAGATAGATAGATAGATAGATAGCAGATTCAAAACTCATCAAAGTAGAAAATCAGAGGCAAGATCCCCAATACTCCCTGTTAGGCTCAGGGAGTATTGTGGAAGAGGGGTATAAAGATTATAAGAGCCACAGGGTGAGAAGGAATATCCTGAAACATTGTACCCCCTTCACAGAGACTAACTGATGCATTCATGACCCTTCAGTGATTACCAATAACCCCATTGAAGACACTGAAGAGACCCCTCAGTGGAATGGGCCAGGGGAGAGGAAACATGAGTATTCCAGTGGGAATATGAACAATATGTGATAGTTTGGAAAATATAAAATATTGAATGACATTGACTTATATAAGAAAATTGAGATAAAATTTAATAGTTTAGCATTTCTTAAACCTGTTGAACATTAGCCTTCAGAATGCTCCATGGGTATAAAAAAATGGAAAATGTCAAGGATAATATCTGTTATACTATCTTTCAAAGAATGATATGTTTTAACAAATTGATTTTTATATCAGAACTACAGAAACCCATCAACATTACCAAAGAGTATTGTTGTCTTCCAAATATCTATATGCTGAATCCTAACCCCCAATGGGGAGCTCTTAGGAGAAAAGGCCTTTGAATGTTCGTCAGGTGATAAAGATAGACACGAGCAGAAGGGCTGAGTCGGTGCCCTTACAAAATGAACCCTGGAAAGGGTGAAGCCTTCTATCATGTGAGCACAAACCAAGAAGACTGCTGGTTATGAGCCAGGAAAGGCCTTTCACATAAAAATCTGCCAACATTTTCATCTTGCATTCCTGTGTCCAGAGATGGGAGCAAGAAATACTTGTTGCTAAAGTTACCCTTTATGCGGTATTTTTGTTAAGACTGCCAAACCAGGCAGGCTATGACACCAAGCGTATTGAAAGCATATGTATATTAATTTCAATAAATGTAGGATTTTAAGAATATAATTAAGGCCTGGAAAGATGGCTTAGTTATTAAGGCACTTGCCTGCAAAGCCAAAGGATCTAGGTTCAATTCCCCAGTACCTAGGTAAAGCCAAATGCACAAAGTGATACATGCACCTGGAGTTCATTTGCAGTGGCTAGAGGTCCTGTCATGTCCATTTTTTTTCTTTTTGAGGTAGGGTCTCACTCTAGCTCAGGCTGACCTAGAATTCACCCTGTAGTCTCAGGGTCTTAGGGTGGCCTTGAACTCACAGCAATCCTCCTACCTCTGCCTCCTGTGTGCTGGGATTAAAGGTGTGAGCCACCACACCTGGCCCTGCCCATTCTTATTGTCTGTCTCTCTTCTCTGTATCTCTCTCTCTGCTTGCATATAAATACATAAAAATATTTTGGGGACTGGAAGGATGGCTTAGTGATTAATGTGTTTGTCTGCAAAGCCAAAGGACCCAGGTTCTATTCCCCAGGACCCACGTTAGCCAGATGCACAAGGGGATGCACACGTCTATAGTTCATTTGCAGTCCCTGGAAGCCCTGACACACTCATTCTCTCCCTCCCTCCCCCTCTCCCTCCCTCCCCCTCTCTCTCTCTCTTTCTCTCTTTTCCTCTTTGTCAAATAAATGAAAAATAAAACAAATATAAAAAATTTTAAAGATATGTAATTAATATAATTCAGATTTCTTTGTGGAAAAAAATAGCTTCAACTAATAAGTGCTAGGTTCCCGGCAAGATAAAGGAGTGGTAAAGGCAGTACTCCATGTGCTCTGTGAGAGAAGCATGTCAGGTAGTAAAGACTTGGCATGTGAAGCTTAGCCTAGCCTTTTTACAACCACCACAGGATTAGAAAAGGACTAGAACAAATGACAGACATGAAGGGAGGGAGAATAATCAAATTTTATAGCTATTCTGGAGAAATAGTACAAGTTACTTAATGAATAAGTTGTATAGTTAGTACTGAAAAGTAGAGAAAAAAGACAACATTGCTAAGTTGGCCTTGAAGTTCAGACAGGGAGAGATGACAAACGTTACAGGTAAGGGAGCTGCGGCCTGTTGGTAGCACACACCTTCAAGCCCAGCTCATGAACGGCAGAGGCAGGAGGATCCCTGGGAGGTTGAAGCGAGCCTGGGACTATAGAGTGAGTTTCAGGTCAGCTTGGGCTATAGTGAGATCCTTACCTTGAGAGAGAAGAGAGAATTTCATGGATGGGGTCAAGCTGTGAGGTAGAGTATTTGTCTCATATATGTTCAGTGTGGGCTTCAAAAGCCCCAAAACAAACAAAAACTGCCTCAAAAATATGAGAAGGCTCAATATTCTTCATTAAATTGTTAAGAGTTCAGATAATGAAATGCTAATCAACACAAAAAGATATTGGTAAGATCATTTCTTTCCTGGGCTGGAGGGATGGCTTAGCAGTTTAGGCGTTTGCCTGCAAAGCCAAAGGACCCAGGTTCGATTCCCCAGGACCCACATGAGCTAGATGCACTTGTCTTGATTTCACTGTAGTGGCTGGAAGTCCTGGTGCATCCCATTCTCTCTCTCTTTCTCTGTCAAATAAATAAATAAATAAAAATATTTAAAGAAATAAAAATAAAAGTAAAAAATGAAAATTTCTTTCTGGTAGCATATCTTTTACCTTAAACTTAGAAAAACTTCTGAAAACAAGACCAGAGGGAGGCATGAATAATGTTTTCAGAGCTAGGGATAGAACCCAGGGCTTAGCAGGACAATTACCAAGCCACTGGCCTGCACCCCATCCTGAGGATGCCAGTATTTACAGTGAATACAGTGAGATTTATATGTAAGGTAGAGTGGAGGGGGCAGTTTTTACAAGGATTCCCTGATGTGAGGCAATAATATTAATAATAACAATGATGATTCTGCAATGTGCCAGAAGAGATGTGAGAACACAAGGGTCAGAACAATGAATACCATAAGGTGGCATTTATTTTAAGGATTATGATAAACCAGAGAAGGCCCTTCAGGAAGGATAATGAGATGTGTTTGTTAAAATGGTTAGTGTAACACCCAGTGGAAGACGATGTTGAGAGTCAAAACGAGGAACGAGCAGACCATTGAAAAAGCTGTAGCAATCTTCACAGAATGCCATAAGCCGAGTTCTCCGGAGAGCTGGGGAAAGAGAAGAAAGCATAGGAGTAGAGAAACCAGAGGAAACAGCATCCCTAGGCTGCTGATGAGGAAGCGGCAGGGCAAGGGCTGGGAACCAAGTCCGCGGGTAACCAAAACCCCACAGCAGACAGGCTCCCAGCAGCTGGTTTGGGTCGGTTCTGCTTGCTTCAGTGCGTTGACATGGAAGGAAATGTAAACTGTGGTCAGGCAGTCAAAGGACTACGTTTCTCATACCCTGGAACTCGCTGTCTCCCTGACCTGCTATGCTCCGCTAACGAAGATCTAACGACAGGGGAGCCACCGACCTTTTTTCTCCCAAATTGGGTGAGCAGATTAATAACTCACCATAGACGTCTAAGAGCAGTTATAATCCGTGAACCCTTCCTGTGCCTAGCCATGGTTACTTCATGAAGTCTTCATTCTCCCAAAGTTTCTACACAGATCTCCTCCGATTCTGGTTAAAAAAAAAAAAAAAAAAAAAAAAAAAAAAAAAAAAAAAAAAAAAAAAAGATGAGAAAATAGAAGTTACACAGTTCTAAAATCTTTAGAGATTCATTAAAAAAAAAAAAATACTTGTCATAGCAACTTTTCTGGTTTGCTTTCATCCAACTGAAATTTTTGTGTGGACTTTTCCCTGCTCAAAACCAATTTGTCTCACTTTACCTTAAATCTCATTACTTTACAAGTATTGAGGAATTTTAAGACATCACTTCCCTGCCTTCCTTTCAGTTTCAATTGACTCTTTCTATTAACTTCATGATTCACATAGCAAGGCGTTCCAAAATTTAAAAACAAAAATCTTACTCTGCTGACTATCCTATCTTTGAACAGCCCTATTTTCAAGTGCTTCCTTACCTGCCCTCATTTTTATTTTTCATTTTCTTGTTTATATTGGGATCTGTTTTTCTCCAGGTCAGAACGCTCAGTCCAGCACCACCAAAGGCTCATGCACCCTTTCTTATTTACCTCTCTTATTTCGTGATGTTGTAGATTATTTTCCCTCAGCTTAATTGCTTTTCTTCATTATCATCTACTCTACTTTGGTAAACTAGTTTTCTTTTAGCTTCATTTATGAGTCTCATTGTACCATCAAACCTGTGTGTCCTTCCATCTGTCCTCTTTTCTTCTCAACTTACACAACTTTTCTGTTCACCTCAGGTACCATCTGCCTTGCGGCTGTCTGAGATCAGGCTCACCAGCCTAACCCCGTAGACTATGTATTTCACACAACAAACTTCCTTCCCACAAAGTTCTAAGTTATCTCTAAGATTGCCTCTTATTTGTGTTTCCTTTATGTTATTTGTTAATTCCAAATAATTGAACTCAGGCAGTTTTCTTGACACTCTACCATAAATTAGTGAAATCCAGGAGATAACTATTGAACGTTTATAAAAGCAGAAATAATAGAAGGATAAAACATTAGTAACAGTATTTAAGTAAGAAAAATTACTCAATTAAGATTGAAGAGATACCGTATAATTAGTTTAATTTTTTATTAAAGATTTTTTTTGTTCTTTTGCTTTTTGTTTTTTTCGAGGTAGGGTCTCACTCTAGCCCAGGCTGACCTGGAATTCACTATGGAGTCTCAGGGTGGCCTTGAACTCACAGTGGTGATCCTCCCACCTCTGCCTCCAGAGAGCTGGGATTAAAGGCGTGCGCCACTACGCCCAGCTATTAAAGATTTTTAATACATCTAATAAGCATTATAAAGGTAATTGTAGCATAAATACTACTCAGAAATAAGTAAGGCCAAGTGATGAAGAACATTGAACATTATGCTAGAGAATTTGTTTTTACTTTGTTCTGAAGATTAAAAGAAACATTAATGATTTTTAAGTGGGAGATAAAGCATGAGCAGAGTTACCCTTAGGAAATCTGATTAACTGAACATGTAGATTTTGAATAGTTTCCAAATATTAAAGAATTTCATTTAAAAAGGTTATGCACATAAGGTAACAAATTTTAAAGAGAGTAAACCTCAAAGTGACAATTGTGATTCTAAACTATCATGCCATCTTATTTTAGTTTGTGCTATAATATTCCGTTTTTGTTATATTTATTAAAACAGTTACATGAATAATTTAAGGGGTCAAAGAATATTTTAAAACCTAAACCTTCACACTAATGAATTCTATTCAAAATCCAAGTGTTGTTCTATTTGCTTCTCCTCACATAATAAAAGGCTCTATTACAGTGTTATTGTTCTTCCTTCCTTTCTTTCTTTCTTTCTTTCTTTCTTTCTTTCTTTCTTTCTTTCTTCCTTTCTTTCTTTCTTTCTTTTTTTGCAGTGTTGTTTATTAAGTGATTTTGTATCTACAAAATGAAAAATAAAAATAGCATTAACTGGATGGGCTGCTCTAACACCAATGACTGTAAGCCCAACTCCTGCTTCCACTGGTAGGATGGCATGCTAGTCAGCTCCCATGTAGCCACAAACCTAATGGGAACAAACACAGAGGTAAGGTTTATTTAAGCTCATAGTTTCTAAGGTTTCTGCCCTAGGTATCCCCCAATTCACTGGGCCTGGGCTAACACAGTTCATAGTGGTGGGAGAAAGTGGTCAAGGGGGTCTTTTCACATTATAGTGACCAGAAAGCAATGAGAGAGAAAGAGACAGAAGGGGCTAGGATTCCAATTTCCCCATCAGAGCCCCCAGGGACAAACATCATTCTTAAAGTTCCCACTATTTCCCAATAACTCATATGCTAGTGAACAAGCCGTTTGCACATTTGCTTTGGGAGATAAATCAGATCCAAACTGTGACTGTGTGACTGGGATCCTTAGGCTACTTGATTAATAAATCAAAACTGATTTTATCTACTTGGTTTTAGAAGAAATCTGTAACATAGTAAGGTCAAAAATCCAAGTTACTTAATATAAACCTCTGTCAATTGATGTTAGGAATATTCATGTTAATCAGATACATTTGTGACATAAGGACACCATATTCACTATTATTTCTCTAATGTAGAATGAAATATTTAGAAAAACAAACATATCCAAAAGAGACTTGAGTCTCTCCACCATAGAAAGTTTCTTATTTTTGTGTTTGTTTTAGCATGTTATCGAAGAAAGAATTTTCCAGAAAAAAAAAATCTTCATTTATGTCCACTTCAATTTGCTTAGTAGAATTCCTAGAGAAAATATATGCAATTGATTGAGTTAATTGTTTCCATTTGAGAACCAAGACAAGCTGTCTCAGCCAGATGCCAAATCAGGTACAGAGCAGCTGATGAAAAAGCTAAGCTCAATACTGACTTTATGAGTCTAGAGAAAGAACATGTTTTAAAATTTACAATAGATGACATAGTTCTTTTTCACTGATTTTTTCATGAGCACTTTCAGGCTTTGCCTTTAGCAAATTTGTAATTCCAAATGGGAATTGATCTGGAAGAAAATGAGAAAACCCAGGAAGGAGGTTGAGGAACACATTTTAGGAGGTTAAAAAGTAATTAGAGTACTAACATATGAATAAAATTTGGCACATTTCATATTAGCTCCATAGCTTTTGAATCAATGTGTTTCACTATCTTCTTATTGACACCAAGATAAAAAAGACACTTCAAGAATCGGGCTTCTTCATTGTCACAATGTAACAGGATAACATCATTTGGTGAATCAATGGGGCATTATGGATCCAAGGTATAGTAGACAGCTTTAGGCCGCTGAGATGAACTTCCAAACCAGGTACAGTTATGGAAGAAGGAATATTTACCTGAAGCTTATAGATCTAGGGGAAGTTCCATAATGGCAGAAGAAGCTGGCCTGCTTTCACAGGTACAAGCAGAGGGGGAGAAGCCACAAGGCAAAAAACAAACAAACAACAACAACAGCAAAAAAACAACATGAAAGCCCAATCACAAAAAAGCACACTTCAGGAACTCCAGGCACTTTGCATTTCTTTACAATGGAATTTCAAATCCACCACCATACCTTAGAGCTGAACCCAAAGATCTACCCAGTAACACCTCCTTCAGCCATGTGGCTTGAAATGCAAGAAGGTTTTGTAAACTCCTGAATGTATTGGGATGCATTTATTCAAACTACACAGGAGGGTTTTAGCTTGGCTAGATATGAAATAATTGAGAAGAGCTTTTCTCATACACAGATCCGAACATAGTTTTTCATGTCAGTTCAGTGAACTCAAAAGTGAGGATCTCATTTATTTATAACAAGCAAAACATCAAAACAGTTGTACACATTGTAAATTCTTTTGAGCTGGAGGAGGAAGAGTCCTTCCTAGCTGAAGCCATGGCCTTGGTAATAAAAAAAAGATTAACAGAGCAAGAAACAGGACCACACATCATTTCTTTTCTGTGCAAAAATTTCATTTATGATAAAGGTAAAGGCTTTAATTATCTTCAAATCATCACTCTGTGTTTTAAAAACTATATTGTTTGTCAGAGTGGTGCCAAGTAGATTAGAATTTAACTGCTAAAATACAAAACCCAGACCCCCTGTGGTGGTTTGAGTTAGTTGCCTCCCAATAGACGCATGTATGCCGAATGCTTGCTCCCTATCTAGTGACCACTTGGGAGGTATACCCTTGCTACAGGAGGTGTGCTGTTGGGGTGGACCTTGAGGTGTTTTTAGCTCCTTATTTGACAGTGTTAGTTGGCTCACTCTCCTGCTGCTGTTGGCCATCTGATGTGGCAACCAAGTGATGACCAGCCCCTGCTCATGCTATGTTTTCCTCACAAAGCTCGCACTCAAGAATGTAGGCCAAAACCGAAACTTGCTTCCACCAGCTGCTTTGTGTTGGGATACTTTATCCCAATATCAAGAAGCTGTGACCCTACCTAAAAAAAAAAAAAAACAGGTAAGTACAATGTCCCCAAACTTGAAGAACAAAGTACTAATGTGGTTGATGTGCAACTCCTCAGTTTCTATGTGGAAGTAACCAGACAGAATCAGGAATGAAGAACGCCTGTCCAGAAGGCCCACGTGGCCCCACAGACCAGAGGGCAATGGATATGAACACCAGCCCAGCGAACAGAGCTGGGGATTCATCCCAGGACATTCTCCTCAGGCCAGCAAGCAGCAATGACAAGCAACAACTGGTATTTCAGCTTTTGTTTTGAAACTTGAATTTTCTGTGCTTCTCCTGAGTTTCTTTTATCCAGCTTCGCATGTTTGCTGTGACTTGCCATTGCTGTTGGTACAGATTTTCATACTGTATGTTTCTTTATCTCATGACCAAGAAACATTAGGAACAGGGACGAGAAGTCTTCAGTAAGGCAATGAAGATTTATGAAAATAGAATGGAAAAGCTCCAAAGTCATGTCTCCAGCCCATTCTTTATAATATTTTTGCCTCGCTGACTTCATTCCCTGCTTGGCATGCCAATTAAGAGCTGTATATAGGGGTGGGAGTGATGTCTTAGCAGTTAAGGCGCTTGCCTGCAATACCTAATAACCAAAATTCAATTCCCCAGTACTAATGTAAAGCCAGATGCACAAACTGGCACATGCATCTAGAGTTTGTCTGCATCAGCTGGGAGGCCCTGGCACGCCGAGTCTCTCTCTCTCTCTCTTTTTCTCTTTCTCTCAATGCTGTCCTTTCTATCACCCTCTGCTTGTAAATGAATAAATATTGTTAAAGAGCTGTGTATAAACTTCTTAATTAATATATAAGGTTATCTTCCAATAATAAACCCATACTTCAAAACATCTCATAGAATTTTGTCCTTATGATTCAACCTAAAATATGAAGGTTAGTGTTTTCCATGCAGAAGGAGAGTAAACATCTCTGATGAACAGTGGGACAGACAGTCAGATCTCAGATAAATATGCACCATGTTTCTCTAGGCGCATTGCCACCTGAGTCCCCAAGTCTCACCTGTCTCCTTCTAAGGGGAAGAGAAGGACAAAGACATACCAGAATTAGGAGGGGGTTCCAAAAGAGGTGGACACTCGATGTTGAAGGAGGGTGGGCAGGGCCCTTGCATCTATTGTTTGAAGTAAGAATATGAGGTTCACTTTGGTCCCTGAGGTATAAAGCATTGTTATTTGCTAAAGCAGGAAAAATGAGACAGAGCAAGTGGGATTCTGAGAATATAGGGAGCTGAGCATGGTGGTTCAAGCCTTCAATTCCACTGCCAGGGAGGCAGAAGTAGGATGGCCATGAGTTTGAGGACAGCCTGAGACTACAGAGTGAATTCCAGATCAGCCTGGGCTAGAGATAGACCCTACTTCGAAAAACTGCAAAAAAAAAAAAAAAAAGAAGAGAGGACTACATGAAATAGCCATTGCAGGCCAACTACTTAACCAGGATAAGCAGGAAATGAGAAACCGTAATATGAAAATGCACTAGTTAAGGGTCCCCCAAAGGCCCCTGTGTTGGAGGCTCCTCCATCTATCTGTGGCACTGTGAGGAAGCAATGGAACCTTTGGGAGGTGGGATTTAGTGGAAGGAAGTTGGGTCACTGATGAAGTGTCTTTGGGATGGTGAGACCCTGGCTCTCTCCTCCCTCTCTATGATATGACATCTTTGTTCCACTGCCCCCCCCCGCCCCACTATGGTACAAAAATATTGAAGCACACTGACCACGAACCAAAATCTTTGCAATCATGAACCAAAATGAGACTTCTTCCTTGTGACTTTTCTCAGGTGTTTTGTCATAGCAATGTAAATCTGACAAATGCACAAATAGGGAAACTGTATTTCAGATGCAAGGTGTTTTTTTTTCTTTTTCTATACATTGACACACTTCTTTCTTCCTCAAATCCTTGTAGATCTGCCATTCTCATTTTTAGTTTTTAAGTTTTTGTGCATATGTGTGTCTGTGGTGTGCATGTATGTATGTGCTCCAGGGTGAGTGGGAGCACATGTGTGCACACACATGTGGAGGCCAGAGGTAGATGTCAGTGTCTTCCTCCACCATTATCCACCTTAGTTATTGAGACAGAGTTGCTCATTGAACCCGGAGATCAATTCTGATAGTCCAGCTGGCCAGCGTGCCCAAGGATCCCATTTCTGCCTCCTGAGCTCTGGGCTTAGGCAGGCTACCGTGGCCACCAGACATTCACACAGGTTGTGGGGAACCTGAACTCAGGTCCTCATGCTTGCCTGACAAGTATCATGTTTATCCACTGAGCTCCCTTTCCAGCCACCTATCTTTCGATTAATATGTAATACTTCACTTATTTATGAGATGTAGTTTACTTTGACAAATATATACAACATGATATTTTAATTTTATAAATCAAGAAACTGAGACATAGAAGATAAGCACATAGATACAAATATTTTCAATTAACTATGCAATATTACTCAAATATCTAAAATTTAAAAATAATAACATTTAATTTTATACTATTTCTTTTTTTTTTTCAAGGTAGATTTCATTGTAGCCTAGGTGTACTCGCAGGCTGGCCTTGAACTCATAACAGTCCTCCTACCTCTGCCTTTCCAATGCTGGGATTAAAGTTATGTACCGCCATGCCCAGCTAAGTTTGCATTATTATTCCCATTCCTACTTTATAGATGAGAATAATGAGACTCAAGGAAGTTAGGTAATATTACTTTGGCTCCATACCTAGGGAGTGCTAACTTCAGATATAGGGCAAAAATCTTAAGAGGTACCAGTCACCTGTGGATCTATAATTGCACAACACATATATATATATATATATATATATATACACACACATATATGCAAAGTGAGTACAAATATCTACATATCAAGACTTATCTAAGCATAGTACAGATAAGATTAAGGCTCAGGTACAATGTGACATGTAAAACACAAGACGTAAATTTGAATACTGAGTGACCTGTGTCAGCCTGGCAGAGCACGTAAAACTTGTGGAGTACAGTTCATCAACCACGACTTCTGCACGCATCTGCAAGGATTTTCCCCTCCTAGGTCAGTATTCCAGTGGGCAGACTGCATAAAGAAAGTTATGTTCAGTAATTCACAGAGCAGGTGAGCACTGCGTTAACCTCCCTCTGATGTCCTCTACTTGAAAGGATCTTTTCTCCCTCTACTGTTCTGTTGTCACTCATTTCTTCTTGAGCTGTAGATTCTGTCATTGTTTACTCAGAGCCTCGGGTAGCTCAGGATGGTCTTGACATTACCATGTAGCAGAGGATAACCTTTCCTTTTTGATCCTTCTAATTCTCACCACCCAGGTGCTGGGATTACAAGAATTAACCACCATGCCTGCCTTGAATTATAGAATTCACTGCCAAATATCACTATCTATATTACAATTATGTTCTGTCACTCCGTGGTATGGGTTTCAACTGTATTGAAGGTATCTTTCAATGATCAGAAGTCCCTGCATTCACGTGGTCTAGTTCTCAATTTCTTTCCAGTATCATTTACTCACTATGCCTCACTTAAAGAAATGTTGGCTCATGTTTTCCTCTAAAAGTGCTTTTGATTTATTCTTGACTATTCCATATGAAATCATCTGATACTAATGTCTGAGTATGGTTCAGATTGGGGTCAAAACACTTTTCTCCAGCTGGTAGCCATTTAAGTCCATGCCATTCATTGAAAAATGTCATCCATGGAAAGTGCTTTAGTTTTATCTTTGTCATTTGTGTAGACTGGCTTTACTGGGAAGTAAACCCCGAGGCGGAATTTAACGTGGTGCATGTTCACTGTGGAATGCTCCTTGGATCAGCATCTGTGGCAGGCAGGGAAAGAGGTGGCTATGAAGCCAAGTGGTGCACCCAAAAAGACATGAAAAATATTTATTTATTTTTTTTTAAATAGGGTACTCTGGAGCTGAAATGGGTTCTTGTATTGTCTTGAGTTGGGACAGATGTTGTAGGATACATTCCTTAAAAGGAAGCCTGTTCTGTGAAACATACTTTCACTAGGTGAGGCAATCAGTCACAAAGAGGGGACAACATCAAACCATTTTCCAGCATTACCAGCACCAGATAAAGGGGAATCAATCCTCTACTTGTGAAGTGAGGAAGTGAAGCCCATAGTCTGTGATTTGTACAGCTCATCTATACTTCCTTCAGGGTTCTGATGAACCTCTCTTCCAGGGGAAATTCAGAAGAGTAATCTCAGTAAGATGCATTATTGTCTTGGAATCTGCAGCTGGCCTCCAGTCCATCACTGATAGTCATTACTTTGTTCCTCTATGAACGATCATACAATTGGCTCAATCATAGTGATTTGATGGGAAAAGGGACTGTGATCACAGATACACATGTGTATCTCCTCTGTTGTAAGGCGGGTCACATGATCTGAGGCAACATTATAAAAGATCTCACATTGGTAGATAAAAGGTTTTATAAACTCTCATCAGTGACATTTGTGGAGGCACTGCACACAGGGAAGGTAAATTCTTACACAGAACATGCATGTTTCCTGTCCAAATTGGTGATTTCCCTTTTCTGATTGAAAGAGCCCTGTGGCATCAACTTTCTTGCCGTGACTAGCAGAGTTCGTTCAAAGAAACTGCTCTATATAAGAAAGAGTTTGGGTCCTATGTATGGAAGGGTAAATGTTTGATACAAAGAGTTTTCAATCATGGAATGTGGAGCTGAGACAGCATTGCTGGGCCAGCATAGTACCAATGGCTGCCTGAGATCGATGATAGAGAAATTTTGCTTCCTTCCTTGTGAAGTGACTCCTTCTTCCTGATGTTACGTGATAGTCCTTCATGCATGGTGCAGAGATTTTCCTATTCAATGCCCATTCTCATCCATGTAACCCCATACAGCTATTTAAATGCTTCTCAAAAAATGACCATGACCAAATTTCTCAGTGTTTCCTCCCTCAACTAGGGACTGGAGCAACAAGCTATTTGCCACTAACCATCAGTCTAAATGCTCCTTACTTACTGTCATTTATATTTTCATACAAAGCTAATGTCCAAGTACTTCCCCAAATCTCTGCTCCTTCTTACACATTCCCCCCATGTTTTAGGCTGACCATCATGAAATCAACTTGACAATTATTTCTGGATTCACTGGACCTTTCTTTTGTTACACATGCGAGCAGACAGAAGCACGGAGCAGAAGTCATGGAGGACATGGGGCTTCAGGCACGTCCTCAAGTAACTGACTGTACCTTTAGATGTGTTTATGCTTGATCCTCAAGACGACTTACAATGGATCTCTGCTAGACTCAGGGCACCTCAGATCACGGCAGATCTCAGGAAACCCAACTTATGGTGAGCATTTCCAGCCACAGGACCACTCGCTATTTCAATCCTGTCCTCCTGGAGTGCCTCAGCAAGCAAGACTAGCCCCTGCTTTTCAAAGCCATGGAATTTTCCAGAGAAGCTCTCCAGGCCCTTTCATGGGTTGTGTTTTGTGGGTGTCCCTCTGAGACCTCCCATAAGCTCACAGCATCCTTTACCTCTGACATACTTTACAGTAAAGAGGACAGTCTCAGATTCTATCTGAAGATCACTGGGTTGCTGAAAAAGAACTATTCTACTCTAGGTCCTACTCAATGAGGTAAGATTCTCGCATTACTTGGTATGGAAGACATCATCATTTCCAGATTTAGCACATGGGTGCACCCTTGATACAAACACCTGGGATTGCCCTTCCTTATGAAATAGAATAACAATCCACCTCTTACTCCAAAGGAGGATGTTTGGACCCCTGAAATCATTAGTGATGTAATGGATCCATGGATCTGTGTGGGTTTGATTTTCCAGTTGTTTTTTTTTTTTTTCCCCACGTGATAATTACCAATGATTTTTATTCCATGTAATCTTCCAACTCGACTTCATCCACACTAATGGGTATAGGCCCGGTTTAGAAAACCATCATTTTGTAAAAACAGGTAGTGGTGATAAGCACTCAGGTCCTCCAGAGGCCAAGGTTAAAAAGCTGCGTCTTCCAGCAGAGGTGGCTGGGCAGATGGCATTTTCTTGGAAGAAAAAGGGAAGTCAGGAAGCAGAGACAAGTGCATGCCAGCTTATCTGTTCTGCTATAGGCAAAGAATGCTGTTGGCACAGAGAGGCAGCTGATGGTGTGTAATACGACTGGGGGACAGAAGCTGGGAATAAATCCAGACAGGAAGTAGAGAAAGGGTGGTTCAAATTATGACAGAGGAAGGATGCCCCGGAAAGGATCATTTGAAATAATGAAGGCAGTGTGACTTTATGGTTAAGAAAGAGAGCTCCGGGCTGGAGAGATGGCTTAGCGGTTAAGCGCTTGCCTGTGAAGCCTAAGGACCCCGGTTCGAGGCTCGGTTCCCCAGGTCCCACGTTAGCCAGATGCACAAGGGGGCGCATGCGTCTGGAGTTCGTTTGCAGAGGCTGGAAGTCCTGGCACGCCCTTTCTCTCTCTCTCCCTCTGTCTGACTTTCTCTCTGTGTCTGTCGCTCTCAAATAAATAAGTTAAAAAAAAAAAAGAAAGAAAGCTCCTAGAGGAAAGTGGTTCCACGTGACAGCAATGCAGGGGTGAATTTCCCCCTCTTTGTAGCAGAAGGCATTTCCAAGGGCTCTAGTCCACCAGCCAGTTCTCTGTCATCCATTCCAATTTGGATAATGACATCGCATAATATTCTTAGGATACCCAGAAGTGTAGATCTGGCACAATGCAAGTTCCAGCAACAAAATGATAAGTGTCTATGAATGCCCTGAGTCAATGTGAGTTATTGATGATCCTCTGTTGCCGTCAACAATCAGAAGGACTCCAGTGACAAAATCAAGAGCCACATACGACGCACCTGTTATTTCACGCTAGTAAAAAGCAGCCCTTGTGGCCTTGCAGGTGCAACGACTGGGTTGACTTTGCAGTTGTCTGACGTCCTCCTCCCGCCAGAGAGCAGATGACTTGGCTTTTGACTCGCATTCTCACATCTGCTCTTTGAAGATTCTTGGCAGTAGCTGCTGCCACTTGGCTCTTCCATGGGTGAGACACTGAGATGAAGATGAACTTGCCAGGCATGTCTTCCCAAGGACGCTCAGGATTCCACAACTGGGGAAGAGACTGAAGAGAAGCAGAGCGGACAGAGGAAGGAGATGAGCTGAAAGGCCGTCTCACAAAAGCTCCGCGGGATTGCAAGAAGTCTAGAGCTGTCCTGAGTTGGCTAGGAGGCTGGGCCTTTCTGTTCCTCCTTTGGATGCAGGCTAACCCAGAAGTAGGTGCGACTTGACTTAGCCACTAATATTCAGCTGAGATCATCCCAGCAAGGAAAGAGGGATGAGAACTATCTTCAAAAAGCAGGGGTTTTTTTTGTTTTTTTTTTTGGCAGATAGGAGGATAAATTCTTTGCTTTGAGGGAAAAATGGATGCTTACATGTGTGTCTACCACCACGACAAGAGGAGAGTATGATGGCATATTTATTTTTATTTTTTAAAATATTTTTATTTATTTATTTATTTGAGAGAGAAAGAGGGAGAGAGAGAGAGAGGGAGAGAGGGAGAGAATGGGCATTCCAGAGCCTCCAGCCACTGCAAATGAAATCCAGATGCTTGTGCATCTGACTAAAGTGGGTCCTGGGGAATCGAGCCTCGAACCAGGGTCCTTAGGCTTCACAGGCAAATGCTTAACCACTAAGCCATCTCTCCAGCCCTGATGGCATCATTTTTAACCCTTCTTTTCTGGATCATCGTTCAGTTCTTTGCATATATAGCACCTGGATTTGCTTCCAGAGATTTAGAATGGGTCTTAATATTAATATGGTGTACCATCACTTTTCTTAATTAATATTGCCTCTGTTATATTTTTTTCCTCAATAGTACATACATTGTGGAACAGGTTCATCAAATTTTATTTATAAATTAAAAGTAAGACCCTGGGATTTTTGTTAAGAGTTGCATAGGAACTATACAAACTAAAAAGAAAAAAAAACTGGCATCTTCAGATATGGTGGCTTTAAACACTATACCTCTCAATAAACACATCAATAGTCTTTCATCATAAATTTTACAAGATTTCACTTTCTACTGTACAAAATTCTGATGGACTTAGTGTAAGATTTTTTGATGTTTGTTGATTCTCATGTAATGTTATCTTTTTCTTCTATTTCATTTTTGTTGTTTTGTTGCTAGAATGCAAATGATTTTGGTAGATTGAACATAGATCCAATAAACCTGTTAAATTTACTATTTGATTCTAATTGTATGTTCCTTACAGTTATTAGGCAGACAGTTATCTTATTTATAAATAATGGCTTTGCTTATTTTGTTTCTTTATAGTGCTTTTTGTATTGTCTTATTCTCCTAATTTGATTACCTGTAAAGTATTGAGTAAGACATAGAAAGCAAACATCTTTGCTTAATTACTAGTTTCAGGAAATATATTTTATTGATTTCAAAACTGTGTACATTCTTTTCTAGATTTTTGTAAGGTTGTACCTATAAATTTTGTATGTTATTTTTGTATTATGTTTGGATATAGATTAATAGATAGCCTTTCCATGCCTAATATTCTTGGAAATTTTATCATGAGTAAATGTTGAATTTTGCCAAAAGATTTTATTAAGTCTATCAATTTTCTAAGCCATGCAATTTTCCTATCTTTTTTTCCCCTTAGTGTGGTAAATTGTATTGTCAGTTGTTTTTTCATTGTTGAGGTAACTTTGCATGTGCAAAAAAACATCTGTTATTGGCACACATATAATTATAAAAACATACTGAATTCCAAATTTTACTCTTTTATTAAAATGTTTGCATCTATGCTCAGGAGCATTCTCCAGCTTCTATTGTAATTTCCTTGCTAGAATTTGGACTCAAGACCTGAACATGAACCTACTGAAAATAAGAACTGTTCCTGCTCTGGAAGAGCTTTTGTGTGACTGGTGTTGTTTCTTATTTATACTAACTCTTTGAATGCCTGTATAGGTATGTCAGTGAAAGCATCTTGACCTAGGGTTTTAAGTGTGAAATTTTGAAAAAGACAACTCTGACTTTTAAAAATGTATGTGTTCATTTATCTATGTGTGTGCGTGTAGTATGTGGTATGTGTGTGCAGAGGCGTGTGCCCCATGAGTGTGACTGTTGGTGCCAAAGGGAGGTTTCGGTCATCCTCTTCTATTGCTCTTCCATCTCATTTCCCCGAGCAGAGCTTCTCACTGAGCCTGGAGCTTCCTGCTGGACGGTTCATCTAGATGACCAAGTAGCCCCAACAATCCTACTGCCCCCACACCTCAGCACGGGGGTGACAGAAACGTGTGTCCATGCCTCGCTTTTCACATGGGTTCCGGGAATGGAACTCCCAACCTCATGCTTACACAGCAGGTACTCTTACCCAGTGCCCCAGATCCCCAGCCCCTCAACTTTAACTCTTGAACTGTTAAAGACATAATTCAAGTGCTAGATAATGATTGTGTGCTAGGTCCAAAGTGACACACCAAATGTACACTAGGAACTATGGAGATCTGGACGTAGGGCGAAGGCACAAGGTGAGATGTATGCTCACCTCTGTGGACTTCATATTGAGAGGGGAGGTTGGCTTGTCAACAACACAGCAACAAATATTTCAGTCTTGATTAATTCAGGGTGCCATGGTAGTTGAAGACAGGACACTTTGATCTCACCTACGCAAAGTAGAAATGACTTTGGGGAGTAATTTGTGAATAATCAATTTCAACTTAGTGCTGTTTAAATTGAAATTACTGTTTTGCTTTTCAAATGCTCTTAATACAATGGGTCACTGCTCCATAGCTACTCTTCCACCTTGAGTTGTACTTGCAGGTGTATTTGTAATACAGTAAAAAGTAGTGCAGTTTTAAGGACCAGCTCAAACCTGTGGCTTTCTGCCTCTTCCTGAAGTGGCCTCACAGCGCTCTCTACTGCCATTGCTTTTCCCTACCACATGGTGTCTCTGTTGACAACTGGACAGACAGTGGCTGAGATGAGTCATGCACTTTCCCAAAAAGACTCAGGAATAAGGATCTGCCCAGTCTAGCTACTGGTCCTCATCTGCCTCAGCTGTTTGCAGCTATGGCCCAGAGTCTGTGAATCCACACCGACCATTGGCAGTGACTGCCTTTGCGTCTCTCAGTAAGTGTTTACGGGCCTGGAGATTTGTTTTTTTTTAAGCTATCTTACCTTTGTATTTTTCAAAACCCAGAGGCCCTGGGTACATTTCTTTCCAGTTCATTCATTGATTCTGATAAGAAATGATGGACTAGGGCTGGAGAGATGGCTTAACAGTTAAGGCACTTGCTTGCAAAGCCAAAAGACCCAGGTCCGATTCCCCAGGATACACATTAGCCAGATGTACAAGGTGATGCATGTGTTTGGAGTTCATTTCCAGTAGTTGGAGGACCTGGTGCACCCATTCTCTCTCTCTCTTTCTGTCTGCCTCTTTTTCTCTCTCTCCCTCAAATAAATAAATATAAACTAAAAAAGAAAATAGAGCAAAGATAGACTAAATATCCAGTGTCAAACACCATGCAAGACACAAAAGATGTTTAGTAGCCCACTTGCTACTACAGACTACTCTCCTCAGAAAGAGGTGATCTAGTCTTAGAGCTAGAGAGACGTAGAGGTTGATCCTTCCAAGTTTACCTCCTAGCCTTTCCATCTCAGATCAAGGAAAGAGAAAGCCAAATGCAGGTTAAATGTTCTCTTATGTTTGCTTGAGCTCTAGGGACCCCAGTCATGGAGAAAAATATTAATTAGTTATAATGCTACAGGGATGCCTCATGTGCTCCAAGGATCATCCTCCATGATAAATGCCAATGATTCTTTGAGCTTCTCATTTTCCTCCTTCTTTCCTGATCTTTTTCAGTCTGTCCACGTCTTTTAAAAAGTGCAGAGGCCAAAAGTAGCCACAATATCCAAAGAAGGAGCTCATGAATGCATAATAGGATTCAAAGATTGCTTCCAAGTGCTCCAAGAATTGTTCCGTTTAATCAATTCCAGAATCATGGTGTCGGGACAAGCAGCAGCTCAGAGTTTTCTTCTTTGTGCTTGTGTGTGGTTGGTACTTCCAATATTTTTATTCCTTTGACTAAATTTCATTTTGTTTTAGAAACCAGTATTTTTATTGTCACTTTGATTTTTAGTTTATCATTCCAGAATAATGACAAGATTTCCAAACATTAAATTATTTTACATTTTGTGGCTGGAAAGATGACTTAGAGGTTTGGTGCTTGCCTTCAGAGCCTAAGGACCCAGGTTCAATTCCCCAGTACCCACATAAGCCAGATGTACATGGTGGCACATGTGTATGGAGTTTGTTTACAGTGAGTAGAGGCCCTGACCTGCCCATTCACTCTCTTTCTATGTGCTTCTTTGTTTCTCTTGCCCTCTCAAGTCAATAAATAAAAATAAAATATGCTTTTGAATTACCTTGCGTCTTCATCCCTTTATAGGTGTTACTTTGATTATTTAAGAGCTTCAATGTGTTGAATTTTAAAATCACTGTGTGGGGCCCTGGGAAGATGCCACAGAAGTTAGAGGTGTTTGCTTGGGTTCCATTGCCCTGCCGTCTGTGTAAGATTAAACAGGCATTCCTTTGCAGTGACAAGGAAGCCTGGTGTGCTCATCACACAACACACGTATGTGTGCACGTACAATTAGAACTTGGTATTTTTGCTTCCATATCATAACATTTATAAGCAAGTACTATTAAGATAATGATTCACAATGTTCTTCTCATTCTTAGAAGAAAATGCTGCTCTACTTTAGTCATAATGTAAAAATTTTGTGTAAAACAAGAGCAGATCGACGATGACCATGTCTCTCAAAAATGTGCTACCACTACAGAGAATCTATTTTTAGTTGTATATGCTGAGGCAGCTTACATGGACCTTATGTTCTCTTGTCTTCCTATATTGTAAAAAAGCCGGTAGCATATCATGATGCTCTAGGGGCTGGAGAGATGGCTTAGCCACTAAGGCACTTACCTGAAAAACCAAAGAACGGCAGTTTGATTCCCCAGGACCCACGTAAGCCAGATGCACAAGGTGGTGCATGTGTCTGGCGTTTGTTTTCAGCAGCTGGAGGCCCTCCCACCCATTCTCTCTCTCTGTCTCTTTCTATCTCTATGCCTCTTTATCTCTCTCTCTCAAATAAATAAATAAAATAAAAAATATTATGCTGTTCTAAAAACGAAAGGAATTATATCTCTCTTCTACAATTCATGGAATTAAATCCAGTCCAATCTACACATCCTGAAATTACATTCAAAATTACAAAACAGAAGTCCACAGTGAGGAATATGAGGTATTTTTTAAGAGATTTGTCCAGGAAAAAAAATAAATAACAAAACTATGTTAGAAACTAGTTGACCACATGTAAGATCTCAGGTTCTTTTTTCTACATAATACCATCTCTGGATATTCTACATCAAGAACTTTGAAAATATGAAGAGTTGACCATTTATAACATGTAGGAGTTCAACAAGCTGATAAAATGTGTTAGTATTAAGGAGTCCATTGCAGCTATTATACCTCATAGGACGTGACTGTCTTCCCACAGGCATACTCACATAAGGCCACAAGTCAACAGCCACGGCCAGTTGCTGCTTTAAAGGCTGTGCTGGCTTTTTTTAATGTTTTGTCTATCAGTTGCAGATCAGTCCTTCAACAATGTACCTGGTGCGGCCACAATTGGAATTCTGCAAGTCACGCAGCTTGGACTTCCTGGCCTGTGTTTTCCCACCAGGCTCTGCCAACGGGATGAGCGAGAGGAAGGCTGCAGGCAAAAGGGACTTCCTCAGTCCTGTTTGCTCTCATCTGTCATCGGCACCCTGACAGTGGAGCTGCTTCCAGCACCCAGATTTTTCCCTTTCCTCTTCTGCCTAGTTGGGGGTATCAGCGCTGCCTGCTCTCGGCTGGGGCTCTGGTCACCCTAATCTTTCCCCTTATTCCCAGCACTGGGCTAGTAGCTGTTTCCTGCTCTTTGCTGCTGTGGTTTGTTTCAGTATTCTTCTTCGTTTCTAAGATCTGGTTAGCAAATTCCATATATCAAAATCAGTCTTACTCAAAAGCTTTCCATCCGGGACATATAAGATTACTTTTATCTGAAGGAAGACTAGGTATGTTGTGTCTCTCTTGTTCTGATTTTCTTCCTTACAATTCAAAATTCTCTATGATATGAGAAAAAAGATATGACATAATGCCCACCTTCCTTGCAATGAAGTTCTTTAAAAAGAATCAATGTGAAGGGTGGGAGAGCTCAGAAGTGGAACACTTGTGTAACATTCAAGAAGCTCTAGGTTTGATTCTCAGCCTTGGGGGAGGGGGGAAGAAAGGTAGTAAAACAATCAATCATGAGAAATAGAAAAAAATCTCACCTAAAAGAGATTCTAAAGTTAGTTAGTGTTTGACTAGGCTAATGCGTGAAGGCGAAACAGAGAGGAGAGGAAGAATGGAAAGTAAGTTGAGCTAATTATACAAAAGAAGAAAATTTTCTGCAATTACTAAACATATAAATAACTAAACAAATCAATAAGTCAATGTGCAAAATAAAGGTTTAATCCAATCAAAAACATCTTGAAAGTCTGTTAACAGTTCATTAATAGAGCACATTTACTTTTACAGTGTTCAGCTGAGGGAAAGATAGGGACAGGTTAGAGAATGGGTAGTATGTTGTAGTGAGCTTAGCTTAGGTGTTGAAGAATAGGGTGGCCATAGACAAAAATAACATTTTGTATATTTCAGTAAATGCAAATATGGAAGGAAGGATTCGGAGAGTTTTCCTTATAAAGAAATAACTGGTCAGGGCTGGGAAGATGGCTCAGTGGTGAAAACTGTTTTCTCAGTAAGCCTGATGATCAGATGTTGGATTCCCCAGAACTGATGAAAAGCTAGAAACAAGGGCTACACATGCTTGTAATGTCAACATGCCTAAAACAGTGCAATGGGAGGTGGGGTCAGGAGAATCCCACAGCTTATGCACAAGCTAGTCTGGCTTTTGCTGTCGCAAATCAGAAACAGTGACCCCATCTCAAGCAAGGTGGAAGGTTTGGACAGATACCCTGAGAATGTGTTCTGACTTCACATGCATATACACACATAACATGAGAAATAACTGAGTTGGGGAGATGACTCAGAGGTTAAAGGCATTGCTTGCAAACCTCACAACTTGGGTTTGACCCTCATCACATCAGATACTCAAAGTTCCACATGCATCTGGAGTTTGTTTGCAGCAACAATAAGCTGTGGTGTGCCTATAACTAACTAATTCTCTTTCTCACTCCCTCCCTCCTTCCCTCTCTTTCTCCTTTTCTCCTTTTACTTTCTATCTCAAATAAAAGTATTTTTAAAAATAACTAACTAAAGTCATAGATGTTTAATCGAACTTGATAATTATATATGCTTATGCATACAAATAACACACAATACATGCCAGGTATGTTCAGTTACTGTTATGTGTCAGTTAAAAGGAATATAAAAAGAAAACTGCATAAAATATATATAAAATCTCCAGTGCAATTTTAATATACCTATGCAAAACATAATGTAAACAACCCTATCCCAATAATTTATCTTTTTCTGTTTTGAGCATTTGTACATGAAATATTAAAAATTGAATTCATGCAGTTTTATCACTACTAGATCATCATTTAATTGTATTACAACATTAAGTATTTATAGAATTTATAGAATTGTGAGAAAACAATATGTTACTTTCTTTAGAATCTATTTTTGAAATCCAAGAAAAATATTAGCTATCCAAGTTTTGGTTTTCTAGAAGAATCAGACCATTAAACATGCACATAAGTACTGGGCTAATTAGTGATGATTTAGTGCACTGCCTACCACACTTCTACTTTGTAAGAGTTCCTCCAGGATTTAATAAGAAGAGTGGATTTGAATACAATAAATAACTCATCATGTTCCATTCATTTACAAACAGCATGTGATGTTATCCAGAAAATATTTAACAAAATACTGCCATTTTCAAGCCTGTTGTTATTAATAACTTGTTTTAGAAGTCATCATCACATTAATGCACTAAATCACAAAGATATAGATAGAAGAGTCAGTTTTTTAATGCAAGCTTCCATAGTGGAGATTTTTTCTATATAGTCTTACTCTTATTTTTATTTAGTTATTTTTTCAAGGTAGGGTCTCACTCTAGCCCAAGCTGACCTGGAATTCACTATGTAGTCTTAGGCTGGCCTTGAACTCATGGCGATCCTCCTACCTCTGCCTCCCAAGTGCTGGGGTTAAAGGCATGCGCCACCATGCCCGGCTTAATCTTATTTTTAATGGATTTTCATTTTTATATATTTATTTACTAGAGACAAAGTATAAGACAGACAGAAAGAAAGAAAGAATGTGTGCACCAGGGCCTTCAGCCACTGCAAATGAACTCCAGACGCATGCACCACCATGTGTATCGGGCTTACGTGGGTACTAGGGTAGCAAACCTGGGTCCTTAGGCATCACAGGCAAGCACCTTAACCGCTAAGCCATCTCTACAGCCCTTAACCTTATTGCTCTTAATTTTTATCTAGATAAATTCTTGGGATTCCTGCATATGGCCTGTGAGTGACAGCTTACTTTGTAGATACTCGTATATTCTCTTAGAACTCATTTCACCATCAGTTCTGCTTCTTATATTTGTTCAAGAATTTTTATTCTCTAACATTTACCCTTTATGACTTCAGAAAGAAAGAAAAGCAACATCTTTTGGAACAAACAGTGTGACTGATAGGACAAAGGAGTTCTGTGCTTAGCTATACTATATATTTTCTATTACTAAAATGACATAAAAATGCCAATATATGAATTATAATCCACCTGTGAACATGGCCATGAACTATGTGACAGTGAAGGGATCTTTATGTGGCTATTTAATATTTGATATTATATTTGATAGTAGCTAGTTGAATTAAATTTATTAGCCTATAAAAGCTTTTTCCCGACATCATTCAGTACAACTTTTAAACCAATATGTCATTTGTTTATTCAATAGGTGTTTCCATTAGAATTCTCTAATTTAGAAGCCTTAAATTGTGTTCTTGCAGGGAATAGAAAGCTGTAGAAAGAGGGCCAGGGCAAAGTGTAGAGCTGGAATGCTTGCCTGGCACAAGACAGGGCTTGAGTTTGAGTGTCAGAACTCTCCCCATTACACAAACACACAAACCAAATAGAAAAAAAAATGAAATAAAATTAATTATCTCCTAGTATTACCATCTCTATTATCTAGCTTTCTGCCCTTGGCAATGTCCTCTAGCATCCCGAACAAGCCTACTATACAAAGCTTGTGGTCCAGGCTCCAGCACCTACTCCCTTTAATTCCACCGACACTCGTCAAACGTCATGAAGTCAGCCACAGCCGGAGGAAAGCCATCTCAGAAGAGGGCCTGTGGTAAAAGGTGGTTGTTACTTGTTCATCTCTGTGAGAAGACACCTGACAGAAACAACTTAGGAGAAGGAGATTTCTTCTGGCTGGATCACGGTTCCATGCCCATCATGGCTGAGCTGTGTGTGTGTCTCACGGGGGCAGCAGCATGGGATGAATGAGGTCGTAGAGGCTCCCACAACACAGACTGACCTGGAAGGAAAAAGTTCCTCCAAGCCAAGGACCCTACTTCAATATTCCAGAAGCTTCCTTTGTGACCTAACTTGATGCCACAGGCCCCACCTCCTAAAAGTTCCACTGGCTCCTTCAGCAAAACAGCTCTTGCAGCTGGCAACAAGGAATCAGAACATGAGTCTGTGGGGGCCATTGCAAGTGTTGAAAGACCTCCACGTGAGTGAGTGAGCGAGTGAGGCGATGTATCTCCGCGGAGGTCTGCTAACTTTGATCACTGAAACTTCTTACTTCAGTTTGCATGTGTTCTTCAAGAATTAGGTTTGCAAACTCTAATCCTTGAACTAAAGAAGTTGAGCCAGAAGATAAATAAAGTTAATCTCACTTCAGACAAAGACATAGACCATAGTCTTCATTAGAAAATAATGTGATTATTTTCTTTTTGGCCTACGCAAAGTATATTGTTTTTATAAAAAACAGCTACAGATGGAATTTTGGCATGATTTTGTGAAACTTGAGCCAGATTATCTTATTTTATTTTATTTGGATCCCTGGTTTATCTCAAAAGCTGGAATTCAGGGCCAGCCCATCTATGGAACTTTCTAATTATCTTCAGAGCTTGAACTAAACCCTATGCATTTTTACAAAAGCCTCTTATCTTATAATTTTGGCTTTGTGTAAAGAAATGAGCATTTCCCCTTAAGGAAGAAATGTATAGAACATAACTGAGGTATAATGATCTACCTCAGAAATTTCAGAGTAATAATTTTGGTACATGAAATGTTAATAAATTTCATTGTCACAAAAGCAATTTACTGTTCATGGAATAAGCCACGACATATCATAAAATATAGTACAGTAAGCTTTTTCTTTGGTCTAAAATTCTCCCAGTGAGTGTTTTGCAACTTTGGCAGGAAAGTTTTGTTTTAGGACCTTATGATAGTACTAAACATAGTTGGGTGGATATAAATATAAAGGGATATACAGATGATTTATCATGTTTGCCACTAAAATAGGGTCACCCCATTATATCTTGATACAAATGTAAATATCTGGTTCTGCATATCCAGAATGCCACCTACAGGAGTTGTTGGCTTTCTCAAGTTAAACAAAATAACTATTTTCATAATTTTAATAGTAGAACCTCTTTTTGTCCCCTGAGACTCTTGACAAAACAAGCATGTGTTCAGAATTTGAATAAAATAACGTAAAAAGACAGGAAGGATATCTATTTGGCATGAAGTTATGAAAAATATCACTGGACACATTAGTCATGAAATGAAAAGTTCTAAAGTTTTGGTAGCTGCATGTACCTGAGAGTCATCAGTATCTTCAACAAGCCATCAAGAAGCCCAACACTGGCCCTGGGCAGGAAGTTGTGAGTCCCATGCTTTGCCATGCAAACTGACGTGTGCCAGCTATGAGACCCCTAATCTCCTGGGCTGGGGCTGAGAACCCTGAGAACAGTCAAATCCAGAAACTGCTGAGAACCCTATTCTGCATGAGTGGAGACGCTGAAGTCTACAATCCCTCACTGGTTTTGGCTAGTCCTTGAAATGTAAACATCCACCTGCCTGTGACCTTAAGCAATATGACATTTTGATGGGATTTTATGACAAGTGGGGAGCATAATTTTGGGGATCAGAGAAGTGTGATTTGCTGTTCACTGGTCACACTTGCCATGTCCAGTTTTAGCCTCAAAACACAAACCTGACACAGTTAGGGACATGCTAGCAAATGTTTAATAACAATTTCTCCATGGAGAAAAATGCCTTGGGTTTTATTATTTGTCCATTTTCATAAAGTGTTCTCATTATGTCAAACAGAGATATCCAGGCCCTGAATATGGAATTGGGGACTGGAAAGAGAGGTATGGACTTAGCAAGTTGATAGCATCTCCACGGTGCCAACAGAAGAGACATGAACTCCATTATGTAATCTCAGGGGAGGGGGCTCAGCCACCATGGTCCTCCTACCTCTGCCTCCCCAGGGCTGGGATTGAAGGTGTGTGCTACCATGCCTGGTTTGGACAGCTTTCTGTCATTCACTGATGCCAAACTCAAGAAGTGACTCCATTTGGACCTATAAGTCTATAAAGTTGTAGGATTAAATAAGAGGGGTTACAAACATCAAATTCTCCCTAAATTCATAATGCTTATACCATTTTAACTATCCAGACTTCACTCTCCGTTGGAGAATCTGTTCTTTTTCAGAAGGTAGTGAGACTGGAAGAGATAAACTACCCTCACACTTCAGCCAAGCCACAGCCGAATCCACAGAGGAATGAGAGATGAGCAAGAGTGCTTCTTCCATGCTATTCCTGATAATCAGCACCAGGGAGCAGGAAGCAGGCCCTGAGGTTACTCAACATCTACCAAAGCAGAGATCTAGAGAATCCTAAGAGCTCATCACTGAAGTTGTCTTAAAACTTACCCACCATGGCTCAGGGGATTTTGCGGAAGAGGGGGTAGAAAGATTGTAAAAGCCACAGGTTGAGACATCATGCCTAGAGGCATTCCCTCCCTGCAAAAATAATTGATTGCTGATACCACAATGCATAAACTACAACCCCAGGGAGAATACCTGCAACCCTACTAAGGAGCGACCCCAACGGAATGGGGGTAGGGACAAAAGAAAGGGGTATCAACACATGATGTATACATATGAAACATCTTAATAATAATAATAATATTATAATTTAATAATAATATAAATATATTATATAAATATTAATAATATGTAAGGAAGTAAGAACTTAAACATGGTAATAACTTTAGAACATACATCTACACAGAAAAATACCTTAACTATTTGGGTTCATGTGAATCTTGTATTCTGAGTATTTTTTTAATTTTTTTTGTTTATTTATTTATTTGACAGCAACAGACAGAGAGAGAGAAAGAGGGAGAGAGAGAGAGAGAGAGAGAGAGAGAAAGGGCACGCCAGGGCTTCCAGCCACTGCAAACGAACTCCAGATGCATGCGCCCACTTGTGCATCTGGCTAACGTGGGTCCTGGGGAATTGAGCCTCGAACCAGGGTCCTTAGGCTTCACAGGCATGTGCTTAACCACTAAGCCATCTCTCCAGCCCTTCTGAGTATTTTTAAGGTCTTCCTGTCATCCACTCTTTTGGCCTCTCTCCTTTTATTCCCTACATAGAGGTGGATCCCAAGTCAGCTGAAAGAAGAGAAGCTAAGTGCCGACTCTGTGCATGAAGGCATCCTTCAGCAGTTTTATTTTGGCCTTACATCCTGATACCTTTTTACAGCTTTCTGTTCTGACCATCTATCCCAACTCGTACGCCTACCTGTTAGACATTGTTGCAACAACAGCACATCTTGCAGTCTTTCCCATTGTCGGTTGAACCAGCTAAATTCCTACTTCAAATATGGGATGGGAGAGAAAGCTGAAGAACAAAGCCATTGTTCAAACTGGAAATGTCTGTGGCCAAGAATAGCAGCGACTTCGCTGGTGTCATTTCTCTCACCAGAGTTCTTATTCCTGGCAATCCAACATCAGCGTTTGGGGATTTCATGACACAAAGGAAAATGCAATTGATGAGCCAACAAAAGTTGTCAGCATTGTCGACTGGATGTAACTGGGGAAAATCAGCAAAGGAATGAATGTGTTCAATGAGGTTAGCGCATGGCGTGATTAGCTTAGAGGATGTCACCTATCAACCCTTTAAATAAACAAAACATGGGTTAACAGCTGGTGCTATAATTCTCTCTTCTGAGGAATGATTTTGGGAATGAGTCCAGTGACTGTATCACCAGTCATCATGAAAGATTGTGCCTAATCTGAAATACTGTAAACCTGAAACTATTCAATTAAACCTTCACAGCCTTCCAGCATCCTTAATTCATGGAGAAAGCAGTTATGGCTATGCATACAATGTACACATACAACAAGGAGCCAAAAGAAAAAAAATGTTGGAAAATGTGTATTGGACCTTCAATTCTGATTTACCTTGCACTGAGGTAAAATGAAAAAAAAAAAAAAAAAAAAAAAAGACCAGAACTTCCTAAGATTTTACCAATAACTTCCATTAGACTCAAAACCAGGAAATTAGTAGAATTGGCAGAGTATAATAAAAGACAGACCTGCTGGAAATTTCTGACCTACTTGTATGCATTCTTGAACAGAAGTTTGGTCTGGGTAGGTAATGCATATAGATACCCTCTACAGATTTCAGTCCAGTGTGCTTGGAGACACTTCAGAAAATGGTTGAGTGGCCATTCATATCCTCTTGAAATTTTACACCTGGGGCAGTTGTTGTACTAAGATTGAGTTTGGAGACACTTTGGGGTCATGACTTAAAATAGCCCGATAGATACATGCCCCAATTCGGCTTCTCCCTGGGGAAGTTGGATGAAATAGTGTGTGGTGGTTTGATTCAGGTGTCCCCCATAAACTCAGGTGTTCTGAATGCCAAGATCCCAGCTGATGGAGATTTGGGAATTAACGCCTCCTGGAGGGAGTGTATTGTTGCGGGCGGGCTTATGAGTGTTATAGCCAGTTTCCCCTTGCCAGTGTTTGACACCCTCTCCTGTTCCTGTTGTCCACCTTATGTGGGCCAGGGGTGATGTCCCCCCTCTGCTCATGCTGTTTTCCCCACCATCGTGGAGCTTCCCCTCGAGTCTGTAAGCCAAAATAAACCCTTTTTCCCCGAAAGCTGCTCTTGGTCGGGTGATTTCTACCAGGAATGCGACCTGACTGCAACATAGTGTTGCAGAGAAGAGAAGCATAGGAGATGTAAACAGCCTGGAATTAAGTGTTCACAAGCAGAAGCAAAGCGGCATGGAGTTCTATGACTAGCGTTAGGGCTCCTTTTATCTGGAGGCATGTGAAACTATTTATATTTACCGGTTATATTTTTCCTTCTCAGAAAAGCAATGTAAGCCTAAACTTAGCCTATGAATTTATAAGTTAATATCTGACAATTAGAAACCTGACACTTATAAAACTCTAATTAATATAATATAATATAATATAATATAATATAATATAATATAATATATAATATAATACCAATGCATAAAGAGAATTCTTCTATTTTCACTGTGAGCATTTACATTTCCCCGGAGATGGTATTTATGTGACACAGACAAATCTTCACTAACATGCCTCAGAATTACCTGGAGTGAGTCGTACAAATGTCACTTCTGGGCTGCACACCATGGAGATCCTGGCTTAGGCGGTCAGGACCTACGCAAAGCAAGGCTCATACTTGCTTCACAGATCACCCCACATTGACCTGTTTGATATAAAATACACCTGATTCACTGGTTTCTGTCCATGATTCTGTCATAAAGAGAGAGTGATAGTGACTAGAGGTGAACCAGGGCCTCCTTCCATTGCAGATGAGCTCCAGGTGTGCCACTTTGTGCATCTGGCTTTACTGAGGAATTGAACCCAGGCCATCAAGCTTTGCAGGCAAGCACCTTTAACTACTAAGGCATCTCTCCAGCTGCTGGTTCTGATTTCTTTTTTAGAGTTTTTTTTTTTTTAATTTATTAGTGACAGAGAGAAGGAGAGAGAGTCAGAATGGGCATGCCAGGGCCTCTAGCTACTGCAAACGAACATCAGATGCACGTAGCACCATGTGCATCTGGCTTATGTGGAACCTGGCGAATAGAATGGGGGTCCTTAGGCTTTGCAGGCATGAACCTTACCTGCTAAGCCATCTCTCAAGCCCTTGTTTTGGATTTTTTTTAATTTTTTTTTTTTGTTTATTTATTTGAGAGCAACAGAGAGAAGGAGGGAGAGAGAGAAAGAGAGAGAGAGAGAGAGAGAATGGGCATGCCAGAGCTTCCAGCCTCTGTAAACGAACTCCAGATGCATGCGCCCCCTTGTGCATCTGGCTAATGTGGGTCCTGGGGAATTGAGCCTCGAACCAGGGTCCTTAGGCTTCACAGGCAAGTGCTTAACCACTAAGCAATCTCTCCAGCCCTTGTTTTGGATTTTTTAAAAGTACATTTGAGTAGCTAACTCAGGAGAATGGCAAGTTTGAGGGCAGCCTGGATAATATGGTAAGTTCCAAACTGCTTGAGATGCAGTATAATCAGTATCAAAATGTACAAACAAAGAAAAGCAGAAATATTTAAGGATGATAAGCAGCTTCTCCATCAGTTCTCCTAAGACACGATGGCATATACTTTGCCAGTTATAAACTAGTTTTCTTAGATACTTGAGTTTTAGTGCAGATCCAAGGGAGAATATGGTAAAACTAGTGCAGAGGAAGCAAAAAAGTTTTATAATAAAATTGGTGAAAACCAATGAAAGGATGTTGGTGCATGTGTTGAAGGTACACTGTAAGGTTCTAGTCCCATAAACTGTATCTTTTTTAAAAATTCAAAATCTAAAGGTTTATATTTCTGTGTTATATATGCTCATTTCGAAAAGCATTTTTTTCTTCTACTGGCTAGAGGTCTATGGAAGGACTTGGATCTCAATGTTTTCAGGGGTTAGACCACATTGAGAGCAAAACCGAAGATGTGGTCAACATAAAGGGACAATTCGTAAATGGCTTCATCCTTTCACTGAGAGTGCTGATGCTCCTGCGTGTTGTTCAGCTTCCACAATCAGGGAACAGAGATAAGATGGGGCAATAATTTAATTCTGCAACACTGGGGTTACAAATTCTACTTCAGGGTTCCTAGAATTGGCTTAAAATATCAATATACCAGTGGCATCATGTTTCATATCAGTTGATTTTTAAGCTGATTCAGCCTCAGAACAATAAGTTAGTATACCTACAAACAAAGTAACTTTGGGGAAAATAACCTGAATTCTCAATTGTATTAATCATAGCACTTACTAATAATTGTTACGAAAGTGACCTTTGTTTTCTTTATTTCTGCTTGAACCAGACTTAAAATAAATAGTGGATTGTCTTCACCTAAGACATGCTTCTAGTGTAATATAGGTTTTCTGTTTCCAACTCTTCATTACAATCACTACTAACTCATGTCAAGGTCTTTAATTTTTAAAAATTTTTATTTATGTATTTATTTATTTGCAAGCAGAGAGAGAGAGAGAGAGAGAGAGAGAGAGAGAGAGAGAGAGAAAAGAGAAACAGAGAGAGAGAATGGGTACATTCAGGGCCTACAGCCACTGCAAAACAACTCCAAATGGATGTGTCACACTGTGCATCTGGATTTATGTGGGTATTGAGGCATTGTTGCAGTCAGTTTTGCATTGCTGGCAGAAATCACCTGACAAAAAGCAGCTTTCAGGATAAAGGGATTTATTTTGGCTTACAGACCCAAGGGGAAGCTCCATGATGGCAGGGGAAAACAATGGCATGAGCAGAGGGTGGAAATCACACCCTGTCCAACATAAGATGGACAATAGCAACAGAAGAGTATGCCAAATACTGGCAAGGGGACACTGGCTATAATATCCATCCATAAGCTTGCCCCCAACAATACATTGTCTCCAGGAGGCATTAATTTCCATATCTTCATCAGCTGGGAACCTAGCATTCAGAACACCTAGGTTTATAGGGAACACCTAAATCAAACCACCACATTCTGCCACTGGCCCCAATAAACTGACAACCATCCATGATGTAAAATGCAATGCATTCAGTCCAACTTTAAAAGTCCTCATAGTGTTTATCAATCCTAATGATGTTCAAACATTCCCAGAGTCCAAGATCTTTTAACTGAGCCATAATACCAAAAAAATTCCCCTTGGGCTGGAGAGATGGCTTAGCGGTTAAGTGCTTGCCTGTGAAGCCTAAGGACCCCGGTTCGAGGCTCGGTTCCCCAGGTCCCACGTTAGCCAGATGCAGAAGGGGGCGCACGCGTCTGGAGTTCGTTTGCAGAGGCTGGAAGTCCTGGCGCGCCCATTCTCTCTTTCTCCCTCTATCTGTCTTTCTCTCTGTGTCTGTCGCTCTCAAATAAATAAATAAATAAAATAAAAAATTAAAAAAAAATTCCCCTCAAGACCCATAATGGCACAGAATAAATACTCATACTGCAAAAGATGGCATTGGGCACAGCAAAGAAATATTCAACCAATACAAGATTTAAACAGGGCAAACATCAAACTGTGTAGTTCCAAGTGCAACAACTCCAGTCAATGACAAGTCTCCAAGTCTGATAATTCTAACCAGATACAAGCCTCTGGGATTTCCAATTCTGCACCTCTAGCTAGGCTACTCACAATCCTGGAAAACTTCGTCCATGGCTGGCAGTTCTCCTTGGAATCAAACCTGGTTCCCTAGGCTTTGCAGGCAAAAAGCCTTAACTATGAGCTACTTTCCAGCCCTTTAGTTTGTTTTCATTAGCATACAAAGAACTGGGTTTCCAACATGGTGTTGTCAAGGGCTTCCCTTTGTTCCCCTACCCACTGCCAACTCAGTCTTTCTGTCTTCATACTCTGTGTTTCCTTCTCTCCTTTTCCTGTGAGCAAAGACTTTTTGTTCTCTGTGATTTCATGACTAAGTACAAAGCAAAGACAGTCACTAGAGTTTCCACTTATTATAGCGCCATGTCTTAATTGGCAGTATTTTCCTCATATGTCTACTAATATATTTACAGGGTAACTTCTTTGAGACATAGACCACTGGCTGTTCTCCGACTCACTGTGCCCAGCACCTTGCACACAAGGATTCCAATGCTGAACTGTGTCAGCAAAATGTTAATTTTGCATGCTTCATTTATTCAAAATAGATTTATTAAATAGCCATAATGGAGGTACCATAGGAGATACTAGCAAAAGTTAAAAGATACATAATATTTATGAATATATTAAGCATTACTGGGCAGTTAGAGTGGACTAAATATCAGATATAAGCACTAGTTCTAGGTTATGCAAGTTGAAAGTGGAAAAAAAAATTAAATATAGACAGTGCCCTTCAAATTTTAACATCATATAAGCCGGGATCCAAGTTAAATGACAAGGTTCTCCAGTAAACTGTGGTTCCCATAAGAGGGAAGGCATCCACTTGCTTTCCAATACAGAGACTCCCCTTCATCCCTAAATTTAATAGAATACACTTGATAGTTTATTTATTTATTTACTTGAGAGCGACAGACTGAGAGAGAAAGAAGCAGATAGATAGAGAATGGGCGCACCAGGGCCTCCAGCCATTGCAAAGGAACTCCAGATGCGTGCGCCCCTTGCACATCTAGCTAACGTGGGTCCTGGGGAATCGAGCCTCGAATCGGGGTCCTTAGGCTTGACAGACAAATGCTTAACCATTAAACCATCTCCAGTATTTGTTTAGTAGAACATATTTCTAGGACAGAAAAGTCTCACAGGCCTTTGTCATGAGTATGAAACATCACTTTGATTATACTTTAGTTACTCATTGGAGGGAATAAGAATAATATATAATAATATATAGAATATAATCCCTGCTTTCATATGAAAAGAAGAACTGGGGAAGCTTAATTTATTGAGATATTTTCCTTTATCTGCTTTTGTTGATAGCTGGCTAGCAATGTTTTATTTTGAAAATACACATATGTTACCTTACTCTTTAGGTTGATAAAATGTGATATTTGCTGCTATAATTTGGATTTAAAATATCTTCCCACAGATGAAGGTGTGAAAGACTGAAACTCCAAGTGAGCACTCCAGAGCAACGGTGGAGCTTTTCATCACTGAACATTACCCCGCGAGTCCCAGACATTTCGTGTCTGCATTGCCATGTGAAAGAACATTTCACTTCTAATTATCAATGTCTCTATTTTTAAAGCTTTGCATAGACTATCTTTCATAACAGACTTCAGACACATGCACCACCTTGTGCATCTAGCTTCCCTATGTTCTGGAGAATCAAACCTGGGACCTTAGACATTGCAGGCAAGTACCTTAACCACTAAGCTATCTCTCCAGCCCTACATGTTTTTTTTTTTTTTTTTTTTTTTTTTGAGGCCAGGTTTTGCACAACTTAGAGCTCACTGATTTGGCTAGTCTATCTAAAAACTCAACCTTAAGGAACCACCTCTCTTTCCCTGAACAACGCTGGTATTCTGGGCACAGACCACCACTCCTGGCATGTTTACATGGGAACTGGACATCTAACCTGAGGTCCTTGGGCTTGCATGGTAAGCTCTTGACCCACTGAGCCCTCTCCCCAGGCCACCACAGAAAAAAATTAACCTCGGTGGCTTATTTTACAAAAAGCCGTTTCTCCTTTGCATCTTACCTAAGGTGAGTCATGGTTTGTGCCCAGCATCGGCCACAAGCCGTACGCTAGCTTTGGGTGTGCTCCACTTATCAGAGGATGTTGGTAACCAATGTCGTTTAAAGTCTACAATCATTGCAGTTGCCACTTTACCCACATTCCACTGGCCACAGCCACATATGACCCGGCCCAACGTTGTTACAATAGGAAAATGCATTCCATCTCAGCAGCAGAAGGAAAGACATTGAGTGTTGGTTGGTGAACACACCGTACCACTTGCTGCCGTCACATCGGGTTCACCGTGATGTGAATCGGGGAAGGTGACAGGGCGCGTAGAAGGACCCATGCCATGTCATTATTTTCTAGGACATCTCCCAGGTCTTATATTCATAGAATGGTTGGTTTTCGTATGTCCTACAAATTATTTTGAAATAAAATGGAAATGTATCTACTATTTGGTTTCTACAAATGACTTTATAAAAAAGTGGGGGCCATCTTTCTACTGCTTGTGCATATCCTGAGTACACAAACATGCAGTAATACATTGAGATCTGGTCTGTTATGGATAACTCATAACTAGACTCAGGGAGACAGAGAGAGAGAGAGAAAGGGAGAGGGAGGGGAAGACAATAGGTTTTTTCCTGTACTATCAAACCGTATCAATGTGGATTTCTGACTCCTTTGGACAAATATCGATCTTGACACTGAACTAGTTTTAGCAAATAAGCTGTCTTTGAGTATGACTATAACAGTCTCAGGCGACAGTTACCACTGGCTTTCTACTTGAAGAATGTTTTTTCTGTCCTATGAATGAAGCATACAGTAAAACATCTTCCACCTCCAGCTGTTCCTCTCATCACCAGTGGTGAGGCGTCTGGAATTCTTTTGGATTATATGAAGTTTTTGCTTTCATCCTTCAGATAATATTTACACACACGGGTCAGGCTTAGAGCAATCATCTTGAAGCCTACCTACCGCCAAGGGGGAAGTCTGAACAAAGCCAGGCTGTGTCTCCCTGATGAAGAATTGTGCTCCTCCATTCACAGCACCTTTAAACATCCCACTCTGCACCTGATAGTCATTTCTGGATGCTAACAGATTTTTGGCACTCTGCAATAGGCAACTTCTCAGTGACGGAGGTCTGTGTACATGTCCCTGTCCTCGCCCATCCTGTGGCTATTATGTCACCCATCTGTCAGGTCTCATCACTGCGACGATAAGGGCAAGACAGGCAGAGTACTTCTGCAGGAATCTCGTGCCAGCTGCTGATGTCAGACCTCCACCTGTTCACCTTACAACAAGCACAGATTCATAAGGAGGGTAAAACTACCCCCATCCCAAAGACGGGGACAATTAGACTGTCTCCGCAGATCGTTAGGGGCATGATGTCATTTCACTGACTCATCCCAGCAGTCTGCCCTGCACTGGGACGTTAGCCAGAAGCTAAGGGAGTGAGGGAAGGATGTAGAAAAATCACAAGTTATTCTGATTTTTGAGAAGAAAGTTTTTTTTTTTTTTTTTGCCTGAGGTCTTTTATGGATTTGGGACTTAGAATCAATATATGATATGCAACCCAAATCTCTTAAACCAGACTCTTAGAGGTCAACTCATCTCTACTTCCTCCCAGTGTTCTACACTGTAAAAAAGGACTTTTCTCTGAGTACCAATGTCAGAATAAAGTGCCTTGAAATAAAAATATAAGGAAGCTTGAGCTACAATGGCTCTGATTCAAACACCATCAAAACCAACTACTGGTGAGGATGTGTGGAGTGAATAGATGGCTCAGCAATTAAAAGAGCTTGCTTGCAAAGCCTGCCAGCCCAAGTTGAATTGCTCCCAGCACCTATGAAAAGCTAGATGCGAAAGTGGCCCATGAAGTCGGGCATGGTGGTTCATGCCTTTAATACAGCACTCAGAAGGCAGAGATAGGAGGATCACCATGAACTTGAGTCCACCCTGAGACAACATAGTGAAGTCTAGGTCAGCCTGAACTAAAGTGAAAACCTACCAAAAAAAAAAAAAAAAAAAGAAAGAAAGAAAGAAAGTAGCCCATGAGTCTGGAATGTGTCTGCAGTGACCAGAGTCTTAGGTGCATGTGTAAGCTTGCACATGCAAACAAACACACACACACACACACACACACACCTGTGTTCATGCAGATGATAGTACCACATTGCACAATGCTATCACCATTTTCATAGAAGCTATTGAAGAAAAAGGATGTCTAAATCGACCTGGGTCCTGAGACGCATCTCCTGAAATTGTTCACAACAGTAACCTTGTTCTGCCTGACACCTCCTTCTTTCCACCACTGAAGCCCACTCAACTGTGGGCTTTCAGAAAGCAAGGCCCACCTGTCACCTTACTTATATGGTTATTGTTTTCCTGTGCTAAACTGTATAAAGGCACTTGAAGTTGTTTAGTGAAGGAATAAATGGATACCTGAATGATGTTCATAAAACATCTCTTCAGTTATTTATATTTATACTGAATTTCAATTTTATGTCATCTCTAGGAAGATGTGTGTGTGTATGTATGTATGTATATATATGACATTTTTAAGTGTATAGGAAATCCTCTTTAACCACTGATTTCAGGCATTCTGAGAAATGTCTGAGTGCATCTTGCTTCATAGTTGACAGTTAACAAATATATATCTGGGTTCAGATTTCTTACTAAATTTTTATATATTTATGAGAAAGAGAGAGAGAATGAATTCCAAATGCATGCACTGCTTTGTGCATCTGAGTTTAGGTAGGTACTAAGGAATTGAACCCAGGCAAGAAGGTTTTGCAAGCACGTGCCTTTAACAGTTGAACTGTATTCCCATCCTGTGTGTGGTCTTTTTAGTATGTGCTTGTGATCTTTATGACCACGTTAGGTTTCCGTCTTGAGGGTGATACTTTAGTGTGACTGGTATGTGATATGGTGTCTTTCAAAATTTGCTGCAGGAAGGAACAAAACCTCAGCAGACTGTAAAGAGCCTCACTTGTGGGCATATTACTACACACGCTGACATGACCCAGGCAATCAGAACACAGGGCAGTTCAAGCAACTCCCAGGATCAGCTGCCCGCTGCTGCCTCTGTTTCTCTCCAGTCGTGGGGCTCAGTAAGGGCTCTCAAGCTCTCTGTGTGTGACGTCAGCTTCCAGCTCTTCAGCTCTGCAGAGCAGCTAGCCTCGTCGATTCATTCCCATGCCTTTTCCTCACAAGCTGGACATCTGAGATCCTCACAGGTCCGGCTCCTCTCTTTTGTGTTGGATTCTGCCACCTGGGCTCATTTCCCACTCAAATTGTTATGATTTGCATGGGAAACGTTCCCCCCATAGGCTTGTGTTTTGGCTGCTTGTTTGCCAGTGGTGGCACTGGTTTGGAGGCTTAGGAAAGTGGAACCTAACATAAGTGGGTCACTTGGGGAGAGCCTTTGAAGGTTATACCAATCTCTGCTTGCTGGCCCACCATGTAGTGAGACGCCTCTGCCACAGGCTCTTGCTGCCATGAACACCACACCTATCTACCCCAAAGGACTGAAACCCCTGACACTATAAGCCTAAGAAAACCTTCCTTCCCTTAAATGGTTCCTATAAGGTACTTTGTTACACTAATCCACAGTGACAAATACAGACGTGTTTGAGAAAAAGTCTACGATTGGCCAGCAGCACTGTGACTCTAATATCATGACAGGGATTCCTGTCAGGTCTGTTTCATTCAACCTCTTTTTTAAGTTCCTACTGAAAACAGTGTAAGGGTTCCAAGTGTGTTGGCCCCTCCAAAATCAACGGGGAAATGGTTTCTTTTCAAAATCATATTTTTATTCACTATTGGTAAGCAGGGATAGACAGAGAAGGGTGGGGAGAATGGGGACACCAGGGCCTCTTGCCATTGCAAACAACCTCGGATGCATGTGCCACTTTGTACATCTGGTTTTAAGTAGGCACTAGGGGATTAAACCTGGGCCTGAAGGCTTTGCAAACAAGTGCCTTTAACCACTGAGCCACTCTGCTGGCCTGGAAATGATTTCTTAGGTATCCCTAGGTAGTATGAGCTTCTTCCTTCGCATATCTATTCCCTTACATATTTGTTCCTGTTATTTGGGGGATATGTAAGTGTTTCACAGCTAAATGGCTTCTAGAACTTCACCCAATCTATAGTAGTGTCAAAACGGTGGTGCATTTGTGATTATAAAATGATTGTAAGCTTAGATTGCCACAGTTTTGTGGGGATACAGAAGAAAATGATCTTTGGTCATAGAAAAGATCATTTCTCATGATGTTATGGTTTGATAAGTCCAGAGCCTTGTGTGATGAAAGTGTGGTCCTGAGCCTCAGTTAAAGCCTTGATCACCAGCCTCTGACACTATTGAGCTGGTAGAACCTATAAGAATTGGGCCTTAATGGGAGGAAGTAGGCCATTGGGGCTGCTGTAGTAACCTTTCCATTGTTAGCACAAAGCACTCGACCAAAAGCAGCTGTGAGAAGAAAGGTTTTATTTTGTCTCACAGTTGGAGGGGAAGCTTCATGATGGCAGGGGACAGCATGGCATGAGCAGAGGCTGGATGTCACCTCTGCCACGGCAGGTGGAAACAACAAGAGAGTGAGCTGAACTCTAGCGAGGGGGCACTGGCTATAACACCCCTAAGCCCACCCTCAACATCTCACCTCCCGCAGCAAGGCTCCATCTCCAAAGCTGCCATCATGTGGGCACCAGGCATTCAAAACACATGGGTTCATTTGGGACATCTTTTTCAAATGGCTATAGGAGCAAGCAAGCCCGTGAGAGGACCCTTGATATTGAAACTGAAACCCATTCATTCAGTCTCTTCCTTTCATTCCCTGAGAAGAGGTCAATAGCTTTAATCTACCACACTCTCCTACTGTAATGCACCTGCCCCAAAAGCAAAGAAGCCAATTGACCATGCACTGAAACCTCTAAAGTTACAAACCCAAACAAACCTCCTGAAGTGTTGATCATCTCAGCAGTTTTGTCGCTGTGAGAGAGAGCGGACCAATGCGAACAACTGCAGTCATAGCCCGAGTCCCATCATTTTCTTAAAAAAAAAATTTAAACTTTATTGAAAAATTCATATTATCCTTTTTCACTAATCTTCTTTGCTCTTCCTCCCTTCTCCCCTTCACTGAGCTCCCTCTTCCTTCCAGCTATTCCCTTTTCTTCTTTGATGTCTTTTTTTGTTGCCCTGATCCATCATCTATGAAAATATGTTTATGGGTCTAATACTGTGCAGGTGTTGTGCAGGTGACACCAAAGTCTGTGAATGTGGCTGTCATTTTGTGTCTGGAAGACAGCATTCCAAAGCACTCCTCCCCATCCTTTGGCTCTTAAATTCTTTCTGCTCATCCCTCTGTTATGATTCCTGAAAGATTGGAAGGTGTGATAGAGATGTCTCACTTAGTGTCTCACCTTTGATGACTTTTGAGTCTCCCCAGTCATCAATGTCATCTGAAAAAAGAAACTTCTCTAACCAAAAGTGAAAGCAGCATTAAAATGTGGGCACATGGGCCGGAGGGATTGCTTAGTGGTTAAGGTGCTTGCATGCAAAGAAAAAGGACCTAGGTTCAGTTCCCCAGAACCCATGTAAGCCAGATATACGAAGTGGCACATGTGTCTGTAGTTTTTTGCAGTGGTTCGAGGCCCTGGCACGCCCATTCTCCATTTGCCTCTTTCTCTCCTCCTCCTCTCTCTCTCTCTCAAATAAATAAATAAAAATATTTTTTTAATATGGGAACATAAATAAATAGGTACAGGGCAATTTGGTGTGTGTAATATATCCACTTAGCTAAACACAGTGGCACCTTCTCCTAAGAGTTCAAGTTTCATCACTTTCTTCCTCCAGATTCATGAGCATCACGGGACACACAGAAACATGGCTGGGGCAGATGGTGCCTGTGTACAGAGGAAGCTGGGCTACAGGAAAGGATTCTGTGCTATCAGACAGTAATCTTTGGTAAGCCAGAAGCAAGTCTGTACACAGCCTGTGCTTGGGGAGAGAGACATCAGTTTGATGACCTTTTTGGATGACAAGCAAGCTTGTCCTCTGTCCCTGAAGGAGATTGCTATCTATCTTTCAGAGCTGTGTTCCCAAACATCTGTGAAGAGGTCACTCAATACTGGAACTCCAGGATTCTCTGCTTGTAAGACACTCAAAACTCTAGAAGTCTAAGAAAATTCTATCAAACTAGGAACTTCCCCTCTATGCCAAGGAAAAATTATCATCTCCATAAATCATATAGCTAAATGACAAGTTTCATTAAGTTTTATGTGTTTACTGGTTCTAGAAAGCAAGGCTAGAATTGGTAATAAATTATAATGATAGGCTGAGTCCCTTGATATCAACATGTGATTTTATTAATCACTAAAAACAAAAATTTGCATTGAAATATTTCTTCATTTGGACAATCTTACAATATCCTTCTGATTAATATCTATTAAGCAATATATTATGTAGATATTTTATGTTTTATTTTCATTCTAAGTTTTTATTAGGCTTCTAATTGAGATAAGTGAAACTATTATTTTATTCTGGTTTATATACTCTATAAAGTGGAATCATAATTCTAACTTTTGCAACAAAATTTATTACTTTGTCAATGCAAACATATCTTGCAAAATGTCAATAAATAATTATATTTATTGACCCATAGTAACATTTTGTTTTATGCAGTGATTTATCTGAAATTCACAGTGATATGCTGCTTTCAAAAATGGAATGATTTGTTATAGCTGGAGCAACTTAAAGTTATAGAATTTGAACTAGAACTATACACATTTATCATGTTCAAATGCTTATTTAGAGGTGATACAAATGTTAATAATTCCGTCTTGTGAATGAAGTTAACTAATAAAGATTAATAAAGGAAGGTTTTAAATGCTAGGTAATTTTGGTTAAGAGATAACGTCACTACGGCATAACCACCATGGACTAGGAGAGAGAATACATAAAACAAAATACTTGAATTAAGGAGTGGAAAATATCTTCAAATCAAAGCTATTCATGTTCCATGGATATCACATGGGTAAAATTCCATATTAAATATTCTCACTAGTTCTTTCACTAGTAATTTCTCATTACATAGTACTTTCCTCATCATACTAAAATGGACAATTATTTACCAAAATTAAGCATGCTATTAATAATCAAAAAATTATTGTTCAAAGCTATATATTCACCAGTATAAGTGTAAATGTCCATGCTATCATAGGAAATTAATATTAGTTTATTTTGTAGGTAAGAATGAAGGATTATCAGATATATATTTCATAAACGTTGGACATTTTTATATATAATACCTAACAGAAAATGGACTTTTAAAATAAGTACTATTATCACTAGCAGAAATAAGAAATTAAAAGGTAAAAGAGTTTTTACTCTCTAAAGCAAAACCAGCAAATAGGAAACTGTAGTTTTTGTTTTTATTTATTTTTTTAATGGTCGAGGTAGGGTTTCACTCTAGTCCATGCTGATCTGGAACTTACTCTGTAGTCCCAGATTGATCTCAAACTCATGGATAGACCTCCTACTTCAGTCTCCCAAGTGCTGGGGTTAAATGCCACCATCTGCAGCTATTAACTGTTTGTTTGTTTTTTTAAAAGTTGACAAAATGTGTAGAATTATATCACTTTATGGAGTATTACTGTGAATGTAGACATTCCTACTTGGCTGCTTGACTTTATGACTTTAGGGAAACACAGCAGAAAAAAAAAAAGAGAAAGAATTAGAAATACAGAATTAATATAGTACACCACTTCACAAGGTTTAGTAGCACAGCCAAATCGTCAGGCAATCTTCATTCCAAAACTCACGAACTCTCCTCATATAGTGCTAAGACTTACATTCAGAGAAACAACTAAATGAATGAGGGAGTGCATAGTCAGCCTTTCTTCATTTAGTTCGGTGCAACTGAAGGGGTATAGAATTCTTATTCTTGGGCTAGGGTTGATTGGCAGAGTAGACCTTCCAAACAGAGATTAATTAATCAAAGAATGACTCTTCCTGGTTTTGTGTTTTCTCTTGCCAGCGATGAATGGATAATGCATGCTCCACAGTCAGGCCAGTTTTAATACAGGCTACAGTAATCTAATAGTTGTATGAGTTTGGCATGCGAGGGCAGCTCCTTCTTGGCCTCTCATGGATAAAACACAGGTAACAAGCACGCTCCGTTCTCACCATTGTTGTGAGCACTATGGAAGCTACTTCACGTGCCTGCACATGCTGCCGTGGCATGGATGCTCCTCACTGTTCTGGCTCCACTCATGCATATGCACATGTATACAGCCTGAAGAGAGCTGGGTCACACTTATGTGAATGGACACATGGGTAAGCTACGCCGAATTCCAGAGGCTGTGATAATGTAGGTCTTATTGAAGACTTGACCCCATATCCTACAGCAAAATTGAAGCTTTCAAACAGTATTCTATATACTTCTCCCAGGTACCCAGGAGGTGCTCTTGGGTTCCTGTAACTAATAATTTTTCTATGAGTTCTTTTTATTCTGCTGTGGTTTGGGTCTTTAAAAAGTCTCCTCAAAAATCCCATATGTGCCAGGCATGGTGGTGCACGCCTTTCATCCCAGCACTCAGGAGGCAGAGGTAGGAGGATCGCCATGAGTTCGAGGCCACCCTGAGACTACATAGTGAATTCCAGGTCTGCATGGACTAGAGTGAGACTCTACCTTGAAAAAGCAAAACAAACAAACAAAAAATCCCATATGTTAAAGCCTTGCCTTCACTTTGGATCTGGTAGGGGATAGTAGAATTCACAATATGATGCCGGATGGAAAGAAGTTATGCCCCTGGGGGTGCACCCTTGAAAGGCATGTTAGCAAATCATTCTCTTGCTGTTCCTCTTTGTTACCCAGCTGCTGATAGCTGAATGGATTCCCCTTGCCACACATTCCTGCCACCATAGGCCCATAATAATGGGGCGAATTGGTCAGACTAACCACCCTCCAAACATAAGAAAATCCCGGAGTGTGTATTTGCTACATTAAGTAACTACAAAGTAAATGGATTTGTCTTTGCACTGACCCAAAGTCATCTGTGTATTTTTATAGGAGAGTTAGTGCTTAGGATTATCAGTACCTGAGATAACCAGGTTCCCAATTAGTTATATCTTTTTTTAAAAGGTTTTATTTTTTTTTATTTATTTGAGGAGGGACAGATAGAGAGAGACAGATAATGTGGGAGCCATGGCCTCCGGCTGCTACAAACAAACTCCAGACACGTGTGCCACCTTCTGCAGCTGGGAATCAAATCTGGGTCCTTTGGATTTGCAGGGAAGCACCTTGACCATTAAGCCATCTCTCCAGCCCTAGATATACCTTTATTATGCTATATTTAAGATTATTTCATTTTTTCAGAGACAAAATACAGAATAATTGCAACTTCCCAGGCCACTTTTCCTCTATAAGAGCAAGTCAAACAATGTATTGTGATAAAATAGCATTTTGGTCATATAAAACAGACCCAGAGGTGAGCAGCTGGTACAAAGTACTTAAAGACCCAGATTTGCTCTTCTTGTTTACTGTACCTTCTCCAGAATGAGACCTGTGGTTTCAAAGGATGCTATACTGCTAGCCAACTATGATGGCTTCAGTGTATTGCCCCATAGACTCAGGTCATTTATTAAAATTGACTTTGCAGCAGCTAAGCATGGCGCTTTTAATCGCAGCACTCTGGAGGCTGAGGTAGGAGGATCACCATGAGTTCAAGGCCAGCCTGATATGACAGTGAATTCCAGGTCAGCCTGGGCTACAGTAAGACCATGCCTCAAAAACAAAAATAAACAAATGGGGGAAAAATTGAGTTTGCAACTTCAGCCCCTAGCAGGCAGACTCCAATAAGAGGAGACGTGTCATGGGGTGAATTTGAATTCCATCCCAAACTTGTGCAGTGATCTGAGCTGGGGGTCTTGCTTGCTGCTGATTAGTGTTAGTGTTTGCTGGTGTTGGGGTGTGTGTGTGTGTGTGTGTGTGTGTGTGTGTGTGTGTGTGTGTGTTGGTCCTGGTGTTTTGCTTCGATGTGTGAAAGGGAGACAGCTTCTGCCAATGATGGAACCTCCCCTGGATCTATAAGCTTGAAATAAACTGCTTCATGCTATAAACCTTCCTGCTATAAACTGTGTCTGATTTGGGTGTTTGTCCAAGTCAAGGAATAAGAGGTAGGTGATAATGTAGTATCTATAATCTACATTTCCTTTAAAGTATATTTTCTAAAAGCAGCATTAGATACTTTGCCAGAGTTAACTTGCCAAGATGTCCATTAGTAGGTAAAGAGAGGGTGCAGCCATCGTCTCCTTGCTGGACTGTGCTAAGCACCCCTCCCGCCGCCCCATCAAGCATGAGCACTGTTCTTGCTTTCAAGGTAAGGCCAAATCAATATTAGGAGGCTGATCACATTCTCTGCCATAGTATGTTTACTCTATCTTCTAAGAACTTATTGCACTTGATACTCTAATTGGAAGCATTTGTTTAGATCTAGGTCTCTGTCCTCTGCTCCTATCTCTTTTTTTTTCCTGGTTTCTGTTCTCTAGCAACCCTTACTCCTCTTTTGTTTCTTTTTTTTTTTTGTTACCAAAAGGTATTCCTGGTGATTTACTTGGGCATCTGTCTTACTATGAATTTGATTTCTGTCCATTACTTTCTTTCAAGTAATAGCCCCAGTTTGGCTTGGTATTTAGGCTTCAGTCACATGACCCACTTCCCTATCTCTGAGTCCAACACAGTTGCTGCAAATCTGAACTTAACACCTGGCTCCATCCCAACAGCATCAGTTCACTAACCACTGAGCTTTTACAGTGAACATCAGAGCCCCCAGGAAACCAATTCTTAGCCTTACTACAGTCTAGCTTTTCATATTCCACTGCATGCCATGCGCTGTGCTTTGTATAGCAGAGGGGTTTTCCTTCAAGTTGGCATAGTTTCACAAGCATACTCTCAAGACCTCGCAGTAAAAGTAGATTATTTGGAGATAACATCTTTCACACCAGAACTATTGGCCACACACACACAGAAAAAAAGAAAATATCAAGGGATCACTGTGTACTTTCACAATGCCTTCCCAGTCTAATATTTCAATATTTCAAGACATTTATAGCACAGTTCCTTATTTATCTCTGACTTTCAACTGCTGGGTTTCACTTGTTGGCAGGTACTCTTTGGCAGTCTACAGTGGATCTTCTTACACACCTTCCAGCAGGAATAGCTTCAAAGAATTCATCTATTTACTGTCTCTGATTACGCAACACATCATTTTTGACAGTTGTGACATGACTTCCTGGAATTACGAGAACACATTGTTCTTAGCTGGCAATTGGTATAACTATAAAAACATTTTCCTAAGAAAATAACCTATGTTTAATTAAAAGCCATTAAAGCTATCCCTTGTATCAAATACTATCTAGATCTATTTCAATAGTCTAGGGCATAGAGTCACAGGGAATATTTTTGGAAACAAAAACATGACTCAAGGTACCCCTTCATTTCCAGAGAGCAAATCTCTGATGATAAAGGTCAAGTTCTTTTCAAGTCACCATATGTTTGAGTTCTGATATGAGTTCTCAACAAAGCACAGGAATTGAAAAGCAAAATGTGGCAAGATCTGATTAGCTTATTATCTGAAAATCTAAGAAGCTATTTTGAAAATCTTAAACCTGTTGTGTCATCACAGTTTTAGAAAATTATATAGGGCATAAAAGGTACTTTCAAAAGATTTTTGAAGTTTTTCTTTGAAAATTCCACTCAACTTTCTCATTGTCTTTATTATCACAATTCAGTCCAACAGTAATCTACCCTTCTTCCATATGTTTTCTTCATCACAATTCAGCACAGGGCAGTACACAAATAGCCAGAGAAAGATAACTTATTATACAGGAAAGTATTCTATAGTCACAGTGGATTCACTGGTAAAGACATGCACACTCACACACATACACACGTTCTTATGCTTACTTCTCGTCTACTAAAATCTCCCTTCCAAAAACATCAGGGATTTAGGCTCCTGCTATGTTATGGCTCTAGAATGTGAATATTTAACCCACAGAATCACAAGCTGGAGAATCCAACAGCCTATTTTCTTTGCCTCATTCTGAAAGTACCACAGGTAAGTTCCACACCCACAGCTCATTTGTCATAAGTAGCCGCATGATTTTGCATCTTCATAAGATGGCTGGTTGGTATCTTTGTGTTCCACAAATCAATAAGGAGGTAGTCTTGACAGCGTAGAATTTTAGGAATATAGACCACAACACTGTACAGAAAGAGCTATATATATTATCCTAAAGCCTTACATCTATTGTAACCATTTTCTTAGACTTATTTTTTTCATGGTTTGTGTATGTTTTCAATTCATTTTCAGCCCTTGGCTGAGATTGCAGACATGTTTTCTTTAAAAAAAAAAAATAACAGTCCACATTGGCCTTTCTGGGTTCTACCTCAATGAATCTATCTGTTTTTTGTTTTTACTTTTGGCTGCACATTCCTACAACCTATGTGGCTGTGGTTGGTGCTCAGCTATTTGTGAGAACTGAATCTATATATGCTGACAATCAGAAAGGACACAGAGAAGAAACCACATCTTGCTGTGTGGTTTTTCTCACTGGGTGGTATGGTGGACTGAATGAGATGTCCCCCATACACTCATGCACCCTCCAGATTTGGTTCCCAACTGATAGAAACTTGGAGGCGGGCCTTGCCCGGAGGAGGCCTGTTGCTGCTGGTGGGCCTTGCAGTTTACTAACCTCTAGCTTCCCAGTGTCAGCCTGGTGCACTTTCTTCCTGCTTTCTTTTTCCCCCGTGCAGTGGCAGAGGTGGTGTGCAGTCTCTGCTCATGCCATGGTTTCCCCTGCTGTCACGAGGCTTCCCTTTGAGACTGTAGGTCCAAATAAAACCTTTCCTCCGTCTTTTTGGTCAGAAGCTCTGTCCCAGCCACGTACCTACAACATTTAGAATATATCATCATAATGTCTTCACAACTATAGTTTTAGTATCCTTGGACTCTCTTGCTCAGGCCACAGATCTGCTTGTCCATTCCAAAAGCTATCAGAAAAAACTTTACAATGGATCCCTAGGATTCTTCAAATCTCTCTGTAGAAAAATAAAATAAAATAAAATAAAAAATCCTCATTTCATTTGAATGTCAGGAACCTGAGTTAGGGCTAGGAGGAAGGTGGTTCAGAAGTTAAAGGCACTTGCTTGCAAAGCCTGCCAATGTGGATTCGATTCCAGCTACTGGTGTAAAGTTAGGCATGAAGTGTGGCACACACTTCCGATGTGTATTTACATATTTGCAGGCTTCCCGATCTCACCATCACCCCAGCCCCACATACAAATAGGCACACAAGTGATTTTTGAAAAACAGCAAAATACCTGAGAGATGGAACAGGTGAAAGGCATGGGAAGTAGGCAGGGCCACGCAGCAGAGAGAAGGTGACCGCAAGCTCAGCTCCCCAGTGTGGAAGGAGAAGGCCAAAGCTTCCTGCCCAAGGAAAGCCAGCAGGACCTGAGGGAGAGATGCTGGCAGTCCTGCCCACCACCTGAGCCCACTCTCACCGCTGGCAGATCTAGTTGCAGACTTTGCTTAGACAATGCATCCGTTCCTTTCTCAATAGTGGGACAAAGTATCCTACCAGAAGCAGATTCTAGAAGGAAAGGGGTCTACAGCAACTTATCATTCCAGAGGTTGGAGTTCATTTTGGTGGGAAAGGCAGGGTAGGAATAGGAAGCATGGATCACATTATTACATCACAAACAGGAAGCAGAGAGAGAGAGGGAGAGAGAGAGAGAGAGAGAAAGAAACAGGGCTAAACTCTGAGCATCAAGACCTGTCCCCCAGTGACCCATTTTCTTCAGCCAATCTTTAACTCCTAAAAGGTTCACCACCTTCTCAAACAATGCCATTTTCCTGGGGATGAAGTAAATAAATAAATAAATAAAATATTAAAGAATAAGCAACTAGAAAATCTACAAAAAAATGAATGAATTTCTACACACAGCCATCAAAAGCAAATCAACAAAATATAAATAACTGAAACTGATGCATAAGAAACAATGGGACAAAACTATTACAAAAGAGTATGTATAATGAGACTATTCAAAGCACTCCCTTTTGTATATTTTATGTTTACAAAGTATTATTTTTAAGTCTAGTCTCCCTGCTGTGCAGTAGAATACCAGAATATACCCTTCCTTTCTAACTATCAACTAGTGATGGACCACCCATTCTAATCTATGCATCCCCTACCTGTCAATCTCTAGTAAGCCCCATTCTACCCTTCACGTGTTTGCACGCTACATCTGAGTGAGATCATGTGTAATTTTCTACACTGGCTTATTTCACTTGACACACCATCCTCTGGGTTCATCTATGTTATAAGCAATCAGATTCTATCATTTTTACATCTGAATAGCATTCCAGTCTGTACAACCACCCTAGTTCATTTATCTCTTTTTAATTTAATTTTTTATTTAGTGTGCAAAGTAACAGTCCCTTTTCTGCTTCTGCGTCATAGTATTTGTGGGTAGGAAAGGAAATGGTGAGAAGGAAGGGAAAGGGACTGGAATGGTACTGGGTAGGACACATAAACAAGGAACATGGAATATAATACATATGTGAATAAATATTACAAGTGCTTTAATCCATGAGTCCCCTCCCCAACTCTAAAGAATAAAAATTTAAAAGAGAAATGATCTTGTTCTCAAAAAACAACTCACTGGAAAAGTGCATTTCTTGACTCAATCTTGGCTGATTTTCATGCTGTGCCAGTTACAGTTTGATCCTTTCTGGGGGGCAAAATCAAGCTTTTGTCAGTTTATGAGTTTTCAGATGATAAATTTGAAAACTTAAGTGAAATTTACATGCAGGTAAATTTTGACCTAGTACACATCCAGTCTTTCCAACAAGAAGAAGTGCAGATGTGTTTTGGTCAGTGTTGAAACAGGCATTTCTTTGTCTCTTAGAACACTGAAGTGAAGTTTACATAAAATCTTTCAAGAGCTCTTTTCCGGTCGATTAAATTATTTGCTAAAGGGTTGGATCAGGCACTCTGTAGGACGCTCAACCAAGAGGAAGTAAAACTGGCACTTAAAAACTGCTTTGGCTAAACAGCACTGACTCCATACCTCAGCCCAGAAAGTAACAAAAAAAAGCGCTCTGAAAGCTAATCCTAACTCTATAACCACCTTGAATTTCAGGAACACCAGGACTTATTAAGAAATCCTTTCTTCTAAGAGTCCAAAATTACCTCTAAGCAATGACAAAGTTCAGATCACTACACCAATATGAGGTCACTTATCCAAGATGGCAAGGGTGGGTTCGGAGGGATCCAGAACCCAAGACACCAAGGCTCCTTCCACCCCTGAGCCAGAATTGAGACAGTGATCTCTAAGCCCCTGGTGTGACCTAAGAGTACTCACTTATGCAGGCCTCTTGCCTCCTGCCCCAGAGCTCATGTTGGTGCCCTAAAGATGAACTTGGGTTCACTGAGCTGGGGTAGGTATGGAGTAAGAGAAATGGGAATGGAGGCACATTCTCAAAGAGGAGGTTAAAATGCTCAAATGCTAATATTTCCAACCAGCACTCCTCTAACTGCTTAAATGACCGAGAAGAGCAGTTTAGGATTCCAAACTGGCTGCAGACTAAAGGGCAAATAAGCTGCTAACAGGAAACAGAACCAGCCGCACCTTCCTGGCTTAAAGGTAACAGAAGCCAAACAGTAAGCCCATAGCAATAGATGGGGTAAGCTATCTCTTATCTTAAACATCCTCCTGAGTTGTGGGTCCCACAGAACAACCTTTAACTGGCGGAAAAGTAAAAACCAGTAGTGATGGACTGTGGCTAATCATTTCTTTGTTGGTTGGCTTGACAGGGTGCAGCATAATGTTTATGCACGCGTTCACATCATTCTGGGCATGACAGAGTTTCCGCGCCTACCTCAGTAGAAACCTCAGCGGACAAACTTTTGATGTGGACTGTCTTCTGCTCTTTATTTTATTTTATTTTATTTTATTTTTTTGGAGTAGGCTCACCTTGCTTTCTTGCAAGTCATACCATTCTTTTCTGAACTCCAGGTGCTTTCTTTCTTTTCTTTTTTTTCTTTGATGCTTTAGGTGAGGCATTTCTCACCCAAAGACCAAGGTCCGGCTGTTCATCTCTCCTCTTTCTGATGTGCAAAGTCTTCTCCTTTCTGTCCTTTTCTTACCTGAATTGGCATCTTGGAATGGGAGGCAAAGCCTTGTCCATTGCGACAGGCTCAGCAGAAGCTTCTGGCATAAAACTCTGGCACTGGAACCATTTCCAAACCAATAAGGTACTGGTATGGTGTCGGATTGGAGCTCAAGGAACCTGTGAACCACCCAAACTGAGCTGTCTCTAGCTTTGCATATCTCGCCTCTCCTGTTGGCAGATGCTGTCGTGAGATTTTCCCTGTTGTCTGTGAGTTTTGGCCCAGGCTGCAGAGACGAAGACAGGCCAAGGTAAGAACCCGTGAAGTAAGTGATTTAGGACAGTCACTTGTCAAGACTGGGCGCTTGTTCGTGTGCCGCAAGCGCTGCCTCCAGCTGAGTACTTGTTAACGGAATGATCAGGCCTCTCAGAAGAGTGCTGGGGGCTCTCTGAACCTTGGGACCTGGGTGAGTGGTGTTGGTACACTGGGGATTGGTTCTTCCTTGTAAGAGTGATGTCTGTCACTGGGATTGCTTCAGATCAAAGCTTGAAGCTGCCTGGGGATTGGCCAGTCCTTGAAGAAAAGTCTGGGCAGGGGGAGCAGCCATTTTTCCCAAGCTGCAGGCAACAGTCTGGAAGGGGGCCAGGTGTGAGTCATCAGGTGTGAGTCATCAGGAAAGAATGCTGCCTTGCAGCAGCTCCACTGGGAACAGTCCTGGGGCAGGAGCTGAGTGGCCCTCACCAGGAAACAGCACAGGCCTCCCTGCTGGAGTAAGGAAAGCGAAAAGTGCTGGGGTTGTGGAGGAGAGCTAGAATGAGGACTTCCCATTCCATTCCAACCAACCCTGGAGAAACTGGTCACTTGCCATGACAGAAAGCCCACATGCCAAGCTGCAAGAACAGCAGTCCCCACTTGGCCTGTCCTGGTCATTCCTGCTCACCTCCCTTCTTGCCCCTAGGGGTGCCAGTGGCCAGAAGATGGCAGGAGGAGGCAGAGGAGAGGAGGGGGAGCAGATACCGCATGCCAGGCAGTCTATGGCTTTCTGTGTGAAACTGTGGACGGCATAGGTGACCTGAAACTCCAAGGAGCTGTGAGAGATGGAAATAATGGCCTTACTGGGAGCAGTAAACAAAGGTACTGCAAGAGTGTGGCCTCTGTCCAGTATATTGATTGTGCAGGCAGATTTCTAGAGCAGGTGGTCTGCTGAGGGAATTTATTATTATTATTACTACTATTAATTTAATTTTTTTGAAAGTGAGTATGTACATGCCAGGGGCTTCAACTGCTGCAAATGAACTACAGATATGTGTGCCCCCTTGTAGCGCATGAGCGACATCATGAGCTTGTGTTGCTGCTGAAAGGCCAGAGTTAATTTGGGATTAAGAAGACTGAGGTGGCTGGAGAGATGACTTTGTCATTAAAGGCACTTGCTTGCAAAGCCTGACAGCCTGGATTCCGTTTCCCAGTACCCACATAAAGCCAGATGAACCAAGTGGCGCATGTGTGTGGAGTTCACTTGCAATGGCAAAAGGCCCTGGTGTGCCCATACTTACAACCACTCTCTCTGTCATCCTAATAAATAAATAAATAACTTTAAAAAGGACTGAGGGGTAGGTGGGGGGAAAGATTCAAGAGCACAGTCACAGACTCTAATCTCAATTAAGGTCTCTGCCTTTTGATAAAAGAAAACCAGCATCAATCTTCTAATACCTACATTTTGATCTCAGAATTATTTTGATCAACTGCATCGAGGACATTTTCTGTATTTCGGTGGGTGGTCATTTCTCTTTATCGAGGACTTGTTATGAACTTAGTGTTTCATTGAGTGTGAAAATGTGATCAAAATCAATATGATTCTTCAAAAGACTGACGAGAAACTCAGCATTTCTCTGCCTTTCAGAACTGAGTTGTCCGCGGAACATTCAGCAAGTTTACATAGAATATCCTTTCAGAAAAATGATCCCTCTAGTGGCTCATTTGAGACAGTACATTTTTCTTATTTAATAATTAAGGTATCAACATTTTTTGTTGTTGTTTGTTTGTGTTTTGAAGTAGGGTCTCACTCTAGCCAAGGCTGACTTGGAATTCACTCTGTATTCTCAGGCTGGCCTTGAACTCACGGCGATCCTCCTACCTCTGCCTCCCGGGATTAAAGGTGTGCGCCACCACGCCTGGCTATGAACATTTTTGATAGAAAGTATGAATTAAAATTTGGTCTACATAAGTCTGATTACACATGAGCAGGTATGATTTTGTATGCTTTTTACATGCTTACCACTGGTATCAATGGGAAATGTAAGCCGGATGCACAAGTTGGCACATGAGTCTGGAGTTTGTTCACAGTGGCTGAAGGCCCTGGTGCACCGATTCTTTCTCTCTATCTGCCTATTTCTTTTTCCTTCTCTTTCAAATAAATAAATAAATATTTAAAAAACTAAAAATAAAAATTGCATACCAGGCTGGAGAAATGGCTCAGTGGCTTAGGCTCTTCCTGCAAAATTTAATGACCTGAGTTCGATTCCCCAGGACTCATGTAAAGCCAGATGCACAGATAGCACAGACATCTGCAGTTTGCAGCAGCTGAATGCCAGGTCACACGCAGACACTCCCTGCCTCTCTGTCTCTGTATCTCCTCTATTTCTCTCAGTTTGCAAATAAATAAAGTATTTATTTTTTTACTGCACACCACACCACGCACAGCATTTTAGGTCAATGTTGGGAATCTGAACTCGGGTCCCCATGCTTGATTCACAGCACGTGGCCAACTGGACACCCTCTCTAGTGCCCGCATTATAATCTGTACCGATCCCTCAATGTAGACCTCGTGAGCACTGACCCTTCCATAATGCACATTAAAAAGAAGACATTTTCAAGACTTTTTTGTAAATATGTTAGGACCTATCTTAGAGTAAAATGTGTTTGCTATGAATTATTAAGCAATGTTCTTATTTTCCTACATGGCTACACTTCTGTTGATAGGTACACAGAGGATTCATTAGATCTACTTCTTATTAGAAATTGATGAGTGCATAGCATCACGCTCTTAGCATTTTACTTGATATCATAAACTTCCAAGCAAGAATTTTATTTTTTTTCTACTTATGTTTGTATAGCTTAGAATTTGGTGAATGTTACATGCTTAGCACATTGTGTTTCATCTACATGGGGACGAACAGGGTAATACGACATGAGTAGCTGTGTTTTTTATATTTGTTACAAGGCAGACCTCTATAGTGGTTTCATGATGTAACAGTATGCTCATTTTAAATTTATGCTTCTCATTCTCTCGCTCTCTTTCACAAATAAATAAGTTAATTAAATATATTTTTTAAAGGGGACTGGAGAGATCGCTTAGTGGATAAGGCATTTGCCTGCAAAGCCAAAGGATCCCGACTTGACTCTCCAGGACCCACATAAGCCAGATGCACAACAGGGAGCATGTATCTGGGGTTCGTTTGCAGTGGCTGGAGGCCCTGGCACACCATATGTGGAGAAGATGGAGCTATTGAGAGGAATGACCCCATCGGAGATCTTACCATGGTGGTTATCTCTTGAAGGGGAATATTTGGAACCTAGCCCTTTCCTCTGACATTTTTCATGCCAGGCATGAGGTGAAGGTTTTCTTTCACCACATGATGCTCTGTATGATGTGCTGACTCACCACAGACCCAAAACAATGGGTTCAATCAATCGGTTTTGGACAGAAACTTCTACAATATTATTCTTTATAAGTTGATCGCATAGGCATTTTGTTATAATGAAGGAAAGCTGTGAGACAATGGGTATGGTCAAAAGCCTCATTGGGAAAGTTCATCTAATGACATGAGGGCTACAGAATGTTTCCAGCCAGAGTTAAATTGTGAGCTGGGGCTTTCTATATAGATGGACAGTAACGGAAAGAGAACATCCTATGTAAAAGTTCATAGGAAGTTATGAATAACGGGGGAGTTGTGAGGAAGTACTGACAGTTTGATATCCCAGAAATCTCCAGCAAAGGGAGAGAATTGATAAGTGAAGGATGAGAGGAAACCCATTCAGACATGAATTCATGCCACTTGATTTTGCCACAGTGGAGAGCGGCGAGGCATTGTAAGAAAGGGGGCGACATGACAGACTGCATGGAAGAAGCGACTTTGAGACGCGTGGGGCTGTAAACAGCCGCTCCAGTTGAGAGGAGCTGGATGAATACGCGCACACACGATCTTAAGACCTCAAATAGCTTAATCTTGGTAGGACTACAAGGGAGAGGATGGACTGAAGACAATGAAGAAAAACTTGGATAAAGTTGGCAGTATCAGCTGTAGTGTGTGGAGGGGGGGCGGGGAGAAAAAGAGAGGAGGAAAAAGGAATTGAGAGTGACTTTTAAGGTTTTAGCTTAGTTAATAAGTCAGCAATCATCATTTATTTTACCTATTTTAAACTGGCTTTTAAAAAGTAGATTATGGGGTAGCTATGTGGTTCTTAGAGAGCTCTTGCTTAGCATCTGCAAGGCCTTGGATCTGATTCCCAGCATTGCAAACTTACAGAAGTGTTTGGGGAGAGGTTGGAGAGAGGGCTCAGGGGATAAAGGTACTCACTAGCAAAGCTTTTTTTGATTTTTTTTTTTTTTTTTGCCTTGGATTGGCTCCCTAACACCCATGTAAAACCAGATGTGAAAGTGGTGTCTGCCTCTGGAGTTCATTTGCAAGAGGTTCTGGTGTGCTTATTTTCTCTTCCTCTCTCTCAAATAAATAAATAAACATTCAAGAAAAACAATAATGAAAACTAGTTTTGAATAAAAGAAAAGCCCAGATGAGATGCCTTCACTGCTGAATTTTATCAGACCTTCAAACAACTAAATCTAATGCTTCTCTATGAAACAGAAAAAAAATGACACACTAAATTCCTTTTATCAAGCCAATATTAGTTAATACCAAAACCAGATAAAATTATAAAAGTGAAAATTACATACCAACCTCACTGATATTATCAATGAAGCACTTGCAAACCACATTCAAGAACACACCAAAAATGACATTCACTTTAATTAACTCAGCTACTTGAAGGGAGATACAAAGAAAGATGGTTCAGCAGATGCAAATCAATAAACGTTTATCATATAAAGGACTCATGGACAAAATTCACATCATCATTTCACAATATATAGAAGAGATTTTGACAAAATAGGACATTTCTCCATGATAAGAGCCCTGAAGATACTAGTAATAGAAGGAATATATCATAACATACAACATGTAAAAACATAATAAAGTTTTATAAATATATATAAAATCGTGTTCCCTGGTTTGGCCTAGAAGACATAGTCCCCCTGCCTCAGCCTCCCGTACGCTAGAACTGCAAATGTGAACTCGGAAATGAATGAGAAGATACTTGCAGCTGGCACATCTGGAAGATATTTTTAATGACAAAACATAAAATTTGCTTTACAACACATTCCTAGCTTTTCTCAGCCATTTTTCTCTACTTAAGGTCTGGCTACTAGGAGTCCTAAAAGCAAGCCCTGGGGTTTTTCACCATCTACTTCCTCGCTATGGTGTCTAAGGGTCTGGAAATGTGTCTGATACCGTATTGGTTGCTTTCTCATTGCTAGGACAAAGTATAGGACCAGAAGCAGCTCAGGGAAGGAAAGGGTATATTTTTGGTCAAAGCTTCAAGAGGTTTTCACAGGAGGGAGGGGAACATGGCAGGAACCGGAAGTTATATCACCACATGAGCAAGCAGGAAGTAGAGAAAAGAGCGGGAGAATGGCAGGCCGCAGGGCTGGTCTCTAACATCACCAGGCCAAAGTTGGTGACCAAGTTCCTCCAGCAAGGCTCTACCTCTTAGAGTTTCCACGACCTTACCAAATATCGCCACCAACTGAAAATCAGGACTGAAACACAGGGAGCCTGTGAGGGGACCTTTTACGTTAGACCATCACAGACGTCAGGTATTCTTAGCTGATACACTTTGCAAGTGAGGAAAAGTGTAAATGACGCAGTGAGGGATATTGCTCAGTTGTGGAGTGCTTGGTACACGTACACAAACACACAGAAAATAAAATAATAAATGTGAAGGCTCAAATGGTATTATTTATGATTCGTATCTTTTTGTTGTTATTGTTGTTTTTCTTTTCTTTCTTTCTTTCTTTCTTTCTTTCTTTTTTTTTTTTTTAGTCTCATTCAAGCCCAAGCAAACATGGAATTCACTATATAGTCTCAGGCTGGCTTAGAACTCACAGTGATTCTCCTATCCTAATCTCAGGATTGCTTGGGATTAGAGGTGTGTGCACCCCCACACCTGGCAGAAGAGAATGCACCAGGGCCTCCAGCCACTACAAAGGAACTCCAGATGCATGCACCACTTTTGTGCATCTGGCTGTAAGTGGGTGCTAGGGAATTGAACTCCCATGTTCTGCATTATAGGCAACTGCCTTCACCACTGAGCCATCTCTCCAGCCCAAGAAATATCTTTTTACAAAGTAAATAATGGCTCCTTAAACTGGTAAGCAAGTTATTAAATTTCTTTCTCGGTCATTTTGTCATATACAACTTATCTATTCCAATTTCTCTTTTTACCTTTTTTAAGTAAAATTATAGATGATAGTAAACATTAAATATATCAAAGCTAATGACATAAGTTATGGCTCCTAGTTTCTTATCTACTTAACAATGATTTGGGTATTTTTAGAAAAAAAAATAAATTGTGGTTTATTGTTTTTAAATCCCTAATATATAGTTCTGTATTTTTGGAATTAGCTGTGCTTTCCTTGAGAAGAGAAAAAATGGAGCACACATCATTTTAACTGATTTTTGAATGTATGTTTAATTTTCAACAACTCTAAAGTAGGTAGGCAATAATATTTTAAATATATGCATGCATAATAACTGGTCTCCACTTCAAATCTGCCTACTAGTCACCATAGAAACACATACAAAGTCCCCTCTGTGTGCCTTCTGGTGTTATCAATGTGAATAAATGCACAGTATGAAATTCAGAGAAGGAAAAATAAGACATTCTTAGCAGCATCTCAGGACATAGGTTTTAATAACTGCAGTAGTCTTAATTCATATTTAAATCTATAGAATATTAACATACATTGTTATATCATTATGCAATGATAATGGAAATATTTCCTTTGTAGCTAAGACATTAATATTAATGCAAACCTAATTTGCATATGTATGAAAGAATAGACGGAACCATCAGTCACTATCCTTTTACCCTGGTCTATGAAGTTAGGAAACATGGCCTTGCTACTGCAGACCCCCAGCACAGCTGAAACAGAAATTGGCCACTGACATTTTATAACTCCTACACATGTGAATGCATGTGCAAACACACACACTACTACCTGTGGCTTACAATGTAAGAGTCCTAAATTATTAAACACTTATGCTAATAGTTTATTCTCTAAAATGGATATTTTAATTGTTATCTTTTGTAGCTCTCTTCTTTGGAACTTCAATCCTTCTTTGTTTTCATTTTCTCTTACTCCTGAATAAGTTTTTTGTTTGCTTCTTTTAAACCATTGTCAATATTTTTAGAGTTATGCATATTGTGCTGGAAATGTTTTACAGCTCGAGTATGATGATGTTTACAAGTTATCTCTCCTCTAAACTATGCTGATCTGCCTGTTTTATCTCTACATATTTATTTCCTTGTATCCATCAATTATGCAGTAACCAATCATCTAATGATCTCTTTCTTTGTCATCTAATAACTCTAACAAAGAGGAAAAGGGTCTAGTAAGAAACAAAATTGAATATTGCATAAAAAAAATGATGGAGGTGGAAAGAATGTTGAAACCAACCAGGTACATTTCATGCTTCCCACTATGGAACCTGAAGACCAGAAACCAGTCTCCTTCTCTCCCTTCCTCCCTCCCTTCCTCCCTCCCTCCTTTCTTCCCTCTCTCCTTCCTTCCCTTCCTTCCTTCCTAATTTCCTCCCTCCCTCCCTCCCTCCCTTCCTTCCTTCCTTCTTTCCTGCCTTTCTTCCTTGCTTCCTTTCTTTCTTTCTATCTTTCTTTTCCTGCAGAAGAATTGTTTTCTGAAATTGAGGCTTTCCATGGTATAATAGGGTCCTCAATCAATTTGCTGAAACAAAAATTAATACATTTTAAAACTTTTTTAAAACTTTCAAGTTTGAACTACAAATGAAAATTTATTTTTGCATTCCAAGAGGTGTGATACCTTTTTCCTATAGCCTGTTTAACTAATGAGGGCCTTTTAGATGGAATAGTAGTTGAAAACTCAACACATTATATATAGATGAATCATTTTTGCAGGTAAAAAGTATCCAATGAGACCTACAAAGGGATAAGAAATATGATCCTAAATATTTTCTCTTCATTTGACATTGATTAGAGTGAATATTTATAAATTTTGAGTCACAATAGTAATTATATTTCATCAGTCCACTAATACTGTGCTATTATTGAGTTTATTTCTTAGAATAAATTCTTAACATATATGCAGTTTTTAAAGTAGTGTATTTGGCTGGGCATGGTGGCACACACCTTTAATCCTAGCATTTGGGAGGCAGAGGTAGAAGGAACACTGAGTTCAAGGCTACCCTGAGACTACATAGTGAATTCCAGGTTATCCTGGGCTAGAGTGAAACCCTTCCTTAAAACAACAACAACAAAATTATAATAATAGAATAAATAAATAAAGTAAAGCATTGAGTTTGATGTGTTAAAAACAGGGTAAAGAAATCATACTTGGTTCATACCTTATCAGTTGATTTTTTTAGGATAGAATCCCAGAACTGCAACATAAGCTGTTATCACAAAGGAAGTTTCCCAAAGTTTCATGAAATGCAAAATGATTTAGTATTTTATTTTACTATAAATACTAATATTTATAAAAGCATCCCATCTCCATTTTAGTTTCATGTGTCTTAAAATGGCTTCTTTAGGGGGGAAAGCTGTCATGGATTATTACTTAATTAGCATATGAACTAACAAAACATACACCTTAGATTGTAGTAGACAAACTTCAAAATAAAAAGAGAATTGTACTTGACAACACATCATATTATCAAGACATGAAAAACATACTTTCTTGGAAGTTATTTTCCAAAATGATGACATCTTGGATGAAATAGCTTGGTTATTAAGTAGACAGAGACTTGTAAACCATCTGTTGTGTATGAGTGTTCTATCAAAAGGAATTAACTCTACTAAAACCAAACAGTATGAGTAAAGGCTGTCTGCCAAGCCTTCAAAATGGCCTATTGGAATAGATGTTAACACCATGTTTGTGAAAAAAAATTTATGCATTGTCACCTGCCTTTTTTTAAAGTGCCTATCTGGTCTTCTTCCAGGCTCCCCAGATAAATAAAATTACCTGCATAAATTTCACTTAGGTGTAGGTGTAACTTAGAGACTCTCACAGCTCTGCTGCTGTTTTCCACAATTTAGCCCTTCCTTTCCATACACCTCTGTCCTTGACTGACAGCCAAGCAAGAAAACAAACTCCACATGCTCCAGTCGCTCGATGGACGTCCAAAGCGGCTGATCTTCATCCACACTTCTCCCTGGAGATGAGCCCATCCGCACCTGGCAATTTCATGTGTCAGTAATTTCGCTCAAGAAATATGAGAGCATATTTTAAATATGGTGTGCCCCCACACAGTTCTAGATGCTGGGGCAGGGCACAGGAACCCAGATGGGTAACAGATTTAAAAAAATGTAAAAACAGAAAGCAAAGCTTTTTCTCATCAGAAGCTTATAATCAGTTTTAGAGAGAATATGTCAACAGCCCTGGAAAATGTAACTAATGTGGAAAGGTGAAGTTATAGATTTTTCCTGCATGGGTTTTAGAAGGATGAGAGAAACTCACCCTGGTATCATAATTTGTGATGGTGAAAAAAAGTCAGACTATAGAAAAATGTTTCTTTAGTTAAAAAAAATTAAAGTCTCTTAATGTTGGCTACAGTGGTTACAAAATTACTTTAGAATTAATAATGGTCTTAGAGGGAAGAAAAAAGTTTCAAAAAATATAGGTACACAGTTTCCTAGCAACTAATTGAAATGTTTTGTAGTTACTTTCAGAACTAGTACAATAGAAAAAAATTGAACTCACGACTAAAAAGAAATGGTATTATAAATTTACTATGTGTGTTTCAAACATGCAGGGCATGGCACCGCAGCTTTGCACACGTTGTTGCATTTAATGTGAGCACATTCTGTCATTAGCGATGTGCATTGACAACCTGTCTTAGGCGAGAACTATTAGACGGCTGGTGTGTGTTCTCTTGGCCAACAAATGGTCCAGGAGATTTGTATCTTGGACTCTGTTCCTTGAAACTTGACCAGACGTCTACAGCACCTATGAAATCGTGGTTGATCATCCTCTAGTAAAGGTAAGCTGATGCACTGCTCACTTACATGGGCTTCAGAGCTAGGTCCTCAAGTTTGAATTCCAGCTCTGCCAATTTCCGCTTGTACAGTCTTAGGCAAGCTGTTTAGACACCCGATATCTTGTTTTCCTCTTAAAGAGACTCTATGAGGATTTTGTATTATCTTTCTTTTTTTTTTTAATTTATTTATTTGAGAGCAACAGACACAGAGAGAAAGATAGTTAGAGGCAGAGAGAGAGAATGGGCGCGCCAGGGCTTCCAGCCTCTGCAAACGAACTCCAGACGCGTGCACCCCCTTGTGCATCTGGCTAACGTGGGACCTGAGGAACCGAGCTTCGAACCGGGGTCCTTAGGCTTCACAGGCAAGCGCTTAACCGCTAAGCCATCTCTCCAGCCCTGTATTATCTTTCTTGTACTTTATGAGAATATATAAACATGTGGTCCCTACAACAGAGCCTGGAGCATGGATGAGCATATTCTATCAACTGGGGAAACACAATATGAAAAGAAAAGCAAACTAGAATAACTCCGTATCATGTTCGTTACAACTGTGGAGGAGCGTTACTAAGCAGAATCCAGTATGTGTGCACACACGTGTGCCATGCCAGGACACTAGAATGTGGGAAGAATGAGGGCACATGAGAAAAAAACAAACAAACAAGCAAACAGGTCAATTGTTTGGAAGACAGTGTGGCTTTGATCACACAGGCAAGGTGGCCTGAAGTCCTTAACACAGGGACCTTGCTCTAACCAGATTAAGCTGGTTCTCTGAAGGCAGTATGGGGCTGGTGGAAATGTGGAATAGGCAGAGAGCAGGTGGGAGGCCTCTGGGCAGGGAGGGGATAATGGGAGAAGACAAGGGTTACATTGAAGATGGAAACAAGAGTGAATGAAGGGTGATTCATTCAACCAGGGAGAACGGGTTGAAGACAGCAGGAAAGTATTTTTACTTACATTGTAACTTCTTGGCCCCCACAGCATACAATCATTTTCTTGATAGATGGCTATTTTAGGTAAAGTCCAAGTAATCTCAAAGTTAATAGTAACAGAAAATATGCCTCCCACTTTTACTTCTCCCTTTCACAAGAAAATAGAGAGTCATTGCACCAACTGATTTTTCCTATTACTGTCCTTCAGAAATGTGTTTGAATTTGACTTTTATGTGTCTTTCATTACCAATTGTCAGAACTGGGAACACTTGAATGGTGACTTTATTGCTGGGCTTTATTGTTAGGCAAGGAACACCAGCGAACTGTCTTCCCTCATATAGTTCAGAAGATTCATTTCTTATTTCTTCCCACTGAAGGGTATTCTGTCACGTTACTGTGATTTTTTTCTTGACTGGATGTCTACTTCCTGTATGACTGTGGTACCGTCTTTTCTGACTTTTAATTACGTAGAAACTTAGTATGGACACATCATGTGTCGGTATCATCATTTCCCTCCTCCCTGCCCCCACTCCACTTAAGGGCCTTCCTTAGTGGGATTGCTGGTATTCCTCATGGGGTTGTGGGTTGTGAGTGGTGAGAGAAGCAGTCAGTCATTGTAGGAAGGGGTCAATCCCTCTGGATGTTCCCTCCTACCTGTGTCTTTTACGTTCTTGCCATCCCCTCTTCCACAGAATTCCCTGGGCCATGGTAGATGTGCTTTTAGTTTATGATAGTGTTGAGTTCTCAGCAGCTTCTGGATTTCTGCTTTGGGTGCCAATCTTTTGATGAAGTCAGACACAATCGAGATGATGTATGTAGTGTTGGTAGCAATAGAATTTTAAGATACCTACTTATGTTTAGAATTATGTGGAGTTGTAAAATAAACAGCACATGACTACTATAAATGCATATGTACTAAGTTTGAAATGTACTTTTCAAGTTACTGTCTATTTATCATCATGGTCGGTGATATGAGACAATGAAGTCTTAATTCTCCAAACCACTTCTTCTGGAAGCAATTCAAATTCTGGTTTCAACTCTTATACACCATACGACCTTGGACACATTACAGAATCTCTTTGTGGCTCAGTTGCTCTATGGAATGCAAAGTGAAACCACGATGAGATATCATCTCACACCCTCAGAAGCTTTTATCAGTAAGGCAAAAGATAAAATGTGTTGGCAAGAATGTGAAGGAAAGAGAACATTTGTACACTGTTGGTGGGAATATAAACTAGTAACAGCCAGTTTGGAAAACTGAATGAACATTCTCTAAAATGCTAAGGAGAGAAATGACATTGGCTATACCAGCTATACTGTTATGGATATTGACCCTAAAGGATTGATATCAGTTTATCCAAGGGGATGCCTGCATGCCCACTAATGCCAGCTTATTGAAATAACATCAGTGCCCATCTGTAGTTCAATGGATGAAGAAAATGTGGCACATATACACAATGGAATACTCTTTAACCTTCATAAAGATGGAAATTGTGTAATTTGTGCCAACATGGATTGAACAAGAGAACAGTATGTTAAGAGACATAAGCTAAGCACAGAAAGACATGTTCTTCCTTACACATGAAACCTAAAGCAATAAGACCCACAGCCATAAGAATAGCCCGGTGATGACACAGGGCGGAGGGCGATGGAGGGGGTGAGCAGAAGAATGAGGGTAGACCAAGTTCATAGGAGGACGTATGGTTTTAGTTTTATTTCAAAGTATACTTAATAGCAGGGAACCTACATCAAAACCACTGTGAGAGTAAAATTCAAATCTTTCATCATAAAAGGTTAAGTATTTAAGGTGATGGATATATCAACTTTCATGATTTAGCTCTTCCACATTGTAGTTTTAAATCCTATTATTTTGCATTTCAAATTTTTATGCAACCATAAATTGTCAATTTATGATTTAAAAGAGTGATATGAGGGCTGGATATACAGCTCAGTGCTAGATCACTACATTCAGGGGTCTCTGAGTTGGAGCCCCGAATCACAAAATAAAATAAAAAATAAATTGACATCAGCTTTGTGCATTATACAGTGAAAGCAGACAGCTCACTGTAGCCCCATGGCAGACAACGATTCATTCGTATACCAGGTGAGTATTTCCTGAGGGTAAAGAAGTCTCTTTCTTTGCCTGAGCAGTGTTGATGATACTTGCAAGCCATGCTAGTAACCTTGAAACAGAAATCTAGATAGACAAATTAAAAAAAAAAAAAAAAAAAAAAAAAAAAAAAAAAAAAAAAAAACTAGCCAGAAAACAGATAGAAAGGGGATATTTTCAAATGCTTTGAATTCTTAAAATAGTTTTTTTTTTTTTTTTTTTTTTTTTTTTTATAGAGGCTAGTGCAGTCATTCGTGTTAAGTATGAATCACAGTAACTACACTGCGGTTCTATTCAGTTTTATGTGTCTTAACGGTCATTTATGAAGGGATTTGCTGTCTTTGGTACAAAAGTGGCACCGCTGGGTACATGTCACAAAGCATATGCTCTCAGACACAAATGAGATTTATCCAGGGAATCAGAACTGAGGCAGGAGACTTGCCCGCCTGAGGGCTTAGCAAGCCACCACCAGTCAGGGCATGTAGCAGCCTTAATGCTTGGAAGCACTCCAACTAATCTGAAGAAAGAAAGAAAAAAAAAAAAAAAAAAAAAAAAAAAAAACCTTTGTAAAGTTATCAATGGAGACGCAAATTTGCATCTCCACACAGCTTCAGAACGCCCTGGGCCCAGGATTTGAAATCAGAAACATATGGACAGATGCCGGACAGGGATTGCCTGAACAAGATCCGCCTCGACTTGGACATCATCTGTAGACAAATCTAAGCTGATTCTCCAGAAGGAATAAGTGGGCGAAACAGTGGATCTTTTCCCAGTTGTGATAATTCAATTCAGTGGTAATCACGGGTAGCCCAGGAGGAATGATAATTCTTTCCCGTCCTCCTCAAAGGCAAGGAGACGGATTCTGTAAGGACTGGCCACAGATGGGCTGGGCTCACACACTAGCTGGATGACTAAATTTGTCCAGGATAAGCAGGAGACTCGGGCTAGCCCACACTTTGGGTGGGCTGCACCCCAGGGCCACTTACCCAAGCCTCCCTGAGTCATCTTCACTCCCACAAGAGGCTCATATTCATTCTTCCTCTGACATTTCATTTAGGATGTCACAGAAAGTCAGCCGTGTGTCACTGGATCAGTTCTTATGCTTGTCTACCTGGCTCATAGGATGCTTCACATAGATGTAGGGAAAGCTGTTATGTCAGGATAAGAAAAACAAAAACAAAAAAGAAAATAAAAAGAGGGGCACCCTAATAAATCTTCAGTTCAGATGATGTTTGTCCACTGTGCAGGGCCAAAAGTGTCACATTGGCCTAGAGGACAGGGAACTGTAGCAAATACACCATTTGCGCTTATCACATCACCTTGGAAAAATTAATACTTTTTTCTCAGATTCATTTTCTCTGTAGCTCTGGGGGAGGCTATGCCCTTTCTCGCAGGTAAGTTAAGTGAGAAAAGGTATCTGAATGCATCTCCATTTCCTGAAACATGACAGAAGCTCCAAAAATTAAAAACTACAAGTTTGGACAGGCGGATCCACTGGTTAAGGGTGTGTCCTATGCAAGCATGTGGGCTTGGAAACCCCTGAGATGCCCTGCATGTCTGTAACCTCAGTATTGCAGGCTGGCGCAGACACCTGAGGGTGAATCGTGGTGTGCGTCCACATCCGCACACACATGTATGCGCACATGCACCTGCTATGTACGTGCACACCACATCACAATACTCTACATGTGCACCTACTCCAAAAATAAAAATGAAGTAACTTTTCTTTAAAGTTTTGAAAGTGAGTAATTCTTCCCTTATTTTTATTTTCTGCAGTTCTCTTTTGTCTACTTGTAAGTCATTTGAGCAATTTTAAAAAGGACCATGTGCTTCCCCCCACCCCTTTCTAACTCTGCAGAAGTTGAGAGAAGACTTACCCGAAGGGAAAGAGTAGAAGGATGTGCAGGAAAGTGAGGCACGCACACTTACAAGTTGTACTAACAATAAAACTGAGGAAGAGGAAACAATGCCTAAAAGTGTGGCTAAAGCTGTTTTTAAGACAACAACAGACATTTTCATTACTGCACATTGCATTACATTTTCACTACTATGAACACGATAAAGATAAAGACAGCCAATAGAAATAATCCTACCAGAAAAGGGGGCAGAAATCTGTTGACCATCCTGAGCTTCAAAAGCAGTCCGGGGCACTTTGAATGTGGTGAATGCTATATTTTGTTTCTGCTTCACCAGAATCACAACACTTTCATATAGTAACTGCACATGTTTATGGGGTACCATGTGAACCTTTGATATGTGCCCACAATGCAAGAGCCCTTTTTCATGTTTACTGTGAAGTTGGGGCTCACACTGTCTACTTCCTCTACAAAGGCCAGTAGCCAAGGAAAGGATTGCATGTGAAACAATGACCACAATGTAAAAAGACCCTTCTCCCATGACCTTTGAAATCAGAGGGTCACTTTCTGAGAAAAGAGGATCAGTGGTTTCACTTGACCTCTTTACTAAGATTTGTCACAAAGCAGACAACAGCCTTCATATCTTACAAATGATTTCAGGGGAGAGCAAAAATGACATCACATTGCCTCTCTGACAGAGCCAAGCCCAGTGTTGGGTTGCTGTCCACATTTTTATGGGACACTCCTTATTCTGCACATTGGATCACATTCCACCAGTGTGATGACATAGAACAGTGAGAGATCAACCTTCTGTTCTTGGCTGACCACAATCTTATTTCTCTATTATTTACGTCAGTTTTATATGCTGTCCATTTCCTTTCACTGTGATGGTCTATATAGGGCCAGACATTTACCTTTTTGGAAGTTCACATGGCATTAAACAAGTATTTGGAAAAAAAAATGTGTTTACCACAGCCTGTTTAGTTTCTTTGAATGCAACCAAATTCTGGATGTGCACCCTGCTCCTGGCCAGTGATTTTCAAACTTCACCATTTCCCTTTTTTGGGGTTATCAGCAGAAGTTGTTTCCAAACCATAATGAATATAAATAAAACAGAACTGCTTTTGTTGGGCAAGGTTAGGAAGAAGCAGCTATTCATCATTTTTCTTGCCAGCCATGAAGCCATCCTAGATGGAGGCGAGGAAGTCGCTGTTCTAATCATTCATTATAACAGAAGCATATGAAGTTGGGGGAAAAAAAATTGCCATTAATCTCTGGAATAGCTCAGAGAATCCAAGATGTGGGGGGTTGAGATAGAATCCAGCATAGACTTCCGAGGAGAAAGAAATCAGGGAGAGGATTCCTGTTTGTCAGGGCTGGAGCCAGACTGAGTTCCTGGTCTCCCTGTTCCTCATGAAGTGACCTTTGGTCATGATGGTTCCAAGGTTCCGGGGCTCCCTTTCCTTTGAGCTGTTGTTGAATAGCTACTTTCTCTGAAGTCTGAGTCAGCCAAGCACTACTGAGAGCTTGAAAACTTCTGTGAACACTGTCCATGATTTCACAATGCAGACAGTAGCTTGACTTCAATGAGAAAGGCCCCAGAGGACCACAGGAGCAGCCCTTGTCACTGTTGCTTGGACCACACACTTCTAACCATCCCCTTTACCCCCCACACACACCTCTCATTCTCTCCCCTAAAGTCAAACTGAAAAAGTATTTTTACTCCTTGCAGAGAGGGACCCTGAGTTTAGCAAAGGTGTCTTTTATCTGCCCCAACAAGAACACTGGAAGACAGGGGACATCTGATGCCAGAAAAATGAATGCAAGATAAAGTGAGCTTTGGGGCCTGGAGAGATGGCTCAGTGATAAATGGTGCTTGCTTACCAAGCCTGTAGACCTGGATTCAATTCTCCAGCCACCCGTGTAAAGCCAGACAGGAACTGGATTGCAGTGAGTGGCAAAAGACCCAGGTGTACCCATATGGTGCCACACCTAGTGGCACACACACAAACACACATCATGTATGCAAATAAATGAATAATTCTTTGAAGAAGAAAATGTGAACTTCATTTCTATTTCTACCACTTCCACTTTTGTTCCTTTTTTTTAATCTAGAGGTAGCAAGGCATGCCTGCTTCTCAAACCAGAGTGGTTGGAGAAAGTAGCTTAAAAAATAAAAAGGCATGACTTTTAGACAGACAACTTCATTTATTCCTTTATTACACACACACACACACACACACACACACACATACACACTCACACACACATCATATGTATATCTATATCTATCTATCTAGATATATATATATATATATATATATATCTAGATATATATATATACACATACACACACACACACACACACAGCACACACACATATTTTTCCAGAACAGGCATTATTTCTGGTGTGGTTTGTGGCATTTTCTTTGCTCCCTAATGATTTCCTGGGCATAGCCTTTTCCATATGTGGACATAATTGTTGCTTGTTAGCCGTTCTGGAAACTGGATGGCAATGCGATGGCTGGGCATTTGCATAGAACTTTGCCCCTAAAATGATGAAATGTTCTGAGAGAAGTCTTAAAATAATTGTGTGTGTGTGTGTGTGTGTGTGTGTGTGTGTGTGTGTTTACACATGTGCATTAGGACAGCAGCAGAAATCAGCACGTTTGTATTATTTGATTTTCTGGGACAAAAGTATATATCCATGATATGTGACCTTCCGGGTACTTTAGTGACTAACTGCAGGAGTAGCTTGTTAAAAAGCTTATTAAAGTTTAAAAACAAACAAACTGCAGTGGCTCCTTGGCCCCAGGGCATCGCTTGATGTCCACGGCATACACACAGCTCTCCAGTAGCCGTCTGTACATGGTCCCCATCCCTGAGCCTCCAGCAGGAACATCATGCTTACAGCTTCCAAAGGTTTTTATGTTTTGTTTTTTTTTTTTTAAATGAAACCACAAAGAATGTTTGCAATGATTTTCTCTTGGTTGTACGGACTGATGGCTTTCCTTGAGGAGAATGCCTTAAGCTAAAACAAAGCCACATTCATTCAAAATATATTGTTTAGTAATTGCACAGGCCCTGGATTTTGTAAAACTTAACTTGCAATGCCAGAGTTTTAGTTTTCTGGGAAAGGTTTAAAGACAAAGAAAAAAAAAAAAGAGCAGGAAGACCCTTTGAGGGCAGAGTGTTAAGAAGTCAGCTATGCCAAGGGCAAGGGTAGTTCAAGCAATGAGCATTGAAGGGAAAGTAGTGTGGATGTGATTTTGTCTTGGGGTCACTCAGGAGCACCTGGCTGGCTTTATTTATAAGGCAATTGTCAACTCAATCTCTAGGACACAGATGAGGTAAAACACAGGGTGGAGCATTATTCTCCATCATCTGTAACTTCTCAAATGCAACCTCCGTGCTGAAATTCCAGGGAGAACATAAGTGAGTCCAATAAAGAAACCTGTCAGTCAGTCCAGTGTGTTTATTTATTAACCCCATGTGCCAGGCACCGTTCTCACCAGTAAGAAACGATACAAAAGAAAGGGCAGTTATAACCCTCACAACCTCCTGAGAGCAAATGGATTAAATCTGTGCACTGACACACACACGCACACACACACACACACTATGTGGGTGGTCAGAAGCTTCAAAAGTACGGACATGCAATGTGTTCATTTAGGTAACTCCTGATTAGAAAACTAAACTTCCACAATTAGAAAGACTGATGACAAACGAATTAAATTACAAATGGATCAAGGTAGATTGCTGAGGCATGTACTTTTATGGGTCTCATTATGCTATTAAAATTTCAAACAATCCCCTCCATGTTGCAAAATTTCCAAAACACTTTTGGAGCACATTTGCTGTGCAAATACGGAATCTCACTGATGTGGAGGTAGTACAAAGTTGAATAAAATAACGAGGTTTGTAGCCAGTGAACTTTAAATTCCTTCTGTCAACCCCTAGCTCTGTGAAGGTAGAGAAGACAAATGGAGGAACGGGACCCCATTTCCACAGAGATTTCACAGGAGGAGATGAACCCTGAGCAATTGTGACTTATATTTTATTTTCCAGTGCTGGGGATGTAACCCAGGCTCTCCTGCAGGCTAAGCTTATGAAGTCTGCTACTCAAGAACACATCCATTCCCCGAAGGTGAAGAGGGGGAAGGGAGTAGACTAGGAAGTAGCAAGCCAAGATGTCGAGTTGGTTGACCCCCCCCCCCGCCCCCCAAGATGTCCAAAGAGAGATGTCGTCACATTTCAGCAGACAGCAACTGGTCTGGTCCAGCAGTGTATCGCCTCGCCCAGGCTCCACCTCAGTTTTAGAAACATTGTTATATTGGCCCACTCTGAGCACAGTTTGCATTGACTAACCAAAGGACTTCTGATTTCCATGAATATATATATATATATATATATGCATGTATGTATGTTTTATTTTCACTATCCAAGAAGCTTCATCTTCTGTTTTCTCTTTCCGATGGCCTTGCCTGTGCCCTCATCACTTGCATTTTCTGTCCCTCCGACCAGCAGGCACGCTGCATGCTGCCAGAGAGACTCCCCGTCACACAAGTGGAACCATCCTGGGCTCTGCTGACGTGTGTTTCTTCCCTCCAGAACCCCAGGGCTCAGCACCAAGCCCAAGACTTTGCGATTTTTTTTTTTTTCCCAATTGCGGATTTTGGCGCTTTCTCAACTTTCTTGCATAAAGGCGACTCCTTGAACCACCAGGGCTCAGGCCATCCTAGGAATGTATGCGAAAGGCTAGACCTAGTGAGGCTATGGGAGCTGGGCACTGATTGGCAGCTGCTGCCAAGCGGTATGTGGTACCTTGACTTCACGGGGCAGGGACTGCTGCCACCACCGCCACCAGGGTTCTTCGCAGGGCGCGCTCGAGGCAGCAGGACGTTTGTGAGACGCAGGTCCCAATTTGGGCCTTGCAAAGCTCTGCCCTTTGGCTCTGCTATCCGGTTTCCAAGGACCCCGCACCGCACAAAGTCTGGGAGTGGGAATCCCCTTAGAAATAACAAGTCACAGCCTCGGAGCGCGGGACGCGTGCTGTGTGTGTGTGTGTGTGTGTGTGTGTGTGTGTGTGTGTGTATTTCCCTACTTTTTTTTCTTTTTTTTTGGCAGTCTCTTTGAGGATCCCGCGGGCTCCTTATTTGGGGTTAGGGGCGCCCTGGGAGAGGAAGCCTGGGCCGCCTGGCGGCATTCCTCGCCGGCAGTGGGGGGTCCCGTCTGCGGCGCCCCCCAACCCCAGCACCCCGTCTGCGCCGGCACCTGTCGGCGGGGCAGCTGGCGGTCTCTCCCCGCCCGCCCCCCGCTCGCCCCGCGCCCCCGCCCCGCGCCGCCCCGCCGCCAGGGGGAAGGTGGAGCCGGGGAGGGGACGAGCGACGTCCCGGGGCCCGCCAGGCCTTCCCAGCGCAGCCGGCTCCGCCGCCACCATCACCGCGTGCCGGAGCAGACCCGGGAAGGAGGGAGGGGGGGACTTGGGGAGGATGGAGCCCCCGCGCCCCACCGCCCACCGTGCCCAGCAACAGAAGCTCCCCAACTTCCATCGCCACCGACTCCAGCCAGGTGGTGGCTCGGTCGGAGCGGACTCCCAGATCGCCTCGGGGGACCCCCCCCCCCTCCTCCTCCTCCTCCTGCCCAAACACCCCACCCAGCCCGGAGCACAGCCCGGCGGGCGCGCCGGGTGGCCCTGCCGCCCCCACCCCGCCCCGGGGGACCCACCCGCGGCGCTCGCGGCGGGCTCCCTCGCCCGGCCCCCTCCCCCTCGGGCTGGGGGGTTGGGGGTGGGGCGGGCGCGGGCCGGGCCGCATCTCCCGGCAGCTTCGTCATTGATCCCAAGGTGCTCGCGTCCGCAGACCCGGCCCCGGGACGGAGGGAGTCCGGGCGCGCGCGCGCGCGAGACCCCGGGGTCCTCGCCCCCGAGCCGTCCCCACCCTGACTGACAGGTGCCGTTTGCAAGCGGCCTGCGGTGACTGCTCCCCTCTCCGACACCCCCCCCCCGCACACCCCCACCCACCATCCACCCGGGCTCTCCCCCACCCCACCCCGGCGTCCCCTCCCCTCTCCCCTCCTTCCCTCCTTCGCACACACCCCCACCCACCCAGCACTTCGGCGCAGCTCAGGATCTGTTTAAACCTTGGGAAACTGGTTCAGGTCCAGGCTTTCCTTTGATCCTTAAAAGAGAGAGAGAGAGAGTGAGAGAGAGAGAGAGAGTGAGAGAGAGGGGGTTAAAACAAAAAGAAGGGAAGAAAAACTGGAGACACAGAAGAGGGCTGGAGGAAGAAAAGTTTTGGATGGGATTATGTGGAAATTACCCCGCGAGGCTCGGCGCTTCCAGCCCAGCGCAGCCGTCCCGTGGCGGGGCTGAGCCTCGGCGTCGCCGCTCCCCCAGCGCCCGCGCCCGCGCCCGCGCCCGCCGCCACTGAGCTCTCGCCCCCGGCAGCCCAATGCACGTCCTCGGCCTCCTGCTCCTGCTCACATCCGCCCTGGCCGGCCGGAGTCCCGGCGCTCGCGCGGAGGCCAACCCCAGCGGCAAGTTCCAGTTCTCCAGCGACAAGGAGCAGAACGGTGAGTCCCCGGCTCCCCCGGCGCCCGCCCGCCCCGGCCTTGTGCGCGCACCGCGGAGGACCCGCGAGCCCCGCCGCCCGCCCGCCCGTCACCCGCCGCCGCCGCCGCCGCCGCCGGGGGGTGCAGAGGCGCGCGCGCCCCTCAGTCGGCCTCGCACACTTGTTTATTTATTTATTTATACTTTTTGTGTGTGTGTGTGTGTGTGTGTGTGTATGTGTGTGTGTGTGTGGTGGGGGGTTGTTCCAAAGTTTGCAGCAACTTTGGGAGCTGTCCTGTCTGCACTGGGTAGCCTAGGCTGGGAGAGGACTTTCTGGGGGCGAGATTGGGGACTTAAGTTCTTCCTACGTTGTAAGGTCGTGGATGTCACAGGTCCAAGTTCAAGACCTGGCTGTAGAAAACGGAATCCAAATTGCAGCAGTTTTGGCATGTTTGACTTTATGTATGTGTGTGTGTGTACACACAGACACACACACACACACATATATATGTGTGTGTGTGTATATATATATGTATATGTATATGTATGTGTATATATATACATACATACATATATACACACACACACACATACATACACACACGCATATTGGGCTTCAAAAAATGCATCAGCTGCGTTGATTGAAACACTCTTATGAGAAGGTATACACGAACAAGTATGCAATAAGTACAGAAGTCAAAAAGCAGAAAAATATATTTCTCTTGCACTTAAGAAAACAGTGCCTTTGTGCCCTGGGGCCGTCACCTTTCTGGTGGTGTGGTTTTTGTACGTGTTAGTGAATGACTGCTATTTTGTGTGTGTTGGAAACGACTTAATCCTGCATAGGAAATGAGAATTACTTTCAGCTTTCAAGTGTACCTGAAATGTTTAGAAAACTCTCAGATGCAAGTTCCCCTGGGCTGGGATTGCACAGAGCTGGAGAAAGACTCCTTTCATAAGCCCAGAGAAGGTTCCCGGGGTGTGTAATTTGCTTAGCCTCTGAACCCCATATGATTTACATCATGCAATTTCTAAACACTTTTTGCTCTCGATCTACCATTATGAAGTCATTTTGAGACTCCTTTGTAAATAGAAATTTTATCCTGCGCATGAAACCACAATGTTAATGTAGTCTGCCTAAAATTGGAATATTAAACACCCTGTTTACAAGTGGTGGTTGTTACTGGTATTTGAAGTGAAATGTGCATGCTTTTCTGCTCTGAATGCCATCTGTTTACAATGTGAGTTCACTAACCAGGTGAGATGAAGGGACGGACGCAAACAGATACTTGGAAAATCAGAATGGAATGCACTCTATTTTTAAGTCATAATGAGTTTTTCTGTATATGGGAGAGTCTTTTCAAAGTGTCAGCTCTGAATTTAAACTCCGTAAATTCATCTTTAAATTAAATTAAATTAAAACAAAACAAAACCACAGAGCCCTAGAGTCTAAAAATGCACAGGGATTCCTGGAGCTTTTGTAGACAATTTTTTCCCATTTGTTGCTTCTGTACCGACATGGTATCACATGTTCCAGCCAGTATCAAGTGGTGCCTTGCTACTTGCTAATGTGATGGCACATGGCACCTGCAGGCTCCTTGACCTGCTGATCAAAGGGCAGCCCTGGGCTCTATCTACAACAGGGCCTGCAGAGGAGGGCTGGGGCTGAGGGAAGTGATCAGAGGCGCTATGGCATCAGCTGTACCCAGGCAGGACACACATCTGACCAATCTTTGTTCTCTCTCAGGGGAAATGCATTATCTTCTTCTCACCAGACCTGCATCTCCATAGCAAGGGTACACGGTATTCCTTCTGACTTGCTCCTGTGTAGAGCGCTTCTCCTATTGACATACCCTAGCATCTCTGCCCTCCCCTTTCAGCTGGGCCTTCTCCTGCCCTGTCCTTGATTCATACGCTCTGAGACGGGCCCTAGAGCCTTCAGACATTCAGCCATTGGCCACTTCACTGAGTAAGCTCACATCCTCCCAAGAGGTGAGTTCAGCCAGCCGGGCTACAGAGATTCTGGTGCCATCTGAGGCTAGGCCATTTTCATTCCTAAGATGCATGATACTAAAAATAGCCCAGTTGTTTCCTAATCTGTGGGCAAGAGGATTGGGCTATGTTTAGCTTTTAGAGGGTTGGCAGCAGCAAGTGAAGCAGGAACAGAGGGGAACCTCTCACCTTATAGGTTTTGGCCTCAAGGAGAGGTGGGGCTGGCCAACGCTAGGGGGCAATATAGAGCTGTGTTTCTGCACGTGCTAGCTTGATTTTCATGCTTCAAGGTTCCAGGATTTGAGGACAGCAGGTGGGTTTGGAAGACGACCTACCCCCCCCCCCCCCCCCACGGAATGTGACCATATTTCCTGGAACAACAGCAGCCTCTTCCTCTTCCTAGACTTCACTACTTCCCATTTCCCTATTTGGGTATTTTTCACCCTCGTGTTGGGTTGTGACTTGCGTTTGGTTTGCCCTCCTGGTCTGTTTCCATATCACCTAGTTCTGTAAGTGCAGCCATCTGAAGACTACCTTGTGGAGAGTGCCAAGGGCTACTTTGGCAAAAGGCAAAGAAAAAAAAATGTTCAAATTGTTCTTTTCTTGTGATAAACACTCAATGTGTCTTCAAGAATCCCTCCCCAAGATACTCTTTCCATTCTCCCAAATGGTGTTCGCACATTCAAACCCCAGTCCGGCTCAGTTTCGGTATTCATGGGGTGTCCTGAGTTCAAATTGAGGGCTAGCTGTGTCATAGCTAATGCTAGGTTACAGTGAGACTGGGTGGAGTACGTGCACCTGCCTCTAAGTTAAGGATGGGTGCCATTCACCCAGTCACTTGTCACCTGGCTTTTGTTTTAGTGTAAGATTACTGCTCTTGTCTCCTTAATGTAAAAATAGTTTTAACCCCCAACAATATACATTTCTTTTGTTTCATGCTAGAGATGGAACCCAGGGCTTCATGCATTTTGATATAGGCTGGCATTGGTTCCCCACAAACCCCTTCATCTTCTTTCTGAATGTTAAACCCTAACATCACACATGCCAAAACATGCCAAAAAACAAGCTTTTCAGATTTAACTCAAGGGAAGAGATTAAAAAAAATAATAACACTGGCTTACTTTGAGGTGTGCTTTTGGTTGGTGAAATGTTCTTGTAACTATGGGGAAAATTCCAATATAAATGATAACTGATTTCAGGGAACTATCCATTATAACAGGAGTAAATTCATAAATGAAGCTTCTGAGTTTAAGTAGAAGCAATCATATACATGTATCTGTGTGGATATATAAATATAGATAGATAGATGTACCTTCAGATACGTGTATATATATTTAGAAATAACCAAGCTAAAAACTTACTTTGTCCATTACATACAGCCAAAATGGATGGCGAATATAAATTTGTTGGTTGAGAATGCTTAACTTCCTTTATGTCACCAGAGAATAATTTTCATGGAGCCATGACCTGGAACATGCTCCTTTCCCCACTTTTTAAATCTGTTTTGACTTTGGATGCGTCTTTCTTAGTTTGGGCTAGTGTGAGAGCATTGATTACCGTATGTGCTCTTTTCTTCAGGGACTTTTAGGTTGCGGCATAATTCACCTTGGGATCAAGGGTCCACTAGGAATGCCTTTAGATTTTGGTGCACTATTAGTGCTGGCTTTTTCTTCTTAATGCTGTCATCTGCCTGTGTATAACAAAACTGGGCCCAACCCCCACCTTCTTTTGGTTCCAGACTCAAAGCTCTTTTACTAACAAGTATTGAATTACATCTTTCAAAAGGTGCCCAACTGTATATAAGCTCTGACTGAGGACTGAAGAGACTTTCCTACAACACAGTCTTTAAGTTTTCGTGCATGACCTTTGTGACATTTATTTTTGTTACTTAGGACATTAGGAAAAAAAAAAAAGAAAGAAAGACTTCCTCCTGAGTGTTCTGTTTAAGAGAGTTGAGGAAGCTCATAAGTAAAGTACTATTATGTAATGATGAATTTTGTTTTCTACAATAGGTGATGAACAGAAGCCTGATTCTACTTGATGGGAATTTTCTTCCCTACCAACTGTTTTCCTGTATACTGAATCTGATACACATTACACTCAAATCTAAACAGGGCTTAGGCAGTATGAAAGTTCCGTAGGAAGCTTTGGGACTGCCGTAATGCATTAGTTGTAAACAGACGTTAGGCTGAGGGGCTGAGCTTCCTCTTCAGTGCTGTCTTATGAAGTTTCTCTTCAGCCAACAGAAGCTCAGCTGTGTCCTTTCTTTCTTCATCCTTTCCAAAACTCCTTCTTTCCTGACTTATTTGTGTTCACTCCTACATCATAGTACTACAGGGCTAAGGTTCTATTTTTTCTATACATTTTCACATCTTTTACTTAAATATTTTATCCTATTCAAAAGTTCTAATGATTAAGTGATATGTCAATTCACAAAATTCTACTCAAACCTAATATTTCCAAGCCTAATAAAGTGTTTTTCCCCCCATTTGTCTTATGTCAGTTACCATGGAAAGTCATGAAGTCCATTCATTGACTAGTATTAGAGCCTTGGGCAATTTCAAAACCCTTTGTATGTAACCAGAATATTTATATGACTCATGAAGTCTCCAATTCACTTCTTAGAACAGCCTCGTTACGTTATTCATTTCTGCCTGCGATTGAATCATGAGCCGATTTTCAATTGGTGTGCCCCAGTACTGAAGTACCATACTGACTGTTAAAACAGTGCCATGTTGGCAATGGATTGAGAAAGAGAACCTCCCCCAGCATGTGGGGACCACCCAGACACAAGTGAACCTTCAACTCTGGCGCCTGACTGGTCAGTGTCCCTGCCTTGTCTATCATACACCTTCTTGATACTTGTAGATGTGGACAACTTAGTTCATAATGGAGTTAAAATCCTACCTGGCATTGGTTCCTTGGGTTCTTGTTATTGGTAGTTCAGGCCTTTCCAACATTTGAGGGACTTGGAACAAGGAGGGGTTCTGGATTTTTTTCAGTTTCTGCCCTACCTTCATCCTGGAGCCCCAGGAAAGGTTGGGAGGAAGACATGACAACCTTTTCCCTGGAACATGGGCTCTCAGACCTCAGTTGGCTGCTCCTACCTCCCTGACTAAGATTTACCCTTTGGGTTTATATGGGTGGTACCCCCCCGCCTCATGGATATTTGATGGATCACATTCCAAGACAGGTCTTTCTGAATCATTTGGTCCAAACTAGCTACATATCTCATCAAGGTTAATTAATTCCACTTACCGCACTTTGATATTCCTCTTGCTCTTTCTTGATTCTTTTATTGTCTATCTATTCTTCCCTACTCTTACCATGGAATCCAAGTTCTTTGAGAGCATAGACCCAGCCTAACTTGTTCTCTGTCAGAACTATAGTGCTGAGAACAGGGTGTGGTGGATAGTGTCTACCCGGTAAACATTCATTAACAGTTCTTGGATATACAGTGTCTTTTGAAAATGAGACCATGGCATATGCTATAACAGTAGACCTTTGAAGGTCTTTGAAAGTGTGTTTCATACTGTTTGATATTTTTCATAAGAAGAAAAGCTCAAGAATGATGGGCCATGCCAGAATTCTACTTTATAATCTTGGCGAATGTACCATGTCACCAAGTCAGCACATACTAAATAGTGGTCAGGTTTTCTCGACCTTGTGTTGCTGACTGTCTTTAAGGTACAGTTGGTATGCATTCATTGTGTTACCTGAGGATGGAGATATATGTGGGCCGAGGACTCCTGAGATTGGTGAACAGATAGGAGCCCTGCACAATGTGAGTGCTTTTTACCTTGTGTTTTGGATCATGGGTAACTTGTACCAGAAAAGAGTGGAAATCATCAGCAACTATTGCACTTGGGATCTAATATCTGCGAGGGTCCCAGGAGCCTAAAAACTCACCAATGAGACAATTGAATGAGACCTTAGAGAACTGAAGTATATAGGCAAGATCACTTGTGAATGCAGTACTAGTCAATTGCTGGTGTGTTTTTCCTTTTTTTAGAACAAGTTCTGTAAACAGAATTATGTGGTCAGATTCCTGACACTTAAAAAAATATTTTTATTTATTATTTTTGAGAAGGGGGGAGAAGGAGAGAGAATGGGTACACCAGGGCCTCTAGCTGCTGCAAACAAACCACAGATGCATGTACCACTTTGTGCATCTGGCTTTACATAGGTACTAGGGAACCAAACTAGGATTGTTAGGTTTTCCAGGCAAGAACTTTATCCACGGAGCCATCTCTCCAGCCCAATCCTGACACTTTAATAATAGGATTTCTTTTATTTTTAAGTTGTGAAAGTCATAAATATTTTATTTTTATTTATTTATTTATATATTTTGACAGAGAAAGTGAGAGAATGGACGTGCCAGGGTCTCCAGCCACTGCAAACGAACTCCAGATGCATGTGTCCCCTTGTGCATCTGGCTAATGTGGGTCCAGGGGAATGGAATGAGGTCCTTTGTCTTTGCAGGCAAATACCTTAACTGCTAAGCTATCTCTCCAGCCCAATAATAGGATTTCTTCTTTAAGAAAATATTTCTATTTATTTTAAAGAAGAGGGAGAAAGAAGACCATACAGAACCTTTTTCCACTGCAAATGAACTCAAAACACATGCACCACTTTGGACATCTGGCTTTATGTGGGTCTTGGAGAATTGAGCCCAGCACTTAGGATTTGTAAGGAAGTGCCTTTAAATGCTGGGCCATCTCTTGAGCTCCAGAATTTCTTTACCATGAAGGAAAATTTTGTGCTTTGCAGATGAGATGAGATAGGAAGCATCAGTCTTAAAATACTGTTGTTAGGATACTAAGAAAGTGATGTCACCGTAACCACCTTACCTTCATAGAATAGTTCGTGCAGCAAATATGTCTTGCATTTCTTCTCTTACATAGATGCCTGATAGTTTGGCAAGACTGGAAACACTGCCTTTAAAATTCCTACCATGACTGTTTAGAATCTTATTTCAAGTAGGTATACTGTGTTCAAAGATGAATGATTTTTTTTTAAATTTTTTTGTTCATTTTTTATTTATTTATTTGAGAGCAACAGACACAGAAAGAAAGACAGATAGAGGGAGAGAGAGAGAATGGGCGCGCCAGGGCTTCCAGCCTCTGCAAACGAACTCCAGACGCGTGCGCCCCCTTGTGCATCTGGCTAACGTGGGACCTGAGGAACCGAGCCTCGAACCAGGGTCCATAGACTTCATAGGCGAGCGTTTAACCACTAAGCCATCTCTCCAGCCCAAGAAGAATGATTTTTAACTGAATATTTTCATTGAGTAGTTGATGGTGATGGAGACCATGGCTGACTTCAGCAAGCCGGGAGGCAACAGGGAGCTTTGTTTAGATATTTTTTAAGACTTCAGCCTCTTGGGAGTGCCAGTTTGTCTCACGTGATGGAACGCTTGCTTAGCATTTCTGAAACCCTGGGTTTGATTCACAGTACCACATGCACCAAGCGTGGTATACATCTGTAATCCCAGTACTCCTAAATAAGTAGAAGCCAGAGGAAATGGAAGGCTAAGGTTATCCTGAGCTGCACAGTGAGTTAGGGAGCAACCTGGAATACATGATGCCCTGCGTCAAAAAAAGAAACCCACCAGACAGCAAAGCCTTCCAACATTTTGTTTAACCCGGTGTTTCATTAAATGTTGCATAGATTATAAATAGTAATGCTCACAGGATTATGGCAAACCAAGTGTGTTATTCTTTTAAAATAGATTTAATGCATCTCTTTACATTTATTCACACTGTATTGTATAATCTACTCAGAAATCCATTTTTGTCTTCCAGGACAAGAGTATGATGAAATAAATTCTCAACAATAGATCAGTGACTTGCCTTGTTACTATTTCTTGCTTGTTAACATTTTGTTTGCAAAGTTCTTCAATTTGAACTCAAAGGGAGCTTATAATTTTAAAGACAAGCTATACTAAAGACATTTAGCACCAAAGCCAAGTGGTTACAAATTGATATTTTGGTGATTAACTCATTTTGCTGTTACCTTCATAAAAAATGCACTCTAAGATCCACTGAATTTATGTTATTAGATTGCCATAATACTTCATAGGTCCTCTTCTAACCCCTTGGTCGCTACACAGTGTCCTCTCTGGACATTTGTCTGGATTCTTACCTGAACCTCTTTGCAAGGCTAGCCTAACTGAGTTTGCATTCTTGGTGGTCTCTCTCTCTCTCTCTCTCTCCATGTTTTTGTTTCTTTCCAAATGTGATTGAGTCATTTCGTAACCAGACTCAATGGGTGTTGGTTGATGCTGGACTCCTTGAGGAAAGCCAGCATGTCAGCATGTCTCAGCTCCACAAGGGACTTTAATGTTGGCACAAAGTGGTAGGTTTTCATTGCCGCTCTGTCCCTTCTACATTGGTAGGCCAGCAAGAACAGCCAGGAGAAACGTAGAACAGGCAGTGTGGGGATGGCTCTCAGGGTCTCTGGGCGCCTGTGCGCTTCTAGTTTTGCTAGCTTCATGACACCCAAGGGGCGCCTGCTACAGACTTCATGCGTGCTTGTCACTTGCCGTGTTACGTACTTTGCTGCAAACATTCCCATGAGGTGTTCAGATACACAGGTAGCTTAGTGGAATTCCCACAGCTGGTCAATGTTTCTACCTAGATCTGTCCCCAAGCCTTGTCTCAGAGCCACATGCCTCTTCTTACGTAAGCAAAGTCTTCTAATGTTTTATTCGAATACTATTTCAATCAGCAAATCTAGTGAACATGTGGTGTATGCTGAGCTGGGGCCTGGGTTCAGGATACACGATGAAGTTGCTCTCTTTCCTACTTGTTTTGGTGTCTGGTCTCCTTTTGTAGATCTGGCTGGCTCTGATCTCAACATCTCAAGAGCCCAGACTGGCTGGCTTTAAGACTCTTTTTCTTTTTCTTTTCTTTTTTTTTTTTTTTGAGGTAGGGTCTCACTCTAGCTCAGGCTGACCTGGAATTCACTATGTAGTCTCAGGATGGCCTTGAACTCATGGCGTTCCTCCTACCTCTCCTGAGTGCTGGGATTAAAGGCGTGGACCACCATGCCTGGCTGCTTTTAGACTCTTGATCCTCCTGCCTCAGCTCAGGGCAGTTAGTGTTGGGGAGAAGCTTGTCGCGGCAGGCTAGCAGAGCCTTCCTTTGTGCCCTGATCCGAGTTAGGTGTATTGGAGCACTAAGTGTTTATGACAAAGATCCTGCCTTGGTCAACTCAATGGTTGATCTCACCTGGACAGGAAGTCCATGGAGAAAAGTTATTTTAGGGATGAACTGACTTATTTTGAAACACATTTTTGGGATAAAAAAAAAAAAAATTGGAAAACATGCTAGGCAGTGGGAATGACCTGAACAAACATTCAGAGGCAAGAAAAGCTAAGTCGTGGATGAGTCGAGGGAAGAGCCGGAAGGAAGCGCAGTGGCAGGAAACGTGTGGAAAGCAGTCCTGCCCTCACATAGCTGAACTCGTGTCTGGTCTCCTTTTGTAGGTCTGGCCAGCTCTCCTCTCAGTACTGTAGACCAGACTGGCTTTACGGCTCTTGATCCTCATCTCTCTGAATGAGAGGGCAGTGAGGGTCCCCGAGAACCTTGTCCCAGAGGGCCTGGTGAGCGTGCTTCCTGCAGGTAGGCAGTACACAGAAGGAAGACCAGTTGTCATGAAGACAGGAAGCTTAGGATTCTGTACCAACCGATTTACTTTTATTCTTCTCTCAGCAAGCTGGCCAGAGCAAGATTCTGCTTTGGTGCCCATCCTCAACTCTTGGTTGCTGGAAATTTTCCGCCCAGTCCTTGAGCACGTTTGCAGTTCTGAGCTGGCCGGGAAGTGCGGCATGTGGCCTTCCTTCCAGCTCCCGGTGTCCACAGGATTCTGCGCTGCCTCCTTCATTTATGTAAACCAAGAAGTATTTTCACACTTCATTCATAAACTGAATGGCAGGCAGAAGGAGGTTGTCTGAGGCCTCTGGAGGTGTATAACACAGGCAGGTTCCAGAATATGGCATTAGTATAATGCAGGTACAACTACACACACACACATACTGGCCTTAACCTTTGGAGCAGCATTTGAAATTTAGTAGGACATCCATTCCACAGAGGTGTCTTTGCAAAGGGTAACTGTATCACTTCTCCAGTTCAGTCTGTTCTTGTCGTGTAGACATGCCTTGCTAACAATATCTCATGGTACTTTTCTTAAGTACCATGGAAATGACTCAATTATCTTGCTGGATGCACTCTCTTGTTACCATGCCATTTTTTTTTTTTTTTTTTTTTTCTTGGTGGGAATACTGTGTACACTGTAGGAAATAGATGTTGCTGGGTAAATGCTGTTTTAAGCAGATCAGTGTTTGAAATATAGAGGTCTCTGATTTAAGTGTGCTCAGCTGGCCATGGCACCTGCCCTTGGAAACCTGGTAAAGAGAGTTACCAGCAACAACAAAGGTTATACGCATGTGTATTTAATCACGTGCTTCGTTCTCACTAACAATTTTTGCTAGCTGTTTGTCAGAACATCTGTCTTTGAAATGGTCATATTACTTATCCTTTTTTCCATTGAGAAATAAATCACAGCTTATTTCCCATGTTGTCACGCATATTCATGGTCTGGGGTGATTAGAATTGCAAATTGGAAGTCCTTAAAACATTCTGATATCTTTTTCCATGAACGATGACGTTTTGCTTGAAATGGGAGCAAATGTAAGGAAATGAGAAGAAAGACATATTCAGTTTCCACATGGGGACTTCCTTACTAGGCTTGGTGTAAAGGAAAGATTCCAGGCATTCATTTCTGATTGTTCACATTTTAAACCTAGACATGGTAACAGGTGGGGCGCAAATTGCTTAAAGAACACGAGGAAAGCAGAGAAATCCTCAATAACTCTTAGTGGAGTGTGACTTCCTGTAAAGCTCTCACATTCAGAAGATGTCAACATTCAGCTGGTGGTTGTGAGTGTAAGATCCTGGGTTCTATCCATACCGATGAAAATAAATACAAGAATAAATGGAGTTGAACTTCTTAGACTAAATTGTGGGTGTGTGCACAGTCTGAAGAGGAGACTAAAAGTTGGATAATGCTTAACAAAGAAAGCAAGGGTCTGCACATCCTCAGCTAGGAGCAGGTGTGCTACAGGCTGAGCTTGCACTGATGTCACAGGTAATGGAAGATAATTAAACAGGATTCTGTGATGTCTCCAAAAGCACACATGTGATCACTGTCTTCAATTTCTAGCCAAGTGTGCCCTGTTTCTGGAGTCTGCATGGTGAATATGAGCACAAACAGCCTTACTACACAGAGATGACTCACCCCAGGACATGGGCATCTTTCTAGTCTCAGATGCATTAGCATATACTTTAGAGATTTGTGTGATGAGTTTAAATGTATTTTTGTTCCGTGTCAATTGTTGTAGATCAAATTGCTCTCATTTTTTCTAGGAAGAAAAAAAAAAAAAACATGCATCTAAAAATAGCAGTATTTTTTCAGGATTTATCCAGGACACTGTAAATTCAAGTCTAGAAACTTCATTGATAAATGTGAAAACATTAAGTAATGGTGTTCATATTTGTCTTCTTGAGAATATTAGCAGGCATGAGTTTAAAGGCAAGATTAAGCATGTAAAATAAGGAATTAAATGATTTTTCTGTTTCCTAATATATATTTTTTCTACTTGTGGAAAATTTATTTTTAATTTGTACCGATAACTTTTAATAGGCGTCAGTTGGGCACCCCATTAAGCTAACTGCTTTAAAATGGTTTTCTTTTAGAAGTTGACATTCGCATCTTAATAAATCAATCAGAGGGTCTGAATTTCACATGTTCCTTGTAGTCTTTCTGAGTGGTGTGCCCACAATGGCAAAACACTCCCAAGGTGCAAATCTTCTGGAAGTCATGCAAATGTCACACTTATACTTGGGGAAAAAAGGAAAACTAAGACTTATTTGCTGTATCTGCCGAACATTTAGAACCGCATAAAACACAGGAATACGTTTGGCATGTGGGAATGTGTGGTGTTTCCAAACTGCAAACATTGTTCTACACAGTTGCCCGGTAGTGGTGAATTATATGAGCCCACGTCCATCGAAGCAAGTCTTGTTTAACTAGCTTGTGGTTCTGGGGCTCATTCAAACACTCTGAAACAAAATAAAGGGAATGGATGTAATAACTTCTTTATGGAAAGGCCATAAAAAGCTAGAGGGCCATGTAAACAAATTGGGTCATTTACTGGATGCTTAAGTGATAGATTTGTAGTCCAAATTCAGGGCTGCGTATGATGTTTTATGGCATTGTGACCATGGTCTTTCTACCTAGAGAATGAGGGTACAAAGTTGTTTTTGTTGCCTATTTGTTTGTGTCTAGGGCGTAGAAGTCCAATACAGCTGTCTCAGTACAGCTTGAAAGTAACTAAAATTAGGGCTATGTACATTATTTGTAAATCTTTTCAAGTCTGAAAAATGTCTATAAGCCTGTGTGTGAAAAGTTGAATTGTTCTTCTTTTTTTTTTCCTCTTTTTTTTTTTTTTTTTTTGGTAGCTCTGGGTTCTGTTCAAGGAAAATGCAATGATTGAAATTAAATTTTCCTTCTGGGCCCAGACATGTCTAAACTAATTGTAATATAATTGTTCTGGCTTACAAGACTAGACTTATAACTACAGCTATGTAAAATAAAAGTCCAATGGCAGTCTGATTGATGGCCGTGGTAGGTAACTCATTCTGTCTTGGAAGAAAATTCACTGGTATAAGCAATCTCATATGACATTTGTTTGTCTTCCTGAGAAGTAGCCCTTGAGCCCTGTTCCAAGTCACCCTATTTAAATAGAGCCTCTTTACTGCATTAGGCTATTAGTTTGCCTTCTATGAAGTTGGACATGTGGACTGGGTGAGATGTTCCCAAAGCAGTGAGCATGGTTAGGTGGGACTGTATGCCCTGCCTGTGCTCATCAGTGGGAGAGGCCCAGGGTAACTGGAATGCAGAAATACCTGTGGTGACTGAAGTGAGCAAAGCATGGTAAATAATGCCTGTGTTGGTGCCATGACATTTTGTTCTCAGGCTCCTCTCAATCTGGTTGGCTCAGTTGGCCTTAAAGGAAATTATTGTGTAAGAAACCCATAGTAAAAATCAGTGAATCAATGAGTCTTTCTAAGTTTTAATAACTGATGGCACCCAACCACACTGGCAACTTCTAAGTGTTGCTGCTGGAAGTTTGACAGAGGAAATAACTTCTCTGGTTCAACAGGTTTAAAAACACAGCACACAATGGTGGACATTATGGTTCTGCATAACGTGTGACTTGCTGTTTCCTTTAGATGGCCTCCAGTAGAACCTTCAATTTTCACTTAAATTAGATTCTATGTGATCTTGCACATGCTGAAAGTTGGCTTTGCTCTGCTTTAAGCCCTTTCTGAGCCCCTTTTTGTACTTGTAGACTATCTTAACAAAAGCTTTCAGGATTGAGGTGGGCATGGCATGGGAAGGCTGGTTTCTGCCCCTGAGCCATGAGTCTGGACAAAGTTGTTCTTGTTGCCTATCGGTTTGTGTCTAGGGCATGAAAGCCCGCTATAGCTGTGTCTCAGTACAGTTTGAAAGTAACTAAATTTTAGGCTGTTTACATTTATTTGTAAATCTGTTCAAGTCTGAAAAATGTCTAGAAGACTGCTTGTCAGTGTTTTGTAACTATATCATATGCACCTTTGGGAGACATTCATGATCCAAATAGCTTAAATGTTGCCTCCAAGTAGTTTATAGTCAGAGGAGATAAGACACACAGAAGAAGGTGGACTGTGGTAGTGCACACCCCTAATTGCAGCACTTAGGTGGCTGAGGCAGGAGGATTGCTGTGAGTTCTAGGCCAGCCTGAACTGCAGTTATAACAAAGACAAGGAGATATGCCTCTGCTATGATATGGGGTAAAGGGCGGCATGGCATTAGGTGAGAACTGAAAGAAAGACAAGCTCATTGTCATCAGAACTTTTAGAGGAAGTCACCGAAAGTTGTTGGGGAGGTTTGGGGAGCCTGGGTGAATGGGAAGATGAGAAATCCCTGGAAGCCTCAGAATTACAGTTGGAGGAGCACCTTAGGAGAGAGCAACTCTTGAGTTAGGCAGAGAAGGAAGCACGGGGAACCTACGCTGTCTAAAGAAGAGATTATTTTCATAGCGATATAAGAAACAGATCCAAGGGCAGGGTCACTGGGAGGCTGAGGACAAAGGGAAGATTTCGCAGCAGCGTCAAGTCCACCATCAGCTTTCCTATCCCACTTCTCCACACCCTCAAATGGTGACTGATGCTAGAGGATATGAATTGGGTGTTACTGGTAGAGCAGGAATAGGCCCAAAGTGAACGTTGCTGCAGGAAGAAGATAGAGGGCAAAATAGGTTGCATGAAGAAATTCTCATGAAAAGGAGGCAATGATAGGGGAAAAGCAGGATCAAAATTAAAGCAGGAAGGTGAGAATGCCATGGAGGATCACGAGAAAAGTAAGAGAAGCTAGATCAAAATTTAAAACCCAACAGGGAGTCAGTCATGTAATAAACTGTGAACAACCTGTGATTTTTCCATGTTGGCATAAACAGAACTTCATCAAAAGGAGGGGTATAGAAGCGAGGGTAAGGAGGAAAGTCAGACCTCATGTTTTTAAGAGGGAAACACATCGAAGTGCTTCCAGAATGAAAGGAGAGAAGGGGCAGGGCATGTTCGGTTACTCTTTCGGCTTCTTTCAGAGCTTGGGAGAGAAGCAGTGGACAGGGGCTGGTTAAGCACATGCCAAGGGAGAAGGCTTCCGTGTAACAGGTCTTCAGGAACACATGTGAGCTGCATACGAGACCTCAAGCAGTGTATCAGACCTTTACAGCAATTGCCGAACATGCTGGGTGGGAAGCAGTGGAAGTCCCGAGCCCTCAGACAGACTTTGAAAAGTGAGGGACTCAGAAGAGAAGCAGGAAACATTTCCCAAGGGATCCCCAGCAATGGCATGGGATAAAACTCCATGATATGTGATCGCAGTGCCATCGATGTGAAAGGAACGGTGACAGAGTCCGGAGCTCTGACAGGCTGGTCCACCCAAGGGATAATGAAGTGACACCTCTGTGATTTAGAGGTGAAGGAGAGAGGGGTAGGTGGACAAAGAAGAAACATGAACGATGTGGCAGAAGTTTCCATCAAATGTACTGTTAAAAAGTAGTCAAAATGTGAAGAAATGAATCCTGAAAAGGCTTATGGACACCTGGAATTAGCAAAGGCCTTTCATGTCTAAGATGCTCCGGAGACCATCAAAGTCATTGTGGACATTTAAATTAAATGACTGGTGAATGACTTTTACATTTTTTTTTTTTTTTCTGGCTCTAATGCCTTTACCGAGTATGGCCTTAAGACCATGAGAAATGAAAAACACCTCAACAGTGCCCAAGGCTCTGATAATACAGGTCTAGAATCTCTCTACTCTGTTGCCTATACCACACAGATGCATTGTTTTGGCACCTATTAAAGCTGCACTTGAATGTGCACTTGAATGTGTTGCAGTACTTGTCCAATGTAACACACCATTGGATGAGTGACCCACATTCTGCATGCTCTTTCTGGGCGCACTGGCAGATCAGGAAGCCGGCCATATGTTCCTGTCATTGTTGGCAATACGTCCATGGAACTGGTCTTGATCAAACATCCATTCATTTTGGAGGTCACTGAGTTTTAGGTCAAAAGAAATCTTCAAATCTAGAATGAGCATTTGCCCATTTGTAAGTGGTAGTTTTGGAGAAACATCTAATGTTAATATCCATACACTTTGGAGTCCAGAATGTGAACTTCTAAGTCATGATTGAATCTCTGAATGGGATAGCTTTGGATCTCTATATATCTAACCCAGGCCTCTAATGTTAATATCCATACACTTTGGAGTCCAGAATGGGAACTTCTAAGTCATGATTAAACCTCTGAATGGGATAACTTTGGACCTCTGTGTATCTAACCCAGGCCTCTTCTCATGGGGACCTGCAGAGGTAGATGGTGGGAACCCCAATATGACCAAGAGAGTCAGTGATCATAGAACTTTCTCTAGCCATTTCCCTTAGAAATTTGCATATGAAGATATCTGTCACTTTAATGCTTGCAATCTGTTGTGTTGATATATCTCTTCCATCCTGCCTTCCAGTAATGCATGTGTTTATAGATCGTTTTGATGCTCTGAGACTCCAAGGGAGACTGGAACTTGACAGAGACAGATTTTGTTCTATGTTACTACACAAAACATTAACATATATATATATATATATATATATATATATATATATATATATATATATATGTATACACACACATAAACACACACACATATATATACATACATATATATATATATATATATATATATATATATATATATATGCACATAGTAGACTAAGTGAGCCTTTTTTCAAGCTAATGAGTAAATACTGGCATTTCTATTTGTAGATAAGATAGTTGTATTTGTATTCGTAATTTCTACAATCTTACTATCATTATCCCAAGTAAGGTCCTGGTTATCTATGGCATAACTGTAGGAAAGTGTCTTTATCCTTCTGGGATTCAGGTTTTTCCCATGTGTACACACCCCTGTTAATCAGCTATTTGAGCTCCATGTCAGAGAGTGTTCCCACCATTGAGTTCTGGTTGGGTGGACCCCAATCAAGCTTAGACTGCTGCCTCTACAGCTGTAAAAGTGAAACACATCATCTGGGGACCTGACGAAAAGCCACACTGTGAGTCAGGAGGTCTGGGATGGAGCCACAGAGTTTGCATTTGCACAGTCTCCTAGGTGATGTGGGCTGTGGACCAATCCTGGATGCAGAAGAGTGCTTCAGAGCTCATGAATTCTACTGTCATCTCACCTCAGTCCTTCTTATACCTGGCGCCCATAGCTGACCTGTCCTCTCAATGGTGAACTTTGCACATTGCTGATCCTTTGCCATTGCAACAGCCATATAAATCAGTTCAGTTGCGTAGGCTCCAAATGCCTGTTGTTGTGATAGGACTGTAATACTGAAAACAGTAACAAAATGTGGTTGTGTGCTCACTGATGTCCCTGTTCTCTGTGGTTGTGACGTGATAGCAATATGCTTATAATTGTAAAGGAACTGAATGCCATTCTACTTCCAGGGAAGGAAAGACCTCTTGAGAGGGCATTGTCTAAGGCAAATTGAAAGATAAAGTATTTAGAGGGGTGCTGGAGAGATGGTTCAGTGTTTAAGGTGCTTGCCTACTAAGCCTAACAACCTGGATTTAATCCCACATTACCCACACCAAATGCACAAAGTGTCACATGTATCTGAATTTAGTTTGCAGCTGCTAAAAGCTCTGGCTTATAAGAGGTTATTCCAAACTCACATCTTTTTTATGGGAAATAAGCAATGCTGCCTGACATACCTTTGATTTAGTTATTATTTATTTGAGAGAGGTGGGGAGAGATAGAGAGGGGAAGAGACAGGTGAGAGATTGAGAGAGGGAATGGGCACACCAGGGCCTCCAGCCACTGCAAACAAACTTCTGATGCATGTGCCATTTTATACTTTTGGCTTTACGTGGGTACTAGAGAATCAAACTTGGGTCCTTAGGCTTCACAGGCAAGCATCTTAACTGCTAAGCCATCTCTCCAGTCCCCGTTTTGCATTTTAAGTGAATGTGTACATTTTAAATCATAAGACCTTCAGACAGCACCGAAAGGTTTTGGCTTGTAGGTATTATGTTCCTAAAGGTACATTTCTTTCTTAAAATATTTACTTTACATTTTTCATATCATTGTTTCATCACCCCATTGTACTTTTTCCTACTTTTGTGAGTATAATTGATAAATAACAATTGAATGTATTCACCAAATACAAGACAATGTGGATGTATGTATTTATTGTGACTTCGGTACCTCAAACCACCTACTTACCCATCCTCACACCTGTTCATCTTTTTCTCAATGTGGTGATACCCCTTAAGATCTATTCTTTACAGAAAAACCTTGGGCTAGAGAGATTACTTAATGGTTAAGGTACTTGCTTCAGAAGCTAAAAAAAACTAGGTTCAATTCCCCAGGACCCACGTAAGCCAGATGCCCAAGATGGAACATGAGTTTTGAATTTGTTTTCAGTAGCTGGAGGCCCTGGTGTGCCCACTCTCTCTTTTTATCTGCCTCTTCCTTGCTCTCTCCCCCTTTCTCTCTCTCTCTCTCTTAAGTACATAAATAAATACATAAATAAGATATTAAAAATTTAAATATGCAATGATTTGATTTTTATTTAACAATGAAGATAAATACAGACAATTATAAGGGCCAGAGAAGCTGGAGCTAGGTGGCAGCTGAAAGTTGTGGTGCCGGGTGCTGAGAACGTGGCTCAGTGAGTTAGTGCTTGCTGCACGGAGCGGAAGCCCTTCACCCTGCATGTTATATACCCACATGCTGTAGTGGGGGTCCAGCTTGCCCAGTGCCCTGCCACGAAGCCATGCTCACTTTTCAAACTGGTGTGTCGGCTTTCTCTAAGCTCCCAGAGTGCCACAGAAATCCCCGTTTGCTATTGTGGGTTCTTATTATCTCATGCTTTTCAAGCATCAGCAAAGAAACTGTTGATTAATCTTTACCCAGTACCCCTTGCGTGGTCGGTCTCTGAATGAAGGGCCGACAGCACATTTGAACTTAGCACAGCCTGGCTGGCTGTGGTATTGGCATCTGGGCTCCTAAATCACCATTGCTGGTCTTTAAGTGGGTCATATGCTTTATTTCGCAACTAATGTCTGTCTCATTTTGAGGAACTAGAAGGGGACGCACAGGGGTCCTCCTCTTTCTGCTTAGATAGAGTAAAATTAATGTCTAAGGAACCTGATAGGCAAAATTATAATGATGACTGTTGAGAATGTTATTTCCTCAACAAGAAAACAGAAATGTATCATTTTCAGGAAAAGAAATTAAACCTTGTGATTTTTATGATAATGTTTCTTTTTTAATCAATCTGTTATAGGGAAGAACATGTCTACCCAAAGTCTATTTTCAATAGCTAACTTTTGAATTACTTTCCCCTTCTGATTTAATATTTAATGTAAAATATAGCTCATATGCTTTCTCATTTTTGCTTTATTTTTTTTCTGTGCCTTGGTATTTTGAGATTGACAACTTTAATTTTTTCCTCTATAAGGCAAAAATGTTAAAAACGTTTTTGCGTTTTAAATTGCTCAAAAGATACATTTTCCCCCCTTGGAAATTAAGTTGATAGGCTGTCCTTAGTTTTGGCATGAGTACAAAACAGAAGCAGACCCCAGAGAGAAAGAGAGTTAGTTCAGAACTTGCGGCAGGAAGCACGTGGTCAGTATGCCAATATTTATGGTGTCACAACCAAATTAAAACCATGCACTCTGTTATTTACATAAGTGTGGTACCCAGACAGCAGCAGTAAGATGAAGGCCACATGAATGTTCAAGACACAGAGATCAGACCACTGATTCTTCATATTCATTTCATTTCTCTATGATGGGCAGTGAATTTTTCTTTATGTACATTCAGTTCTGAAGTTAGCTGTAGTTAGTCGGAGAGGCATTCAACCCGGATGAAGACTGACTATGTGTTTCTCAGGTGTTATATTTAGGCAGTGGTGTCCTGGTATTTTGTGGGTCTGACTTGGAGAATTAAATGTACAGATTATTCAGTTGAACCTGGATTGTCGCATAGACAGATGGGAATTCTCATCCTTCCATCTGCAATATTGTATTCACGTTCATGGAGGAGAGTTTGGGTTTCATCTATTTTGAAAAAACACAGGTACACATAATATTCAGTAATAATTCATATTTGATGTCTTTTAATGTAAACTTTTAAAGTACTTTGATTTGGTAAAATTTTAAGAACAATAAGTTATCAGAAACATTTTTAGTAGTACATCTATTTTTCTCTTCTTTAACAAGACAAAGACACGTAGTCACTTAAATTTTATTTACACTATTAGATACTTGGATGGCAACTTATAAAAGTAAACTACAGTGGTAATAGTGGAAATCAGTTCTGTAGAGAAGTGTATTACATTTGCTAGGGGAGATGACATTTCAGTGTGAATGCTAGTGAATGCTTTCTTACTAATTCTCATTAGAGAGGCCTAGAGTCTTCTCAGATCCTCTCGGATGCTGCCCCTTGTTGATTCTAGTCTAGAAAACACCCTGGAAACTATCCAGATTGTTGAGTTTTTAGCAGTTTGGCTGTTTGCTTTGGCTCTCACAGAGATGGTCTTGTAACTTGGTGTCAAGAGAAAGTTTTTCAACACAATTGGTGACTGAACCTGATGATCCATTGTGCAAAGAGGGAGGTTTTCTCTTCCGTGAAAGATAAAAGACATTTTTTAAAGAGTAACTCCCTTGTGAGCTAATGGAGCTTGACTATGTAAATCCTTTCTCTTAAGGGATAAAATTCAAGATATTTAAGAAGTCATTTTATGTTTTGAACTCAATAATTTAAACATTGTGCCTGGGCTTTTTGTTTGTACTCCAAACATTTTACTCCTAAGATTTCCTTTGGTGTTTCCTTAGAAAGACAAAATTCAGCATGTTTTCTTTATAAATAATAACCTTTAGCAGAGATAAAAAAGAGACAATAAACTTTCCCAGTATTATTTTTTTTTCATGCTAATTAGTCAATGTTCTTTATGCCCAAGAATTTACAAATGATGGCAGATTTTCTCTGAGAGTATTATGACTAATTTTGATGCTAGAAAAAAATAATGAAACAAAACTTCTGTACAGTTTAATTTGGGTATTCAAGTTCAGTGCAGACTCTCACTAATAAACAACTGAATTTCCATAAAGCTTAGTAGAAGGTTAAAGAAAGGTGCTAGTTTTTATAGACCATTAGTCAATCAATTTATTGACTGTTTAGTGCCAGGAATCTCATTTCTCAGGATTTGTCTAAGGGATTGAGGAGAATTGGCCTCTGTTCTTCACATGCTGGTCTAGGTGCCAAAATTGATTTTCACATTTTGTATTCACTTAGGACTTTGTACTGGAACTAACAGCAGGTTAAAGAATATTTCAAATCTCAAACATTGATAGGCTAGTTTCAGTGTTGACAATGTTTCAGTAAGTAACAAAGAGAAAGCGGCATTGAAATGTTCTTGCTAGCTCTTTGATTTTCTGTGGAGTGGCAAGTATTGTTGTCTTCTGCAGGGATTACAAATGTTAAGATTTCCTAAGAAACTTGGCGGTGTTATGGAAAATCTGTGTGTCACACGCAGCCTAGAATTTAGGCTCATCTCACTATCATTTTGTGACTTCTTTGTTTCTGAGACTTCCATGACTATTGTGTTTAGTTAAGTGCAAAGAGAATGTTAGTGGAATCAGATATTCAGCAAATGCTCTAAAAAACAGAAGTTTTGCTTATTTTAAGAGCACATTATTTTGAAATTTAACAGATTCTTCCCTCCCTTTGGGGAGCACCCTGTCTGTTGCCATAGACAGGGCATATCTTCTTTCATTTCAGTAGACGCATTTAGTCAAGTTATATACACAAAAGATCATGTGACCCTTGGTTGTCACCGTGCCCCAGTTAGGGAAGTCTAAAGCAGAAGAATATTCCTGGAGAAACATTGTTTTTTCTTATATTTAAGCATGTCACTGTAAGTTATTTTTTTTTCCTAAAAGTTACACTTAAATTCTTGGGAGTTCTTAGATATGAAGCATATTGTGGGTAGAGAACTTCCCTGCCTATAGGAAAGGTTTGAAACTCTTGTGCAACAAATCTATAAAAAGCAAAGGGTATCATTTTTCTAGCCAGATACTTTCCAGGATCATGTTTTCAGTAAATCCAGAAGCACCTGACTCTTGGTAAAACTGTGTCTAAGTCTGAATCTGGAATACAGATGCTAGGTACCATTCTTTCATTGCTGCCTTGGCTGATACTGTCCTTGATAGAATAGTTTCTACCTTGAGCTTGGCATCATTCAGGAGTCCTGCTTATCTTCTGCCTTGCAGCAATCTCAGGAAAATGTCCCTTTTAGGAAATTGTTCATATAAGAAGCAGTCTATTAATGATAACTTGCATGCCTACTAGTGATTTCAAAATTTGAAAATATGATGCTAGCATTGTCACAAGCAATCATATATAAACAGAAACATCTCTGTCATGCCTTTACTTAGTTTTTGTTTTCTTGTGTGGATTATAGAGGAAGGGCACCTCAGGATGGAATATGATGTAATCTGAAATAAGATATGCTGTTTTATACTTTCTGGAAGGAACCCTTTTGAATAGTCCCTGGGCCTTAATACAACAATGAAGGCTGAAGTTTTGTTGTTATTTATGGAAGTTTGTTTTTCTCTTGTTACAGCTTTGTCTCTGGCACCTAGAATCTTGCCTGTAGGCAGTGGGTACTCAGACATGTCTAGAGACAAAACAGAGCAAGATGAAAGAGAAGAGCCCAGTCTCCTCCTTCCATGTTTAGGGCATCAACCACTGTAAACAAAGTGCCTAGTTTGGGAGTTCATAGGTATTCTGCAATTAAAAAAAATAATAAGCAAGTAAATTATTAAATCTATAAAAATAAGCACTACTGATGCTTTAAGTACAAATTGCCATTTTATTTTGATATTTTTAACAATTATATCTTCATTTCATAAATTCATTTCAACTTAGCAATTCAACATTTAAGAAATCTCTTCATTTGGGGCGAATGAGGTCGTTCAGTGGTTAAAGGTGCTGAGTTGCGAAGCCTACCGCCTCTTGGTTGGCTTGCCCAGTACCTACATAAAGCCAGAGGCACAAAGTGCCGCATACATATGGAGTTTGTCCACAGTGACAAGAGGTCTTGTCACACCTGTATACTTCTCCCTCCCTCCCTCTCTCTGTCATGAATAAACCAACAAACAATTTAAAAAAAAAATCTCTGCATTTCTAAGTGTAATAGACTTGTTTTCTAATAAAATGCTGCATACAGATCACTTATTACACTCTAGGAGAGGGAATGCAGCTTTACTTCTTGGATTTGCTATCAGAAAAGATGGCATAACTGAAGACAAGACATAGGGGCTTATTGCTATCAGAAAAGATGGCATAACCGAAAACAAGACATAGGGGCTTATTGCAGATGCAGTGAGACTTCGCAGAGAAGTGGAAGCATGAAGAAATGGTCACACATGGTTTTCACCTAAGAGCCTAATAAAGAACAATACACTGTAGACTGGGGACAAGGTGGGGAAGGGCATTTGGACTTCTTTTGCTGATACATTTTGGGTAAGTGAGTAGCTGGTATTGGGTGAGGGTTATTTTAATGAAGTCTGTTGATATGATTCATCCTGGTATCACCTGTGTGTGTCTGGTGATTCAGGTCACTTTCTTCATCCTGGTCTCAGGAAAGGCTGAGGTCATGCAACTTGCACAAGGGGAAAGCATACTGGTTTCTTTTTGGCGGGGTTGGGGGAGGTTAAGTTAAGCAGTGAGCAGAGACCTTTTCTTGCATGCTGATGTTCAGCATCCTCAAGCTCAAAACAATCCTTGTGTTGCAGCGGGATCGCTTAGCCTGGTGTACTGTGGGCCAGGGCTGGTGCTGTTTGTACCTGCTGGGACTTGTTCTCCTCGGTGAAGCCGCCTTTGTTTCTGGGGTGCTTCTTCTCTCTTCTCTTCCTGAAAACAATGCCAGAAGCTACAGATCCTGTGTTCCTCCAGATTGTAGTACCCTCCTCCAGGACCACGTCCATGTGTCCTCCTACCACTTGGTCCTGGGTGAATTGGAAGAGTGTGCTGGGGGGGTGGGAGTGTCGCACTATTTTCTAATTGATATTTTCCTTAAATTCCTTAGGAATCAGAGGTCACCCCACTCACACACGGTTAGGAAGTGCAAACTACTATGACTCATTTCATGTTGGCTGTGCACGCTATAGAATGTTTCTTGGCTAGGAAGGAATTCCTTTCAAACTGCCAGTCTTCCTCAAACAGCCCTCCTCCCCTCTGTCTGACTAGGTAGTTCTCTTTGCATAGACATTCTTGTGGGCTTAGCTGCTGTGTAACCTCCTCACCCTCATTAATAATTTCTTGAGGCTAGTTTGTTATAAAGACACAGTGCTGTGCAGACAGTGAGTGTGTGTGTGTGTGTGTGTGGACACACACACATACACACACCATGCATACTCTTTAATGACCAACTTGAATGATGCTAATACACATTTAAGAAAAAAAAAAGATGCTTTCCTTATTGCTTTGCACATTAATCAAGAATATCAAACTCAGGTAGAAGGTCTGAAAAGCTGTTCAATTTCTCCTCAATAGTTATTCAAGTGAAAGGAACAATCATGCATCTTTCAGTGGCTCCATGCTCTGAGGAAGCCAGAGAATACATTGAACTTTTTGATTCTTTCTTAAAAAATCCTTTTCTCTCTGGGAGATGTGTGTCATGTCTTTAATCCCAGCGCTAGGGAGGCAGAAGTAGGAGGATCAAAATGAGGCCAGCCTGAGACTACATAGTAAATTCCAGGCCAGCCTGGGCTAGAGCAAGACCCTACCTCAAAAGACAACAATAAATAAATAAATATAAATAGATGCTGACTGGAAAAGCTTACTGAGAAGTGGGTGTGTTTGGAGATGGATACTGGGGCTTCTATCTTTCTGGGCTGTAAACACTCTCTCAGCATTCTCATATTTCTGCTGCACATGTCATCCATGAATTTGACTGGGGTTGGCTGGCAGAGCATTCATGGGAAACACTGTCAAGTATATAGAGATATCATGACTGTTGGGGACATCCACATGCCACCTCCTGTGGGAAAGTGTGGATTGTTCATGTGAACAGTACATGCACAGAGAAAATAGATCTGAAATATAAATATTTCAATGTATGCAGAAAGAAGGAGTAAAAGCTACCAAGATATTGTAAATAACTTATTGACAGGAATAGAGAAGCAGAGAAGCTATTGGTAGTTGTTTTCCTAATATGAATTTAGGACTTTATTTGTTCATTATTTGTGTGTGTGTGTGTGTGTGTGTGTGTGTGTGTGTGTGTGTGTGTGAGAGAGAGAGAGAGAGAGAGAGAGAGAGAGAGAGAGAGAGAGAGAGAGAGAGGGAGAGAGAGAAGTATGTGTAGTGTGTGTTGTATGCATGTGAAATTTCATATTTTGCAAGTGTTCAAATGGAGGGTTAAGTGTGAGGAAATATAAATCACATTTTTCTCCACCCTAACAGAAAGCATCCAAAATTCAGAACTTGCTACTAGAAAAGCTGCCCTTCAGGGCTGAGATTTAAAGTTGGCACTGCCTTTTATCCCAGAGGCTAGCTGAGGCTACAAGGCTACAGTCAAAGCAGCAGAGGGCGGGTGCCTGGTCCACACAGGAGAACCATCCTAACAATTATCTTTGTTGTTCTTGGCACCGTGCAAGAGAGTCTGTTTTCTTAAGACCTGAGAGTTTTGTCTGGAGGAAGGAAGATAGTTGCCAACATTTGGCAACACACAGGATTTACTTGATTTTTATTTCTTCTTTTTTAAGCTTAGTAGGTAGTCTCTGCATCTTGCTTAATGAAAAAAAACATTGTGGGGGAAAGGGAGATGGCTCAGTGGTTAAAGGTGCTTGTTTCCAAAACATGCCAGTCTGGGTTCAATTTCCTACTACCCACCTAAAGCCAGATGTTCAAAGTGGTACATGCATCTGGAATTTGCAGCAGAAAGAGGCCCTGGTGCACCCATTCACCTCCTTCCCTCTTTCTGTTTGTTTTCTTGCAAATAATGAAATAAACACACCTGTTTTTTCCTTAGAAAAAAAAGAAAAGAACATATCTTGGGTTATTTTTTTTCTTGACACCTGCTGGAAACATTGGGAATATGACATTAGGTTAAACTCCATGGCCTTTGTTTCTAGCCGAGCACGTGAGATATAAACCATGCAGAGCTCATCTCCCTTGCAACTGTATTCTGCAGCACACCATCTGAAGTCCCTACTGACTGAAGAGTTGCCCACAGGTCACATTTCTTGAGACTAGTAGATTGTCAATGAATTTTCCTTATTTATTTATTTATTTGAGAGTGAGAGAGAGAGAGAGAGAGAGAGAGAGAGAGAGAGAGAGAGAGAGAGAGAGAATGGGTGCACCAGGGCCTCCAGCCACTGCAAATGAACTCCAGATGCATGCACCACTTTGTGTATCTGCTTTACGTGGGTCCTGGGCAATTGAGCCTCACACTGGGGTCACTAGGCTTCATGAGTAAGTTCTTAACCACTAAGCCATCCCTGCAGCCCCTGAATTTGCCTCCAGGCCTATGAACACATGCCTGTTACTGAAGTTAGCTTATTTGGTTGGGTCCCCAAGCTGTCTTCCCATGTTCTTTCTTATATGGGCATGCGCATTCATCTCCTTCATGATCATTTGAAAATCAAGAATTAAAGGTTTTTTATCCCTGCATTCCAGGCATAAGAAAGTTCCAGACTATAGAGCACTTTCTTGGTTTGGGAGGAAACATTATTCTGTGTGTTCTCTGCACCTGTGACCCTCTATCTCACTTAAGGTTCATTTCATGGGAAAAGAAACAACAGTAATAGTGGTGCCTTTTATATTTTTTTTTTTTTTGGTGGGGGAGGGCTGTACATGCATGCAGTTATACCTCAGCAGAGATAATTATTTTTGGGCATCTCACATTATTATGTCTGCGTATAAAGAAATCAATAGTCAACTTGGCTCTTGTGTTTCCTCCCTCCTCCCTTTAGTCTGCCATCTTCTTTGCTTACCAGTGTCTCGGATCAGAATGATGAGAAGGCCACATCTTTTCTCTACAGTGCTGGCTTCCTCCTGCGGTGATTTGTAGAGCTGAATCCCTGACAGCTCTCTGCTCACCCTGGGACAGGAGGGATGGGTGCTGGTCTGCCCCTCCGAGTCAGTGACCAGGCTGGGAAATCTCCTGGCCCCCTTCCATCACTGTTGACATTGTTCTTAAGTTAGAAGAAGTGTGCTTTGCTTGTGCTCTGGAGATGTTCGGGTTAAGAGAGCATTCAGAAACAGGAAGACGGATGCTGGGAGTGCCTGACACATCGCCTTGTCCGGGCTTCCTCCTGTCTGGTGGTGGCAAGGCCATTCTGGAAGCAGTGGGAAGTGAAGTCACTAAGTCTGAGGTGACCACAACGACAAAAAGGGACTCGTTGGAAAGGAGAGGGAGTTCGGTGGAGGCGTTTGGGAGGGGAGACAAAGCAGTGTGGTAGAGGGTATGAGGTAAACTTTTTAAAAAGTTTTTTTTTTTTTAAATTAAAAATAAGATGACGAGTTTGTGATTCAGGAGTCAGGTGGAGCTCATAAGGGAATGGTGTTGGGAGAGTTATCATGCCACAGTGAGCATTTCGGAAGAGAACTGAAACCAGACCGCTTGGTCAGTGAGGTCATTAAAATTCCCAAGGTGCTTTTGCAAGATTATGCATTTTTTAACCAGCATCCCCACCAGATGAGTAATTGCTCTGTCGATGGCACCTTCAACTGCATTCATACAGGATCATTAGATCCCCTTCTGATCTGAACAGACTGGTTAAGGGAGGTTGGCCTGGGACTGAAAGTGTGCAGTCCCTTTAACTAATGAGCTCATGAAGTATTGTTTTAACCCCTGCTTTGAGATAAGAGACAGTATATGTTAGCATGTAGAAAGTGAAGCTTTTCTGGGGACTGTGGAAATGGCTTAGCAGTTATGGCATTGGCCTGCAAGGCCCAAGGATACGGGTTCACACATGTAAGCCAGATGCACAAGGGGCCACATGTGTCTGGAGTTCATATGTAGTGGCTAGAGACACTGGCATGCCCATCCTCTCTTTCTCTCTCTCTATCTCTTTCTCTCTCATAACTAAAACAAAATCACATAATAAAGAAAGTGAAGCTTTTCTTTTAAATCTTTGATTTATTTATTTTATATTTTCATCCTAGATAAAGTATGCTGCTGTCATAAGTTCTTTATTTTTCCTATCTTTATTTATTTATTTTCATATTTGAGAGAAAGGGAGAGAGGGGGTCAGATACAGAAAGAGAGAGTGGGCACACTAGGGCCTCTAGCCAGTGTAAACAAACTCCAGACAAGTGTGCCACCTTATGCATCTGCTTTATATGGGTGCTGGGGGAGTGAAGTGAGCATGCTTCCTTAGGATTCACAGGCAAGTACCTTAACCACTGAAGCACCGCCCAGCCCTACTTTCATGTTCACAGATATAGATATAGATATTATAGATAATTGAAGGGATATCTATAGTCTCATTCAGTTTTTCTTTCTATAAACATTTACTTTTTATTTTTATTCATTTATTTTATACAGACAGAGAAAGAGAGAGAGAGAATATGGACATGCTAGGGCCTCCTGCGACTGTAAATGAACTCCAGATGTATGTGCCAATGCATACATCTGGCTTTACTTGGGTACGGGGGACTGGAACCTGGGCCATCAGTGTGTTTAACTACTGAGCCATCTCTCTAGTCCTCCTGTTCATTTATTTTTTTCAACATTTTAAAATTTTTATTACTCATGCAGGGAGATAATATGGGCTGATGCTGTAGAGATGAGAGAATTCATGCAGCCTGAACTGGAGTTTGCAGTGTACCAAGGAGGAAAAATGACATAAAATATAAATAAGTTAAGGGCTTCCATGGGGACAGGTCACTGTCTGTTTGGGGGATTAGGAAGTGGGGTCTGGTAGGGAAGTTGCTGAAGTATGGTGTGGATTAGAGAGTGTTTATGATACAGGGATTCTGAGCGTAGATGCGGATATAGGGAAGAAGGCTTTTATAGGAGGGGTCAAAGAAGGCTGCAAGGAATTGTTTCTGGTATGAATGAGGAAACGTTAAGTGGATAAGTTCTGGAGGGGAGTGAATGGGGAATTTTACATAGGGACTACTATTTCTGCTGGATTGAAAATATTCTGCAGCAGACTGGGAATATGGCTCACTGGTTAATGGTACTTTCTTGCAAAATCTGCCAAACATGGTTGGATTCCCAAGTGTCTGCATAAAGCCAGATGTACAAGTGGCACATGTGCTTGGAGTTTGTTTGCAGTAGTAAGAGGTGCTGGTGTGCCCATTCTTTCTGTGTGTCTTGTCTATGTCTCTTAAATAAATAAATAAATAAATAAATAAATAAATAAATAAATAAATACAGTATTAAAAAAGTGTCCTCTAGGGCCACAAGTAAATAAATGTCATGATGGTGAACTACATAGGAATGAAATCAGTAAGGCTTTGAGCATATTCTGACATTAACACAATTGAAATGTGTGGGCAGAATGGATTGGGGAAGGTTAGTGATAAGGGGTGAGACAAAAGCTCCTTTTGCATTTTTTTTATATTTGAGAAAGGAAGAGAAGGGGAGAGAAAGAGAGAGAGAGAGAGAGAGAGAGAGAGAGAGAGAGAGAGAGAGAGGGAGAACGGCACCACTACAAATAAACTCCAGACACATGTGCCACCTTGTGCATCTGGCTTTATGTTGGTATTGGAGAATTAAACGTGGATCCTTTTGCTTTGCTGACAAGCACCTTAATTCCTAAGCAATCTCTCCAGCCCCCTTTTCTAGGTTTTGATCTGCCTTAAGTATTCAGGCTACCTTTTAACTGCTGTATGTTGGTGACCCCAAGCACATTAATTGATAGTGACAACAATAGAACAGACACAAGTTGGTGATGACTTTTCCTGTTAAGTTTTAATCATAACCATCAATGCATATAGTTAGATCAGTAGCAAAGAAAGAAACAAATATATTGATTTGGAAGATTACCAGTGCCTAGCTACAGAACTCTGAATCTTATTTTTTGTTTTATAACCAGATGCAGTTGTACAAAATGACTTTGATTTGATAATAACAAATGCAGGTAACATTCACTGGGCGCTTACAGCACACTACAGGCACCCAAACCTTCACACTCATTACTTCCTTCGATCCGCACACAAAGCCATGGATGGAATTAGTCTTGTCTGTTGAGAAGAATATCAGCTTCTTGGATAAGATCAGGTGGCTGAGGAGGGCTTTGAAAGGTAATTTGATGACTAAAAGGATTTTCATTGGTGGAAAGAACTGAGCCTCTAGTCCAGCATGGGGCTTTTCTGTACTGCTTAGTGTGCAGTTTCATTTCTTATTTGCAAACAAGTCACTGTGAGTTCTTCAATACCCTTGGCTGATTCTTACTAACCATATGTATTTGTTCTAAGGAAAAGTCTGGTGTTTGTGATAAGAGAAATCAATGGTTATAGAAAAGACATAGTTTCCTGGTATGGTGGCGCACACCTTCAATCCCAGTACTCGGGAGGCAGAGGTAGGATGATCACTGTTAGTTCAAGGCTACCCTGAGACTACATAGTGAATTCCAGGTCAGCTTAGACTACAGCAAGACCCTACCTCGGAAACAAAAAACAGAAAGGAAGAAAGAAAAGGAAAGACATGGTTGAATATGTGAACTAATGAGACCTGAACTAAACGTAAACTATGGTTGAGTTTCTTCTTAGTTTTATGATCTTCAATCACTCCATATTAATACGTACTCAGTTTGCTAACTTGTAAAAGTGTCAGATTAAGGAATATTTCACAAGGACTCTTAGGAACGAAAAGCCTTACTCTTATGAATAGATTTCAGTTTTTCTGTCCATCTTCTTGGCTGGGTAGTCTAAAAATAAATATAGTGGGGAGGGTTCTAAAACTAAATTGGATGAAAAAAATGCAAGGTGGCAAACAAAATGTTCCAATTTCCAATATAACTTCAAAAAGAAGAACATTCATAAATAATTTGTGTGCATTCACTTAGATCCATGCATGATTGATTGGACTCCTCACTGAAATCCTGGATCTCACTTATAATGTTGTTGCTGCTTCAGTGGGCTTGAGGTAGGGCCAGAATCTGCACTGTAGCAAGTTAATGCTGCACAAACTGAGTGAAATGGCTTCATGAAGAAGCACGTGGGACACGATAGTGAGTAACAGAGAGGTGAGCGCCCTGAAGAGGAAATGACCTGGTGGTGCATAATTCACTTCTGGACCCTGCATGTGAATGATTTTTGATCTGTGCTACAGACACCTCTCTGTTACTAGGTGTGACCCCTGGCTGCTGTTTCTCTTCTGCATTAGTATGGGATAAACACATAGATGTGGCCGTATATAATTAGATAGGTTTGTGAATTGGTAGACCATCAAGCATGATGCTTTAGAGTAGGGCTTCTTTTTTTAGTTTTATTTACTTTTTTGAGGAAAGAAAAAATAGATAAGATAGATAGATAGATAGATAGATAGATAGATAGATAGATAATGGCTAGGATAGGGAGAAAGAACGGGCATGCCAGTACGTCCAGCCACAGCCAACTAACTCCAGAAACATGCATCACCTTGTGAATCTGGCTTACATGGGTCCTGAGGAATTGAGCTGGGGTTCTTTGGCTTTGAAGGCAAGTGCCTTAACTGCTAAGTGACTTCTTTAGTCCAGAGTAGGGCTTCTTTTTTTTTTTTTTTAATTAATTAATTTATTTATTTGAGAGCGACAGACACAGAGAGAAAGACAGGTGGAGGGAGAGAGAGAGAATGGGCGCGCCAGGGCTTCCAGCCTCTGCAAACGAACTCCAGACGCGTGCGCCCCCTTGTGCATCTGGCTAACGTGGGACCTGGGGAACCGAGCCTCGAACCGGGGTCCTTAGGCTTCACAGGCAAGCGCTTAACCGCTAAGCCATCTCTCCAGCCCAGAGTAGGGCTTCTTAAACTTTTTTCCAATGAGGACCCCTTTGTGCCTGAGGAAGTTTTACATGACATGACCCCAGGTGCATAGGTGTAGAAAATTGCTACATAAATCAAACATCTACCCATAATAATAAATAAAGATGATAAAGAAATTTAGTTTAAGTAATTTGATATACAAATATATTTCCAATTTATTATTAAAGGCAAACACAGACAAAGCATCAGGCCTTAGTTTACAGTGGTAAGACCTAGCATATGCACGCATGTGAGCACACACACACTTGCATACTTAAAGAATTAAGAATTAAGTCTTGGTTGAATATTTGTTACTGCAGAATGTAGAAAACCTTAAATGCTTTTCAGAATTAATTGATATTTTGCTTTTGTAACTATTAATGCTGAGAAGGTCATTTTGCCAAAATAGGTAGCACAAATGGCAAAAGGATATTTCAGAAATTGTTGGAAATTTTGTCTTAAATCAAAGCCAAAATTTATTTAGTGATACTTTATGAAACTTGAGCCAACAATATAACATCAGCTTTTAAAATTTAGCATTGTAACACATTAATTCCTGAGATATATGGATTTGAGGGTTACATGCTGAAGGATGATGGTCAGGGCATACTGAAAGCTTTGCATCTACAGTAAGAAACTGCACGTACAGTAAAAGCACTGCAGTTCCTGACATGCTGCGGTCTTGGCTGAGGCATTCCAGGCTGTCACTGGCACTGTGTGAGGTGAGGGCGAGTGGAGCACAGGACATACGTTGTGGGCTCGAAATCAACAGCAGTGACGTCACAGGTTGCAGCATGGGCAAGTGCTGTGTTGCAAGTAACACCCCAGATTCGCTACATATTTCATTTTGAATTGAACGAATCCTGGGCACCCCTGTTTCCAATTACATGACCCTATTTAAAAGGTGTGTTTTAGGGCAGGAGAGATTGCTCAGTGGTTAAGGCATTTGCTTGTGAAGCCTAAGGAGCTCACATTCGATTCCCCAGTACCCCTCTCAGCCAGATGCACAAGGTGGCGCATGCATCTGGAATTTGTTTTCAGTAGCTAGAGGCCCTGGTGCGTCCATTCTCTCTATCTGACTCTCTCTCAAATAGATAACACACACACACACACACACACACATATGGCTGTGTTTTAAAGGGATTCGTGTCAAAAAATTTGAACAAACTTGCTGATTGCTAGTGTTGATTTTGACTCTGTGGCATGACAAAAGCAAATACTAGCTAGCTGAGAACAAAACTCGCAGATGTAGATGATGCCTCACATATGTTAATAAATGGAATTCTCTGAAGTCCCTGAGATTTAAATTGACACTGTATTCATTGTTACACCCATATGATCGTATTCTGGTCCAAGCATCTTGATGTTACAACTGGTGATGCATACACATAAATCCTCCCAAATATATGCTAATAAGGTGTCCCTCTAATATGCAGTCTATTTGATTTATATTTTTTGTTTTGTTTTGCTCATTTTAGGTTGGAGTACTTTACCATTTCTCAGAAGTTTTCAATGCTTATCCTTCTTAGTTACTAAGAAATGTAACAGCACAGCACACTGTCGTTGACCACAAATGCATTCTTCTCCATTCCATAATTCTCATGCAGCTGTCATGTTACTAGAAAGAAGTATCTATTTATGGGAAATGTGCTTTCTGAACTCGTGAGGAATTTGGAAGGCTTATATTCAAGTATGTCTAAAGCTGGCACCTGTTAAGTTGTAGTGATTCTATTAGGCTGTGTGTGTGTATTTCCATGAAAGAACCTGAGGCAGAAAAACAAAGCACATTAGATGTAGGGGAGCAAAGTCATAGACTGTTTTAATCCTGCTTTTTTGAGCCCTTGGACCCTCCTAGGCTGGCCACTGTTCAGGAGGGCCTGTGAGCACAAGGGAATGGCATGCATTTCTACTTGTGTAAATAAGATCCTGTGTGCTTTCCTCTGAGAACATGCTGGCGGCCCTTTTATGGTCAACCCGGGGGTTTCCCTCTGGCCCTTGGGCAGACCACGGGACTACATGCTCAAGCGTTATTTTCCAGTGCCTTCTGTATGAATGATTTCCTAATCTGGTTCCCTTTTATGAAATCTTGGGTATGTTTTTGGGATATTTGCCTTGCTCTAAATCATTCGGGACTTAATGAGAGGTTTGAGGTTAGAAACGGGTGGGGGGAGTGCTGGAGAGATGGCTTAGCTGTTAAGTGCTTGCCTGTGAAGACTAAGGACCCCGGTTTGAGGCTTGATTCCCCAGGTCCCATGTTAACCAGATGCACAAGGGGGCTTCCGCATCTGGAGTTCATTTGCAGTGGCTGGAGGACCTGGCATGCCCATTCTCTCTCTCTCTCCATCTTTTTCTCTCTGTCTGTCACTGTCAAATAAATAAAAATAAACAAAAGGATAAAGAAAAAAAGGCCAGTATTACTTTTGTCTAAGTCACCTGGGTTTTCCTTAATTTTTAACTTTGTTAATAGAGTCCACCTTCAAAGCAGAGAGTGATACCTTATTTTCCTCATGACTTCCATATGTTCAGCAATCCGCATGTGTTCCTTCAAGGCATCTATGATAGTTACTTTATCCCTTGTTTTATGATTTGAATCTGAAATGTCCACCATAGGCTCATGGTTTTAACCATTATTTCCCAGGTGGTGGGCTGTGTTCTAAAGACTGTGGAGCCTTGAGGAGGCAAAGCCTGCAGGAGGTGGCAGGAACAGGTCCGAAGAAGTGCACCTTGGAGGACCACACTGCTTGTGACTCAGGGTGACCGCTCAGCTTACTGGTCCAGGCTCAGTGAAAGACACCGGGGCCAGCCTCAGCCCCCTTTGACTGACCTCTCCTGTCTCCAGTTTCCTCCACCATGAGGTGCTTGACTGAGAGAGAAAACAAATCTGTCCTCCCTTAACTGTTTCTTTATGTCAGGTATTTTGCTAGAGCAGTGAAAAAGTCTGAATTATAACTTCAAGATTGTCTTTGATGAAGAGACTCTTAGAGTCATATACTCAAATGCATCATTAAACTCCCTGAAAGTTGAAAAAGGAAGAAGAAAAGAAGGGTAATGAATGGATCATTTTAGCAAGCATCATTATGAACTCCCCACCCCTCCCACACACAAACACACTCACACATGCCTCATTTTGTGTGGGTGCTTTTGCATTGATATTGTTTCTTTTAAATTAATGTATTTGGCATGTGTACATGAACATGCATGTGTGTGTGTGTGTGTACACAGATGCATAGGTCACAGCTTTTATGCGGGGTCTGATGGCTGAGTGGCAGGGACTTTACCGACTAAGCCATCTTCCTAGTCCTTTGACATTCGCGCTTGTCATCATATTATTATTTAAATTTGATGATTCTAGAAAACCACAAGGCTAATCATACCCAGCCCCTTTATTTGCCTCAGCACAATATTTCTGAGAAAGGTGGCTTTGAAAGCAAGTCTCTTTCTAGAGTTATAGAATGGGAGCTATTTTGCAAGGCCCTGATTTTCCATAGGGGTTGCCCAATTGTCCTGTTCTATTTCCATTTTTACCAAATGCTCATTTTTAGTCCTTTTCTGCAAGTCTCTCAATTTTGGGGACACATATTTAAATAAGTGCAAACTGTGTACCTTACTAAAGAATAGTATCCCATGTGATCTTGCATTTCTGCCCATTTCTTCAGCTCTCAGGGCCGAGAATTGACACATGCACATTTTTTCCCTCCATGATTCATGTTTGGTCTACAGATACACTCAGCGTCAGCTATGTGCCAAGCCTATGGTCTTTAGTCTTTCTGATGTCAGACCCATTTGCACATGTAAAGACTATTAGTGATGCTAATGGACTTCTGTATGTGAGGAATATATATATATATATATATATATAAAGAGTGACTATATTGTAAATTAATTTTTGGCTGGAGATGCACTTCAGTGGTAGAGTATCTCTTGAAATAAGCAGGGCCTTGGGTTTCATTCACAACATTGTAAAATAAAAGAAATAAAAGAAAAAAATAAGTTAAAAAAAGGGAAAGGAAAGAAAAACAATAAAGACAGAGGAAGTTTATTTATTTAGATATGGCAACAGTAAGTATAACAGTTATAAATTTTTTTTAAATATATATTTTTTTAATTATTTATTCGAGAGCGACAGACACAGAGAGAAAGACAGATACAGGGAGAGAGAGAGAATGGGCACGCCAGGGCTTCCAGCCTCTGCAAACGAACTCCAGACACGTGCACCCCCTGTGCATCTGGCTAACGTGGGACCTGGGGAACCGAGCCTCGAACCGGGGTCCTTAGGCTTCACAGGCAAGCGCTTAATCGCTAAGCCATCTCTCCAGCCCAGAGTTATAAAATTTAATGAAAAAAATCCCATTTTACAAAGTGGAAACAATTAGTGAGGGAGTGGTATCATAGAATAGCTTTTGAAAACCTGACAAGAAGATAGGGAACACTCCTCTCTGCGGCTGAATTCCATGTGGATTACACATCATGGAACCTTAAGAAAACTTGATTTGTACACTTGCAAAAAAAAAAAAAAAAAAAAACTGGGGAAAAGAGGCAAAAAAATACATTGGAGTTTATGGAGCAGGAAAGGTCTTGGGGATAACATGCACAGTTTTCTAGATGGTACCCTAGAACACCAGTCATGGAGTCAGGCAGTGCTCAAAAACAAAAAAAATCAACGAAGGCCCTTCTATAGGGGACCTCATGTTGGTTCTCTTTAGTGTCTGTGCCTTTCTTTTTAGACTTCAAGCCTCTTACTGCAATGTGCTTGAATCTCACTAGTGTTTGCTTTTCTAAGGTATATGATTAAACATTTATTGGGTGAATAGATAAAATCAAGTGTATGGAATGTTAAATATACATTTTTCTATGTTGTTTATTTTCAGCACTTACTTTACAAGTATAGACATAATTTCTAAATCTTGGAGAAAATGAGTTTAAATCTCTCTGGATTAAGTGCTATAATGGCTGAACTTTTTCAGGACACTGGGAAATAGACTAATATACTTAAGAGAGGGAAGACGATCAAAAAAATCAGTAAACAATTGATTTGAAGTAATAATGAGACTGTTTACTTTGTAGTTCCTCGTCTCCAAATCAGTAGTTTAATGCTTTAAAAGTATATTCTTACAGTCCACATTAATTAGCAATATAAATGCCTTTCCCATGTGGGCAAACTATCTCGGTCACTAATAGCTGCAGTTAGAGTAATAAAATGAGAAAATCGGGTCTTTTTCCCCCTTGGCATGTGATTTTAAATAGGGAACAGTATTTCTAGAAAATCATGTTGCCTAGCAACTGTCACTGTTTACCAACTTCACAGACTTTCTTTCTGATTAGCCCCAACAGCTTTCTGTGTGATGAACTCCTCCCTGCCTGCTTTCCAACTCCATGGAGCCGGACCCGTGCTCACACTTGTACATACTGTGGGAAATATGTAGGCAGGGACGGACGGAGGAGGGATGAGAGTTAGCATGATTGCAATTAGCTCATACTTAGCATCAAGTCTTAGGAAGATTGTTGCAGGGGAGACACTTGGATTCTGCACGGGCATAGAACACTCCAAGCCAGTGGCCTTGAATTCTTAAGTTCTCGTCTATCGTTAGAAAAGAGTTGAAAACAGTCACAGGACTGGAGGGGATGGATCAGACTTTAAAAGCCCCAGTACCCACGTAAAGTCAGACGCCCAAAGTGGTACATGCATGCGAAGCAACCGGACGCCTTGGCACCCTCTATTCCCTCGCTCTTTGCCTATCTTTCTCACATAAATAAATCAAACAATAGCCCTCACAAAGAAGATAATTAAGAAAGATCAATTTTATAAGAGTAGAAACAAACAAACAAAAATAGAAAAAGAGGAAAAACTCCCAAGCTAAGAGGAATCCCCGTCTTCCCACCTAGGAGCAGGTCCTAAGACAGAGATCAGGAAATCCACTTGGCAACTTGGACCAGGTCATTTCATAAATTAGGCTTCCAATTAAGATGAATCGCCTTGCCAAATTCAAATGCTTATGAAGGATGTTGGTTGGTTGGTGGGCCCAGGAGGAAAGCACAGACTTCTGAAAGAGCCTGCCCACAGGGAATGCAGCTCATGGAAAGTTGAGGAAGACTCGGAAGCTGTTCATTATCATCAAGTTGGGTCACAAGGTAGTTCTTGCCAGGGCAGGGCAGCATCCGCGTGGTCCTGGGTCTGTATGGGCAGCAGACAGAGGCCTTGGCCCTGGTCTGTATCAGGACGTGCTCATTAAACTCTGCAAAAGACACGCAGATCTCAAGACACGATGTTGAAAGATGTGTTATGTAAACAAACCACAATTTAAATAGGCAGTACTAAAGCAGTTTTCTTCTGATATTTCACCAGACTATAAGCCCGATGGCATTTCCCCATCACCATCTGTATGAAACCTGTGTTTCTTTAGCTCCAGGTAGTTCTCACTGGCTGCCTTGGTAATGGACTTTTCTTCTTTTCCCCTGTGTAGGGTTAGACCCTGCTTGTTCTTTCTTGTTCCTCCGTTTGACTCATTGAGCTGCTTTGCTTGCGAGTTTACATTATTCATGATGTCAGCTTTGCAAGTTTATACACATGTTATTATATAATAACATTTAACGTGCTATTTGGAACCAGCAAAACACACACACACACTTGCACACACACACACTTGGTGATGTGATGTCTACAGTAGAGGATGAGGTAGGTGAAGGAGTGGCTTGGCAAACCCTTTAGGCCAAACACTAGTTGTAAGTAAATTGAGGATTTAAAGTGTTTTTAGCTAATTAATTATATGGCCTTGCACGATATTCATCTCAAGGCTGACACATAAGCCGTTATTTTGTACATGTAAATACTTTGCTAGTTAATGAATCAGAAATTCCAGGTCCCACAGAGGAATATAATCTCCACAGGTTTTGATAACTATTTTGTAGAAATTTTGTTATTTGGTAGGAATGTTATCTTTACACTAAATCAATTTAATTGAAAATTTAAAATGGCTAAGTGTAATGATGAGCATTTGAAATCTCAATAGTCAGGAAGCAAAGGAAGGAGGAATGCCATGAGCTTGAAGCCAGCCTGGGCTAAAGTGAGACCTGGCCTCAAAAAATAAAATAAAACGATTGTACCTATTCTCATATCCAGATTATTTTTTCTGATATGGAGAAATATCAAATAAATCAGACATACATTATTAACAGTATATATGTTATTTTGCTATGTTCTGCTGAAAGTCATATACTCTGTCAGAATTATGCATGTTATGGATAATTTTCAAACTTTTTTTGTGAATTAAAATGCCTAAAATTCTTTTGCAGCTAACTGTGTGTAGCATTTCCTTACATATTATGTTATATATATATATTTAAGTTTTTTTGTTGTTTATTTTCATTTATTTATTTGAAAGTGACAGATCGAGAAAGAGGCAGATAGAAAGAGGGATAATAGGTGCTCCAGGGCCTCCAGTCACTACGTATGAACTCCAGACGTGTGCGCCCCCTTGTGCATCTGGGGTCCTGGGGAGTCGAGCCTTGAACCAGGGTCCTTAGGCTTCACAGGCAAGTGCTTAACCACTAAGCCATCTCTCCAGCCCCTATAAGTTTTTTTAGTGTTTCATGTGTATGCTATTTTGCACCTGCTTTGTTTACCTACTTTTGTCATTGTTTGAAATTATTAGTGATCCAACCAGTTTTGTGTAGTCCATATGCATGTAGATGTAGATGCCTTCCTTATATTGCTTGCATACATTATTTCTAGGTTTATTTCCTTTAGTTTCCATTATGGTTTGCTGAAGAGCTGGGTTATGTTGGGATCTCAGTGTTACCTAGCTCCAGAGTCCTCTGCATTCTAAACCTTAGCAACAGCAATTAAACACTTCAAGTTATGATATTGTAAGATCCTATATGCCCTTTTGTTTGGAAGTGACTTCTTTGACCATGTTCTCCATAGGCATACATTATTTCCAAATCCTATGTTTATCATATTCCTCACTTTTGCCATTTATTCTAAGTCTCCATGCCTGCTAGTCAGAGCTGTGTGGATGTTCCCTTGACGACCTAGAGGTGATTGCAGTGCCCTGGGAAGACTATGGTGTCTTACAGTAAGCAACAAAAGGGACAGAAGGAATGCTTAAGAGATTTGTGGGACCAGTAGGAGCAACACTTTTGGCAAATACTTATGTGTAGAAATGGAGAAGGGAAGAGGGAGGCACAGACTTCTGAGTTGAATGCCTTGCTGAAAATAAGACTGTGCCCTGCACTGTGGATTTCATAATAGAGCCCCACTTGGGCATTGAGTAATAAGATCACTTTGGAACATGTCAAAACTTGAGGTCCGCAAGGGAACATCCACACAGCTCTGACCAGCAGGCATGCACACTTAGAATAAATGGCAAAAGAGAGGAGTGTGATGAACACAGGACTTGGAAATAACATATGGCCATAGAGAACCTAGTCAAAGAAAACACTTTTTTTTTTTTTTTTGGTTTTTCAAGGTAGGGTCTCACTCTAGCCCAGGCTGACCTGGAATTCACTATGGAGTCTCAGGGTGGCCTCAAACTCATGGCCATCCTCCTTCTCTGCCTCCCGAGTGCTGGGATTAAAGGCGTGTGCCACCATGCCCAGCTCAAAGAAAGCACTTCTAAACAAAAGGCCATACGGGGTCTTTCGATATCATAACTTATGATGTGTAATGGTTGCTACGGTTTAGAATGCAGAGGAGCCTGCACGGGCTTCATTCCGACAGCTCACCCGATTCACCAGCCCAGTTGCCAACAGCAGAATTCCCTGGAGTCCCTCCATGGTTCTTTTTTGACTTTTTGGATAAAATCTAAGTTCCTCAGAATGGTTTTCAAGCCTTTTAATCTTTCTTCATTGTCTTTTTTTTCCTCCAGAATCTTCTTTCTAGCCCTCTTCCATCCTTCCTCAATCATAGCTTTCTTTGTCTAAAAATATGAAGAAATGAGATTTTTGTTCTTGGAAAATTATTAATATTTCCTTTTTATTTTGTTTTTCAAAGACTGAGTAATTGTCTTATTACACAGGTTAGTTAGGATCACTACTTCTCCCTCTTGAATTGGCATGGATGTTGTAAGGAAGAGAGGCATTTGAAGTATGGATGAAATACTCTTAAAGTTTCCCAGTTTTTCATAATGCCTTCTTATACATTTCCATTCTAACAATTTTCAGTTTGTATTGCAGCATCTCACACTGTGTGTACTTGGCATTTTAATTTCCTTATGAGAGAGGAACAGTGTTTTTAAAGCTTGCATTCCTGTTATGTAACAGATTTTCCAGCATATAAAGTCTGTTCTCCTTTTCATGGTAGCGCTAGTCTATAAATTCACTGCCAGACTTGCGTAGTGAAAACTGAGTGGTTGGACCCACAGGACATACATACAGCACTAGGATCCAGCAACTCCCCAGTCACATTGCCACCAACGGATAGATGTATAACCTTGTTTCTTTTGTGTTTCTGTCTGGAAACCTCTTCAATGTACAGAACTGATCGATTACCATTGCACTCCTGGCCCGCTGCACTGCTGCTCATGTGTGAGTGTGAGCGAAGCTTGTCTAACACATGCACCACATCTCTTCACCAGAGGCACAACTTGCAGCCAGTTTTCTTTTGCTTATGAATGCTGGACAGAGCTTCAGATCTTTGTTTATGGCCATTGTAATAGCAAATTTATTAACAAGAAGACAAAACTGTGCAGTCTTGCAGTAAGTATCATGCACTACTAACAGTTGCTTGCACTGAGCTGAAGGAGGGAATAGAACACTCTGGAGGTTCTGGGGCCCACTTCAGCTGGGAACAATCTTGGCTTTGCTGCCTAAGGCTTTTGTCACTCACTCCTATGTGCGTGTGTGTGTGTGTGTGTGTGTGTGTGTGTGTTGAACAGAAATGGCTCTGCTACTAGACTCTTTCTGGGGGCAGAGGGTGGTGTACAAACTTTTTAAAAAAGATTTATTTTGTTTTATTTATTTGCACAAAAGAGAAAGAGAGGGAAGAAGGAGAGAGAGAGAGGGAGGGAGAGAGAGAGGTCATGCCAGTGCCTCCAGCTACTGCACATGAACTCCAGACACATATGCCACCTTGTGCATCTGTCTTATGTGAGCACCGAGGAATCAAACTTGAATCCTTGGTCTTCACAGGCAAACCTTAACTGCTAAGCCATCTCTCCAGCCCAAAAAAACAAATGTTAACCAGGGCGTGAGTTCACAAATATTATATCTATTTCTGTTAAATATTTTATTAAAAACAGTAACACTCTACATAAGAGTGAGATGAGTTCCCCAAAGTGTGTCCTTAGGTGATTTCAAGTTGGAGCGTCATAAAGTGTCCTGGCACACACCTAGGTGGTTTAGGTTAATGGTTCCACCTGGCCTCTTGAAGCAATTAAGAGACTTGGCTTGCAGCTACATGAGGCTGCTGCTGGCAGGGTATGCTGTTTTACAGGAAACCGGTCTGTATGTAAAAAGGAGGGTTCTAAAGTAAGATAAAGATATAGTAAATACATAAATTAGTAAGCGTGTTATCAAATATCATGTGCTGTGTGTGCATTAGCTAGTTACATGTATTACATATCAACATTTCCTTTGCTTTCTTTCACTGAAGTTTCTAGAAATGACTGGCTGGCATCCTCATGCAGATGAGAAAAAGTGAAAAGACAGAGAAAGTGCAGAACTTCCCCAAGGTCCTGTAGTCAGCAGGAGGTGCCAGGGCCTGAATTCTCCACAGGCAAGCCAACTCCACCACGTGATGACTGTGGTTAAGCAGCCATTCTCATCCCACACCTTTTCTTTACTCTCAGCATGTATAGTTCACATTTTGGTTTTTGGCTTTTGTCCTTAAACTAGGTAAAGTACATATGCTTAGCTTGAGTTCAGCAAGCTAAAGTTAGGTAATTCACTTATAAACATATTCTAATTGCCTGAAGAATGTAGTGGTAGGGGCCACAGATCCAGCACCTTTAATAGAGTGCTTGTCTGAATGTACAGAGTCCTAGGTTTGATCTCCAGCACACCATAAAACTGGGTGTGTTGGTAATGCCCTCTAATCCCAGCACTCTCGGGGTAGAGGCACAAGGATCAGATATTCAAGGCTAGCCACAGTTTGGGTCCTTATCAAAACAAAGATTACTAAAAATAGATTAAAGTTGTGTTACATTAATAAGTAAACAGCCTCCTCTTATCTCTTTTATTTATACATTTTTTTTAAAACTGAGCATTTTAAGAAGACGAGAGAGAGAAAGAGAGAGAGAGAGAGAGAGAGAGAGAGAGAGAATAGACATGCTAAGGCCTCTAGCCACTGTGATCAAATTCCAGATGCGTGCACCACCTCGTGCACATGCAATCACCTTGTGCACGTGCGTCACCTTGTGTGTTTGGCTTATGAGGTTACTAGAGTTGAACCTGGTCCTTAGGCTGCACAGGCAAGAGCCTTTACTGATAAGCCATTTCTCCTGCCTTGGAGCAATTTGTTAAAACAATATTCTATACTATAAATATCATGGTCAGGTGATGTGGGCACTTATAAAATGCCAATGAAATAATATTTTTTATGAGGAATGCTTAGAGTGATTTTCATGGGGACAAAGCTTCTAAAATAAAATACGATAGCCTACTCTCTTACCTGAGAGTTCTCTGTTCAACAGATGTAGTTTAAAAAAGAAAAAAGAAACTATAAACATCATGTTCAAAATCCACACACTGTAAGTATAAACCATAATTCTGAATAAATATCTCCACTTTAGTTTAAGAGGATAGTCACATAGCTAATGTGTGGGTGGTCCAAAGCTTCATGGAAGCTAAGCATGCTGGGAGTCCAGGCCAGCCGCTTCCTTTCCAGTACTGCAGCCTCACAGTCCACTGCGGACCTTGCTCCTTCCGGCACTAATAAACAGCTAAGGTGTGATGTCCTTCACGATTGCTGCGGGCTCTTTTCAGGCATAGTTGTGAGAGGACGGCTAGGGACCCTCGTCCCAGCAGGCCAGTCCTGTAATGGGCAGGTGTCCCTAAGCTCACACGGTGGCCAGTGAGTGTAGTCTGGGGGCACTTAAGCCATCTTGGAACCATGCCTGTCATTTAAGTTTCCTTCCCAGAAGAAATATAATACCCTTCGTTCTGTAGCTGAGAGGCACATCTAACCTCTCCGCATTGTCACTCTTTGCTTATCTTTGCAGAAGCTCTGCATTCGTCACTGTGGGGAGGCACGCCAAAGACGTTTAATAACAAGAATTACAGGCTGTTTGACTCACCACACAAAAGGCTCCGTGTTTATTGGTTTTAAGTTCTAAAGGTCATGATTCTGAGGCTGTCATATCTTTCACTCTCACAACTTTTGTCTGTTTTTGTCTCTTCAGAACAGTTCCACTGCACTCCTGTATCATCAGCACAGAGCAGCAGAAAAAAGGAGTTAAGATTACAGCTGGGGTGCAGGACAGGGAAATTAAACATAAAATAAGATGACAATAGAAACTAAGTCAGACTGAAATTTATGTATCATAAAACTATGAAGCTAAATTCTTAACCAATAAGTTTCTTGCAATTTAAATTTTTGATGAAGTGGCCTCAGCTTTATGAAAGGCTTTCATATTTCCTTACAATGATATTGCTGTATAAAAAAACCACTAAAATGAGAATGTATTTAAGATCCTATAAGCTGATCATTCTCTACAATGTTCCCACACACAAAACAATCTACAATAGGAATTTTTATGAAAATCTTCTATCAGCCAGGTCACAAGTCTTATTGCTGCATTTTTTAATGCTTTTAGTTCTTGCAATTTGACATGGTTTTGTATGTATATATTTTCTTTTTACTGAAGTCTTGTCTTATCTTTCTACCTGAAAAAAAGTATATAAGTATATAGCAGCAATACTACATATCATTGTGTGAGATAAATCTACTCTTGAATGAAATTATCTCCTAAAATTATAATTTTAAGAAATATTTCCAGTCTGTATACAGTACACATGCATGTGGCTTGATACTCATTCTATAGTATTTTGTGAAATAAACCATAATGTGTACTTCTAACAGGTTTGTGAAACATGGAAATTGGGTGGCAAATGAATCCAGTGAGTAAACCAGTTCCCTTTGGTTAGAGCCATAATCCAGTGCAAACCCATTTGGTGTCCTCACATGGGCTGAATCGCCATGTATGAACTGAAGAAGTCTTTCTTTCTTTCTGCCTTTCTTTCTTTTGCTTTCAACTTGTGTGGGCTTTGAGCAAACCTCTACCCTTCTCAGGACATTGCAGGTTCTGGCCTGTCGATGGTGACTTCTTCAAAGCACTATTTGAAAGGTCGGAGGGGAGACTTGTGTGTAATCCCAAATTTTAATGTGTTACCAGCTATTCCTAGTGTCATAGGCTCCGGGCAGATGAGGAACCAGGGCATCCTTTTCATTTTTTCCTGCACAGAATGGGAGGCTCCATGTTAGCCGACCCGAGTTAACCCCGGGAGTCAATCACTGACGGAGGAAGATGAGGACAAGGAAGGAGTAATTATTTTGTTTTTCTTGCTCCTTAGAAGGCTGGAAAAATGGAGGTTTCATGTGAAGAGTCCATGGAGAAAAATGAGTTATGATTAAAACAAAAGCAAAAACCTGAGACCAGTTTTGCTACTCATGTCATTTTATTAATTGTTTTGAATGACAAAGACTGATTTTGTGGGCTATGAAGTTATTCTATAAGACATTCTATTTACCTTTTCTTCCTTTTTTTCCCATTCCTCTGACTCGTGACTCTCACAGGTAGTTACTGAATGTTGCTTTATTTTTTTCTTTGATAGATAAGATTTTAAGAGACACTGATATTTACATAAAATATACTTTGGTCTAGCATATCTAAGGCCATATTTTTATTATTATATTACAAATGTCTGCTGGTTGTTATGTTGTGTCTTTTTACTGGCTGGTCCTCGAAGGAACTTTTCTTTCTCATGCTGAGGTTTTCCTGGTAGAGATATATATGGCTCATATGTTTCACAGAACTTAAATGTCAGGATTATCACTACTTTCTTGAATGTTGCACTTTCCTTAGCTGCCTCTTATGAATTTACTTTCTGCCCCTTCCTCATTTTGGGGAGCCTGTGCACTTTCTGGGTTTATGAGTTCACTGTTGTTCTGTTTAATTTTATCCTTTCACTAAAGTCTGTGGCTTCCGTTTCCTTCACTCTTGTCCCTTTAAAAACCACGAATCCTTCAGTACCTACAAAATTCATTCTTATCAGAAAAAGTGTAGTCTCCTGTGATTGGTGTTTTGCCCCTAAGTCTGTCATGCTAACTCCCACTGTTTAGGAGCGGCGGACTAAGAATCTTTGAAGGCTACCATACAAGGATGTTCTGAGCCCTTTTAAAAGTGGGAATAAAAGAAATCCAACTGGGGGCTTTCAATGCAAAAGTGCCTAAGAGATAAGTGTAGTGCCTGCTACAGGCTGTAAAATCCTTATGTCATCGCTCCATTGGCCTGACTCCTGCTTGACTGTTTGAACCTCATTCATTCTTCTGGTCCACTTGATGCCTTGTATTTTACTGGTAAGATAGCTCTTCTTTTCCTTTTTTATTAAATCTTGATCCAGTAATTTTAGCCATTGCATATTACAGATTCACATGTACTTCATGAGTTTTCAGTCTTTAAGAATCAAATCAGATAGATGTATCCATAAAAGGATGTTAGTAAGATGTGCTTAGGCATTATTCAGAACCCATGCACACTATAGAAAGTGATATTATCAGAAATGCATGTAAAGGCATGGTTTACCGTTCTTAAAACTCAACTAAGGTGGTATTTACTGCCATTAAAACGAAGTAATTCTTCATAGTAAATTCTTGAAAAGTGCATATAATCGTTTTTACATCCTACAAATAGCAACTGAAAACCCCATGTATGTACATTTCTGTCATAGAGCAGACTGAATAATTTATCAAACTTTGCATTAGACTTCCTCCAGGGTCTCACTTCTGGAGTTCTGCTCTGTAAGTGTTCTGTTTGACAAAGATTCACATCTGAAACATTTACAGGTCACGTTCTCGGCAGTTTGAAAGGCTTTCTAGTCTAACCCAAGTGCTGTTTACTTTCAAAACTGTCCGTGGTTTTATAGACATAACTATCTGCTAAGGACCAAGTGTTCAAGGAGCTTGGGGATATGGGGCTGTTTTGCATTCAAACCATCACAGCAGAGAAAATACAGGTACGTGATCAATGGTGGATGATTAAAGGGTTTCACGTAGACATACATTTCCAGGGTGCACAGTGTGGGTTGAAACTGCTAAGCTGTTAGGCCTTGGGTCAGTGAATGAATTTTCTAGATAATGGAGTGTGAAACTAAACCTTCTGCCCTCCAGAATTCAGTGCACATTTTAACTGAATTCTTATTTGTCGAGAACTAAGGGAGAGATAGGAAACACTCTTACCCCTCAGATGCTTCCCTGCAAGGCAGGTACAACTATATGGGTGCCTGTCCTCAGGGCTCGCTAATGCTGACTTCCTCTTTTTATTTTCTACTAGCCTGAGTGTCTGTGAGGGATAGTATTGAGCCATATTCATCACCATGGCCCCAAAAGAAATTGTCTCCAGAATATGGTAGCATAATTTAGTGATTTCTTATATCAGAAGCTTAATGGCCTGTCTCCCGTTGTTTTTCTTACGCTGAGCTTCCACAAGTGAGTATGAGTGCTCACTGAGGCTTGGGCAGGTTCAGGGCGATGTGGCTGGAGGTCCCATTCCTCCCTCCATCAGTGGGCAGCAAATCTTGACATAGAGAGGGCGGTACTGTCCTCTTCACTCAACAAAGCTGTGAAAAATTATACATGCTGACTGCAGTATTGGGGTTCCATAGGAAGGGAATTCAGACTAGCTGGAGAACACCTTCCACTTGCTTGGGAAAGTTAAAATGTCTCCAGTCATCTCGCAGAGAACAACTGACCAGTTGTCTTTCTCTGTTCCAAGTGCAACCTACTTCTCTCTCCATTTGTAATTATTCCTGTAAAAACCCAAGTTTTGGTTGCTTTACCGCTCAGCGAAATTTAACTTTTCATCTCTAACACCCAGACTCCATCCAACCTGGGCATATAAAAACGGTATTCATTATTCCTTCCCAAACCAAAGAATCACCAACCATATTATGGGCCCAGAAAAGTAGAAAATGATTGGTAATTATACTTTTTAAGCTGAGCCAGACTAAGGTATTAAGCATGTTTGTTCCTCACCCTTGAGAAGAATTGCAGTTTTGTGTGCATGTGTTTGTGTGAATGTGTGTGCATGTGTGTGGGTGCATGTGTGTACATGTGTGTGCATATATGTGCATATGTTCTTCTCTTCCTGTTCAGCTTTGGCAGAGAAGAGTTGGTGTATTTTCAAAATACGTGCTCATCAAGGTCATTGACTTTTCTCTTAACGGGGTGCAACTACAGCTTTATTTAATAATAACAAATCTGTCTTGAGATGGAAGACGTTCTTGTTGAGATGGTGACAGGTTTGGTGACAGTGGAGACTTGGGAGCCATCTTTCCCTTTGTTCAGCCCTCACCCTACCCCGTACAGTTTTCAGTGTGCGTAATGGCCCAGTGGCTTCCCCGGTAGAAATGGTGATCCCCAGCTGCCTCACACAGTTGCTAAAATAGGGACCGATCCACACCGTACTTGAGCAGCGGTTCATTTTCTCAAAGAGTGCATTTTATATGGAAGTTTATGGTAGGCCTCAGCCTCCATAAGGAAAGTCTGTCTATAGAGACCTGAACTATTGTGAAATTCCATTTATGTTTCCCATTGGTTTCTCTTTAAGTTGATACTATGTTGTCATGACTACAGAGTGCTGGAAGGGACCGTAGCCTCTACCCTGTTCGGGCAGTTTCTGTGTGTGGACACCACTGTGTGTAAGCCACATCCGTGGAGTCTTCCCCCTGCTCCTGGACTTCTCTTCTAGAGGGCAGTGTCCAGTTGGGGAGCTGTGTGAAGGGGTTTAGCTTGTGGCACTCTTGGAGGTAGTGGGATACCTAAGAGGTGGGGCCTTGTGTGAGGAAATTGGATCACTGGAAAGTGTGTCCTTGAAAGGGATCGTGGGATCCTGCCCCTGCCTGCTTCTCTGCTTCCCAGCTACTGAGATTTGAGGGATGTTTTATTTGTTTGTTTTGTTTCTACTTTGTGTTTTCTGCCACCATGTTTTCACAGGACCAAAGTGAGTAGGCCCAAGTGAACGTGGACTGAGATCCTGCTTCCTTCTCTAGAACAATTTTCCTGCACTTTGGAGTAGATGGCGACGTCTAAGAAATTCTCCAGACCCCCTGCCTGATCAGAGTCAGTGGGTTCTTTACTTGTACGAAGAAGGTGGAAATGTGTGGGTCATTGAGGACACTTGAGGGTCCCCCGTATGTAAAAGCATCAGGTACTTTATTCTTTTGAGCCATCACTCTTTAGATTTGTCCTGAGCAGGGAAGGTGACTGGTAGAGCCAGCCTTTTCTCGGGTATCTTACTATGAGCAACGTATATCCGGTAGGCTTTGCACTCTCCCTGTCCTCGTACGGTTGAATGCGCACTTGGGAACAAGGCATCATCCTCGTAGGTCTGAAAAGAGGGTTGTGGCAGCAGCCATCTCATTGCTGGGACAAAACACCCAGCCCAAAGCAGCTTATTTGGTTTCAGGCTAACAGGAAGTACCAAGGGGAAGTTCACTGACGGTAGGAATAGCATGGCAGACTAGGAACTGGGCATCAAGTCTTGTCACATCAGCTGGGAGGTAGCAGCAACAGTGAGCTATCTATGCCAAGGGAGGCTTCGTTTATGACACCCCAGCAGCACAACTCCTCCAACAAGGCCCTAGCCCACAAATTGTCAGCAGCTGGGGACCGAGAATGAGGCCAAATCACAAACACGCAATCCTATGGAGAACTGTGGACTTGACATTCAAATTATCACAAAGTCACATAATAAGTAGTGTAGGAGCTAATGTTTGTTTTCTGTGCCACGAAAGTACTCAAAATTCTGCCTTAACTTTACCATCCAACAACTCCACAGATGCAATACCTGCAGCCAATAATGATGATGATGATGATGATATTAATAGCACACCCTCTTGATGCAGGCGTCACTTTCGAATCTGGCTTTACATGGGCTACTGGGACATTGAACCAAGGCCAACGGCTCTGAAAGCAAGTGACTTTAAATACTCATAAATCTCCCAGCACTTACCTATTTTACTCTCACAGTAAGTTCAGTCAGAAAATTTGATGCTAACTTTTTTGATAGTTTCATGAATCCTAACTTTAAATTTTCTTTATACGTTGTCATTTATTTATTATTTGGAGAGAGAGGGAGAGAGTTTATGAACATAGGCATGCTAGGGCCTCTAGCCACTGCAAATGAACTCCAGGTGCATGTACGACTTTGCACACCTGGCTTTATGTGGGTACTGGAGAATCAAACCCACACTGGCCAGATTTATAAGCAAGCATCTTTGACCACTTAGCCATCTCCCCAGCCCCCATGAATTGCAAATTTCAAGAATGTTTAGTGTAAGAACGTAGTGTAAAGTACTTGCTAAACATCAGTAGACCTGCTTTACAGAAAAAAAAAATCCTCTCTTAATACCTATTTTTTGTAATTTCCTCCAAATGGAGAATGTTAAGTCATATTCCACTTGTTGATTTCTCTTTCTGTCTATTGACTTCCCTGTCTCCCTCTCAGCTTCTTTCTACTTCTTCCCTTGTCTCTATCCTTCCCTCTCTTTTTTTAAAATAATTTTTGTTTATTTTTATTCATTTATTTGAGAGCAGCAGACAGAGAAAGAGGGAGAGAGGAAGAGAGGGAGGGAGGGAGGGAGGGAGGGAGGGAGGGTGTGTGTGTGTGTGTGTGTGTGTGTGTGTGAGAGAGAGAGAGAGAGAGAGAGAGAGAGAGAGAGAGAGAAGGAGAGAATGGGCGCACCAGGGCATCCAGCCACTGCAAACAAACTCCAGATGCATGCGCCACCTTGTGCATCTGGCTACGAGGGTCCTGGGGAATCAAGCCTCCAACCAGTGTTCTTAGGCTTCACAGGCAAGCACCTTAACCACAAAGCCATCTCTCCAGCTCCTTCCATTTCTTTTTCGCAGTTCGGAGAGATTGAACCCAAGATGTCCATACCTAATAGGCACGTTCTCTATCACTGAACTACCCTGAACTACACTGCCAGCCCTGTTGCACATCTTTACTATGAAAATGATAACTTGGATTTAAATTCTCCAAGCATGGCTCTTTGTAAATAGGTACATAAACTTAAGAACTACCACATCCAAAATGCAAATCTGTATTCAATGGTGACTTCATTGTGTATTAGAAGCATTTTTCATCCTCACTGTGTCCTCTGTGTTAAAGGCTGTCCAGCCCAAGGAAAAGCAGTTCCTCATGCTTCTGAAGTTTCACAAACATTTTTCCCCTCACTAATAGAATTTAATTTGATTTGCAACAAATTGGAACTGCCCTGAGTGTTGGAATAGTCAAGTGCATTTGAGTACGAGTCTACTTCCGCAGCTAATGGAAATGGGAGTATTACTTCTAGTTGTTGTACAAGGTTTGCTTTTAACATTGAGCAGGCTGGAAAGCTTCAAAACTACATAGAAGCACCTTATTCCATTGAACATAATTCGTGTAGATTAAGTTGATTTAAAGTTGAATTAAATTAATTTGTTACATTTGGAAAGGTAAATATTTTGAGTCTCCAATTATTTCATTGCATTTAAGAAGTTCTCTTATTATTATATCCCTTTTGAACTATGCAACTTGAAGGTTATGCCCAAGGCCTAGGAATAGAATTTTTTATTTTATGTTTTAAGTTTTGCATCATTTGTGTCCATGTGTGACAGAATTTGCATGATTTACAAGTGACATTTTGGGAGCAGAGGAAATGGCTCAGCGGTTAAAGATACTTGCTCGCAAGTTTGACAACCCTAGTTTGATCCTTTCCAGCACTCACATAAAGCCAGACACAACATGACACATTCCTGTGAGACCACCATGCGACTGTGGTAGTGGGAGGTAGAGCCAAGAAGGCCTGGAAGCTCAGTGGCTAGCTAGTCTGATGCGCACAGGACCAAAACAGCAAGGGAGACTCTGCCTCACAAGGAAGACTAAAGGAGGATGGAGAGCCTGAGGCTGTCCTCTGACTGGCATGTGGTCACCACAGCACACATGGGCCCTGATACACACAAAAACGTTTCCTCAAAAAGTGCTCTTCCAGTTTTATCTGTGTGTGCTGTGCTTTGGGGTGAAAGAATTTGACGGTGTTCTTGGTGTTCTCCTCAGGTTGCATGTTGAGTGTTTTTGAATTAGACTTTGTTGCAGTCAGGTTCACCTGGCAGGTAAAAATCACTAGACCAAGAGCATCTTGTGGGGGAAGAAAGAAGTTTATTTTGGCTTACAGACTCAAGGGGAAGCTCCATGATGGCAGGGAAAATGACGGCATGAGAAGATAGTGGACATCACCCGCCCCAACCAATATAAGGTGGACAATAGCAACAGGAGAGGGTGCCAAACACTGGCAAGGGGACACTGGCTGGAACGCTCATAAGCCCGCCCCCAACAATACACTGCCTCCAGGAAGAGTCAATTCCCAAATCTCCATCACCTGGGAACCTAGCATTTAGAACGTCTAAGTTCATGGGGGTACCTGAATCAAACTATCGCAGACATGCATGTCTCTTTGGACATGGCTGACCATTCTAGGGGAATTTTTTCTTGATTTGGTGTGGGAACACAGAGGGATTGTAGGAGTTGGGAATTTCTTGATTTCCTCTGGCTTTAGCATGTCATACCCTCAGTGATGCCATTAATCACAAGTTCAATGAAAAAAAAAAATGAAGTGAGTTTAATATGTGATGGATAGGCATCAGTTCATTTTAAGTATTTTTTAATTGGGCAAGGACATTATTTTTCAGGCATGTTGAATTAATGGTTTCTGAAGTGATGATAAGAATAAATGGTAGTACTTAAAAGGAAATAATAAATTGTAGTTCTTAAAGGATAAACTAAAATGATAACAATTTTGTAATACCAAGCTAATAAACTAGTTAAAACAATTCTATCCCTAAGTCTGGATTGTATATTTTTAAATGAGTGATGGTTATTAATGTATCAATATCAAAAATTGTTTTAGACTATATTGACTCAGGGAATGAGACATTTCTGTTAGCAGTGCTCTAAGACTTCCTTACAGACACAACTGGAAATTATTCCCTTCTACTGCATAGGATGACTAAGTTCTCTAGCCACTTCAGAAGTAGAAAAATACAGCTATTCATATAAGATTGAAGGGATGCTTCCACCCTTCTTGAGTTTATCTTCTTTTCTTAGGGCTGCCCTCAGTTGATTCACCTGGAGTTTGTAATCTCAAGTAGACGTGTGAAAATTGCCTCACTCATGGCAGGCTTTTCTTTAGATGGCCGTCTGTCCACTGCCAGGGTTGAATGATAACTTTGGGGATTATTTTTTTTCTTTTTTGCTATCCATACATTTCTCCCTAATATTCCCCTACCTTGCAGACAGGAAGGACAGAAGATAGGAAGTGCATCTACTTGAAGGGACCTAAGCGTTTCTATAGCTAAGATTTAATTAAAAAAAAAAAAAAACAACATTTGAGGGCTGCAGAGATGGCTTAGTGGTTAAGCGCTTGCCTGTGAAGCCTAAGGATGCCAGTTCGAGGCTCAATTGCCCAGGACCCACATTAGCCAGATGCACAAGGTGGCGCATGCATTTGGAGTTCCTTTGCAGTGGCTGCAGGCCCTGGCGCGCCTATTCTCTCTCTCTCTTCCTTTTTCTCTGTCTGTCACTCTCAAATAAATAAAAATAAGTAAGCAATATCCAGGATCTCCTCGGTATAAAAAATGGCATGGTTCCTGCCTTTGAGTTCATCAGCTTATTTCTAGATGATTATATGAGCCAAATGGGATATACATTTAGTTTGGAAGATAATTCTTAAAATTTCTCTTGTTCAATCTTAAATTACTGGGTACCCTGTACTTGTAATAGGACTTCCAAAAAAAGGTCAAGTTCCGAGCTAAATTCATTCTCAATTTCTGTCTTTATTCTTTGTCCAAATCCAAACAAAACTCTCTTTGTCCCTTAAATAGAGACTTTAGCCTTTCTTTTTTTTTTTTTCTTTTCTTTTCTTTTTCTTTTTTTTTTTTTTTTTCCAATTTGGAAGCTTGATCAAACCATTAATTTCTGGCAAAAAATATAGATATTTGTTGCTCAATGCCACTCAGTTAACTCTCCTCATACCATCATCTATGAAATATAAATGTGTTTCCTACCAATATAAAGAAAATCATCACTTCCCAATGTAGAGTAAGGCACAGTATCACTTGCCTTGCCCCGCGGAGCTGTGTGTGGAAAAACTGGAGGGTGATCTTGAGAGGATAATTTCAGCATCAGGCTGCAGTGGATTATCTCTGCTCGCTGCCACACACGAACTTCAAGGTTTATTTAACTCCCCTATACCTCAAGGTTCACATCTATAACATAGCTTTCACAATAAAGTGGATTTTCACCTCTTAAGAGGTTTAATGAATGAATATGTAATGTGTGCAGGAAAAATCTTGAGAGGTGGAAGCATTGTATGTGTGTGAAGTTCTAGCCCTTGTGGAGTTAAGGCAGGAGAATCTAATTGTGGTAAGCCTTGTCTACCAGTAAGCCACAGGCCAGCCTGGGCTACGTAGTGAGATCCTGTCTCAAAAAACCCAAATAACGGGTCAGGGGAGATGGCTCCATAGGTGAAGTGCTTGTCACACAAGCATGAGGACGTGAGTTTGGATGTTCGGCATGTCTGTCAAAAGGCCAGGCACTGGCCTGAAACGGTACTGCTCATGGGGCCAGCACGGGGAGCCCTTAGGCCTCACTGCGTGGTTAGTCTAGCCTAGTTGGTGAGCTTTTCAAGGAACCCACTATGAAAGCAGCAAATACAGAGCAATCATGAAAGGCCGGACATCAACCTTTGGCCATTACACACACACACACACACACACACACACACACACACACACACACACACGTAGTTCTACACATATAGGAACATGCATACACACATGTGCTTCACACACACACACACCACCACCACCACCACCACCATCAACAGCAAGAACAGCAAGCAAGCATGCAGTATGTTTAGGCTGCTCCAAGAGCATGTCACTGTTACTTCTACTAACAAACGGAGACTTTTAACTAGAACCGTCAGACTAAAGAATAGAACGCGAATTTCTCAATGCCATTGTAAAATAGACGGGATCAATAGTTGAATGTAGTCAAGGAACATGGGAAATTTGGCATTTTTTTAACAATAGAAGAGGAAAACTAAGCATATGAAATTGGTGAGTATCTCTTATGTAATTCACAAGTACAGGTGAATACATGTGAGAGGTCTTGATGCAAGACATGAATACTAGAGACACAAAAAATGATATACATTAAAATGCAATTCTGACTTGAATGTCATTCATTTACATTCAAATCAACAAAACTGTGTGAATTATATTATATAATTCATGATTATAAAAATAGGAATAAGTGGGGAGGTAAGGTGTATATAGGACACCAGAAACACAACCCACATAGCAATAAGTGATATATTTGACTTAATCAAAATTAAAAAAAAACAACACTTTGCTTTGCAAAAGATGCTGTAAGAGGACAAAAGATCAGACCATAAATTGACTGAAAATATGTGTAAGTCACCTTGCATCTAGGATATATAAAGAACTCCCAAACTCAATTATACAAACACAAACCGCCCAGTTAGAAATAGCAGTCACGAACACCCGTCACTCTGTTTGCAGACAGTGGATACAGATGTGAGTTTAGCACAGGAGAGGGTGACGGGGGAGCACATCCTTAGCCAGTGGATAAATGCAAATTAAAGCCACTCTGGGGCAGATCTGCACACCTGTAAGAATGAGTGAAGAAAAAATAAAAGGCTGGACATGGTGGCTCATGCCTTTAATCCCAGCACTCAGGAAAACAAACAAACAAACAGACAATGAAGCCAGGCATGGTGATTGGTAGCACATGCCTTGCATGCCTTTAATCCCAGCACTCAGATGCAGAGGGAAGAGAATCACCAGGAGTTCAAGGCTACCCTGAGTCTACATAGTGAATTCCAGGTCAGCCTGGGCTAGAGTGAGACCCTACCTCGAAAAACAAAAATGTGTTTATTCAAATGCTGCTGAGCCAGGGAAGAAATTGGACTTTTCACACTCTGCAGGAGACAATGTAAAGTCCTGTAGAGTTGCAGCCATTCTGGGAAGTAATTAGACATTTCTCATCAAATTAAATGTACATGTTTCACATGGTTTAGTCCAGATAAAATAATCTATTTACTCACATAGAAAGCTATATGTTATTTATCTGTAGCACGTGAGTGTTTAAAAGCCATAATTTGGAAAAGACGTGTAATTGGATTTCAGAGAGTAAATGATGAGATAAACCTTTTTTAAATCTGTTTAACAAATTTTCACTTGATGATTTAAAAAATAAAGAACAAACCATTAATAAATGCATCAAGTTTGATGGAACATAAGGTCATAGCACTTTGCCAAAAAAAGTTAGTTTCAATAGAGTGCACAATAAATAATTCCATTTATATAATGTCATCGTACTGATCATTCTGAACATAGAAACAAACAGATGGGTGAAGAGAGGATGGAGAAGTGATTGAACCAGAGCACAGGGCAGAATTCCTTTGTGTGGATGGTGCAAGAATCCGCACTAGGCATCTTGGGTATATGCGGCCCAAGGCATCTGCTTCAAGGCATGAAAGCCTCCTTCATTGTGGAGCCTCATGATTTGGGATACGTTCATGTGCACAGAACTCGGGGTGGCATGCTCCTATGACAGCCAGGAGTACAGAGCCCACACTCACCTGTGTGACCTTCACCGCCCTCCTGAAATGCACACTCCCCAGGGGGCTGGGCAGAACTCTACTCACGAGAGCAGTTTCCCAGAGAAGTTGAAGGTTCCAACTCTGTCTTCCACCTTGAAGACTGAGGAGTAAACACTGAGCTCAGCTAGAATAAGAAGGAAAAGAATCTTCCTTCTATGCTTCAGAGAACAAAATCTGTAATCGGTGGTGCTCCATTTCTCTATAGGCAGATTGCTAAAGTTAACTTTAAGTAGACTTGACTTTTCATTTGTTTGCATTTTTGGCACACACTTTTTATTACAGAGCATATACGTGCTAGCTAATGAGTAGTGTATGAATACAATATGGGGATAATTTTATGAAAATTTTCTGTAAAAATGGGAACAAAAAAGTGAATTTATTTTTCACATTAAAACGTTAAAGTGCTTTTAAAGTATTAACTCATACATTTTTAAAAGTCTCTTTAGAAACATATTACTGTATTTTTTTGTTCCTGTCACGTGTGTGTGTGTGATCTATGTTTGTGTGAGTTCTGGCATGTGCATGCCAGGGTGTACATGTGGAGGTTAGAGGATAGCCTGGAATAACAGTCCCCCTTCTGCCTCTTTGAGGCAGGTTCTCCCTGGTGCTCACTGCTGAGTATCGAAGGCAAGCTGGCCTGTGAGCTGCTCAGTATTCTCCCGTCTCTGCCTCCCATCTTGCTGTAGGAATGCTGAGGTTATAGTTAGTGCTGTGTCCCGTACCGTGTGGGTTCTGGACCTGAACTCAGGCCCTCACACTCACACAAAGATGCTGTACCCGCAGTCTGATCTCTGGCTCTGGTCTTCTCCTTTCAAGTCTTTCTGTGGTGTTAAATTCTCATTACACAGCATACTTGGCTCTTAATATGTATATGTTCTGAGCCAAGAGAATAGTTCATAAATGCAGTGATTTTCATTTGTTCATCAGGAACGAAGCATAATATTAACAGTAAGGGCTGGTGGTGGGCGGGGGGAGTGCGCATAACTTCAAAGGGTGAGTCAACTTACCCATGGCAAAGGCTGCTAGCTTTTAGAGACAGTCACAGGCAATGTGCAGGGGCCATGTACATCGTGGGACAGCCACCTGAAGAAATTTGGGGATTGTTTCAGTTTAAGAGAATTTGTATGAGTTGTGGTTCTCCATAGAAATGGAACCAATAAGAAATGCTGTGTGTGTGTGTGTGTGTGTGTGTGTGTGTGTGTGTGTGTACACCAGGATCACTTGCTGCTATGAACTTTATGTTGGAGATGGAGAATTGAACCCAGGGCCAGCAGGTTTTGCAAGCAAGTGACTTTAACCATTTATATATCTCCTTAGCCCCTAAGGTGCCTTTTAATTGTCACAAACATACTCATTAATGAGCTTCAGCTCAGAATTTATTATGACTAAAAACTTACAATAATACAGACACATGTGTACATGAAAAAGTAATTAGAGGAGAATTACATGATTATGGTTGAGTGTTGGTTGTCATTTCAGGAGTTTTAGAGAGTATGATCACTTCAGTGTTAGCACACTGTTTCCCTGTTGCTTTCTTTATTTCTATATAGAAGTTAAAGCTTGTATATTTTGAGTATTCCTAAGGAATTATATTCATGTCTATTTACAAATGGTGAATTTAGTAGATGTCATCATCAACAGGTAAAATGGAAACTGTTGATGGTGAATTGGTAGGTAATTTTTATGTTATCAAACTACAGAACAATTTATTAAAGAGTTTGGTTAAATTTCAGATTTCCTAATTAATTTTTTGCACAACTTGGTTTTATTTTACTACTATGGGAAACCCCAAAATCTTTTAGTGTTTATTGCATTTTCTCAGGAAGAACACTAGCTCCTGCAGTCTTCCATAGCCTGAAGTAGAGTGAGGTTCCTCAGTGTACCTCAAGTCTATCATAAACCAATACTCTCAGTGACATAAACACTTGAATCAAAATGAGAGAGTATACTAACTACTTGTGCAGAAGACAGCAACCAGACTAAACTGAAGTAGAGCTAAACCACACACTCGTAAGTGTGGACCACACACTCGTAAGTGTGGACCACACACTGTCAGTTCTTCAAAAAGTGGGAAAGAGTTATTAGACAATACAGTAATCAGACCAACTTCCTCAGCAAACCAGGTCAAGGTGACATTCACAGTGAATGATGCCCTGTGGATAGTATACACTTTTAGTACGATGTGTTAAGAACAGTGCTTTTGGGCTGGAGAGATGGCATAGTAGGTAAGGCACCTGCCTGCAAAGCCTAAGGAACCAGGTTTGATTTCCCAGGACCCACATAAGCCAGATGAACACTGTGGCACATGTGTCTGGAGTTTCTTTGCAGTGGCTAGAGGTCTTGGTCCACCAATTCTCTCTCTGTCTCTCTCTCTCTCTGTGTGTCTAATAAATAAATAAATTAAAATACTTTTGAAAGAATAGCATTTTCTTCTGCTCATGATCATATCTACAGTCCCCAGTTTGATTGTGAGGAAAATTCAGCCAAATTTAAATTGAGATACCATCTATAAATTTCAGCCCAGTTCTCTTACAAACTGCGCATACCATTAAAACAAAAATCTGCCACAGTCAAGAGAGACCCGAGGCATCAAAATGACCATGTGTAAATATAGTATCCTGGAACCGAAAGAGGATATTAGACAAAAAGTAAGGAAGTCTAAGTATAATGTTTGCACTATTGGAAAATATCACTGGTTCATTAACTGGAATTGATAGGCTATCTGAATGTAGACATGTTCATGACTGGAAAAAACAAGTATAGCATCCATGGGCCCTCCACGGTTTTTCTAAAAACTTAAAACTTCTCTAGATTAAAACTTTTTAAAGATTACATGTAATTGAGGAAAAAAGAATTCCAGGTGCCATGTTTAATTGTGCTGCGAATAGAGCCCATTGTGTACTCGCAGAGAAGAATGCCAAGTAACCAGAAACCCAGGTCAGGACTGGGGAAACACTCTTAGGAGAACATTATGAATCAGAAGTCTATTACACTTTAATTATACCCCAGGACTTCAAAGATAAACTTTTGCCCATGCTTGGGATTTTTTTTTTAAAGTATATCATAAATCTTTTTAAAAATCCCGTCCCCTTAAGCTACCTTCCAAGAATTCTTAATTACAACCACGTGAAAAACAGGAAGACTTCTCCTATTATTCCTGTGTCTGCTCTTTAAATTGTAGCTGTACATTCCATTGTATCACATGTTTTACAAGTGAGTGTAACGCTACAGCAAAAGAAGAAAGGTATTATTCTTTCTTTACATCAAAGAGTGTGCCAAACCACTCCTAACTGTAAGCAATAAATTTCCTGGAGTTGCAAGTAATGAAATGAAAATTGATTGTGCTGTTTTTAACAGTAAATATAGATTTATTGGGGAGAAAAAGAGTATAAACCTTTTCTAAAATTTAAAACCTGGGCAAGCAGCATTCTTTTAAAATTTACTTGTGTGTATACGCACGTGCATATGTGATTGCACGCGCACACATGCCTGCAGCACGTGTGTGGAAGTCAGGGGACAGCCTTGCGTGCTTTTTTCCTTCCATCTTCCTTTGAGACAGGGGTCTTTCATTGTTTCGTTACTGCTGCCTCCCATGGCCATATGCACATCGGGGTCCAGCTTGAGTGGGCAGGCAGGCCAGCAATGGCGTTTAACCTCGGAGCCAAATCCCCATCACAACCATCAGTGCTTTTGAGTGATATGTGCTATTTAGGCATACTGGGTTAAGAGAAACTCATGTTATTTTTTAAAACTTTTTAAAATTACTTTATTTGCAAGGAGTGATAGAGAATGAAAATGAATGCTTATGGGCCCCAGAGGGCCTCCTGACACCTCAAATGACCTCCAGATGCACGTGTCAGTCTGTCCAGATGCTTGTGCCCACAGGTGGACAAAAGTGCCCATCTGCCAAGAGTACTGAGTCCCATGAATTACCTTTGGTCGCGGGTATTTTACATGCTTGACTTACAAACAGAAATAAGATGTCCACTTAGGGAAATACATATAGCATTTATTAAGTGTGCTATATCCGATATTCCCATTCTGAGTGCAAGTCTGGCTTCAGATCAAGCAAAGAAACAAAACTGAGCTCTATGCTTTGTAAAGCGAGTTACTCTGACATCTAGATAAATAGTACTTCATTGAGGATGAATCCGAGAGAGGATGAAGATATTTCCAAATGGTCACTAGAGGAAGAAGCATCTAGACAGTTGAGCCAAATGAGGGACTGAGAAATCTAGGAGTATGTGGATATTATAGACAGACTCTCAGGTGTGAAATCATGGGCTTGGATATGAATTTTCCCTTTAATCCTTAAATCTATGTTACTTATGTAAACTTTACCTTTGTCTTGGGGTCACAGTTTTGGTTTATACACCTGGATTTTATGGTTAACCATCTTATCTTTGAGAAGCAAAAAAAAAGTGGTTTGGCTACCTTCCTCCCCAGGGCGCCTGCCACATGGGGTTAAAGAATATCCTGTAGCCATTCCTAAGCTTTTCTTAAAGATTCTGTGTAGTTACTAAAAGGCGCGGAAACAATGTTGAGCCCGTGGGGGTGCTGAATTTCGGGCAGCATTGCTCAAGGGGATGCTCTCATGTTGTCGGGCTCTCATTTGTTAAACAACTACGTTAATAATACTTAGGGGATACATAGCAAATTAGCATCCACTTCTGGACACCATCCCAAGCCTGCCAGCTGGAGTATCCTCACCACTTTCCTGCCTCCAGGAGAGGCACAGACTCTGGTCTTGCTTGCTGAGTGGTGCCCAGTGGGAACT